>NW_027361750.1:14665000-15037500 GCF_039654945.1 Dendrobates tinctorius | reverse complement strand
GGGTGCATTATACCCTATGAGGGGGTGCATTATTCCCTATGAGGGGGGCAGTATTATACCCTATGAGGGGGGCAGTACTATACCCTATGAGGGGGGCAGTATTATACCCTATGAGGGGGTGCATTATACCCTATGAGGGGGGCAGTATTATACCCTATGAGGGGGTGCATTATACCCTATGAGGGGGTGCATTATTCCCTATGAGGGGGGCAGTATTATACCCTATGAGGGGGGCAGTATTATACCCTATGAGGGGGGCAGTATTATACCCTATGAGGGGGTGCATTATACCCTATGAGGGGGTGCATTATACCCTATGAGGGGGTGCATTATACCCTATGAGGGGGTGCATTATTCCCTATGAGGGGGGCAGTATTATACCCTATGAGGGGGGCAGTATTATACCCTATGAGGGGGTGCATTATACCCTATGAGGGGGTGCATTATACCCTATCATTATACCCTATGAGGGGGGCAGTATTATACCCTATGAGGGGGGCAGTATTATACCCTATGAGGGGGTGCATTATACCCTATGAGGGGGTGCATTATACCCTATTATTATACCCTATGAGGGGGGCAGTATTATACCCTATGAGGGGGGCAGTATTATACCCTATGAGGGGGTGCATTATACCCTATGAGGGGGTGCATTATACCCTATCATTATACCCTATGAGGGGGGCAGTATTATATTCTATGAGATGGCTGCATTATATTCTATGAGATGGCTGCATTATATTCTATGAGGGGTCTACATTATATTCTATGAGGGGGCTGCTTTATATTTTATGAGGGGGCTACCCCAACTCCTGCTACATAATTAAGACATGTACAACCTTATATTATACCCGGATATTAGTGTGTTTTACCGCACAATTGGTGGTCTGGTATTTAACTCTATGCAGCTACATAGTGGGCCCCAAGAATGATTTTCTCTGGTGGGCCCAAGGTGTTCCAGTCCGACGCTGTCTGTGGTAGTACTGTGCTACTACTGTGCTAAAAGCCGATGTGTGTATTCTGCACCCATATCTGTGGGAATACTTTCCTTTAAGCTGCTATGTTTACTCTGCAACCCCTGTACTCTGTGGGAGTACTGTCCTTTAAGCAGCTAAAGATATGTCTGCATGTGAGGAAATGTAATATGGTAACTGAGTGAATAGACTGCAAGAGTGTGCAAGTTACCAGGCAAGAGCTACTTCGGGGTACTGCTGCTAAAAGAGGTGACCAGAAGAAGGGGCTGTGATCAACACTGTGGATGTCTGCTGTGCTGCACTGAAGGAGACACATGGATTAAATGATAAAATGGGTTGGCCACTAATTTTTTTCCTATTAATAACTTATCCTTAAGGAATATCTGATTGGCGCAGTGTGAGACTCATACTCCCTGTGAGCTGTTACTGGTAGTGGTTAGAAGTTCTCAGATGCTGTAGGAACAAAGCAGTTCTGTCATATCTATAGTGGTTGTGGATGGGTATTACAGATCCACCCTGTATTCAAGTGAATAGGGGTAGATCTGTCTTACCAAGCTGTGTCCAACATAGTTTTAACGGAGCTTCTGTGTTCCAGAAACATCTGCGAACTTCTGACGGGCACCAGTAACAGGCATACCAATCAGAAAATGACAGCCTATCCAAGGGATAAGCCATCAATAAAAAAAATTAGTGGTTAGCCTCGTTAAGTCTGTTTGAAGGAAGTGCAGATGATGTGTTTGTCAGCAAACTGTAAGAAGTATAAGCAAAGGGTCGCCAATCATTTCTGTATGTCAATGATCTGCTTCTGTTTAAGCCTGTCACCCTTTTAGAGATTTTGTAACAATCAAGCTTGTGCTTTTCGGTTGAGAAAAATCTTGACCTGCTGCTGGTGTCCCCCCCACCAAACGTGTTGTCCTGTCTAGTTTTGGAGCATGTTTTGGGAGATTGAAAGCATCTCCAGACTGTACTGGGGCAGAACTTAAAAAATTCTACTTTGCCATCAGCAATGTTACAAGGGGACCAGGGGAAGAGTCTTGAGGAGATCATTTGCATATTCCCAGTGCCTTCTGGGATAAGTGAAGAGTCTCCGCGAGCTCAACGATCACTGGGTTTTGGCCGTTGCAGCTGAAAAGAGGAAATCGGAAAACCAGGGGAAGAGTCTTGAGGAGATCATTTGCATATTCCCAGTGCCTTCTGGGATAAGTGAAGCGTCTCCGCGAGCTCAACGATCACTGGGTTTTGGCCGTTGCAGCTGAAAAGAGGAAATCGGAAAAAAAATTTGGCTCATCTTTCATCGTTTTTAAGAAATCTCAAGATGGAAGAGGCCAGGAGCCATTTGGTGAGCTGCATTTCTTGCTACATGTTCACAGATTTACCAGTGGAAAAGCCAAACTTCACATGCCACAAATGCAAGCTTGTGTCCCTGTTGGAGGAAAAGTTGCAAAATCTCGAAGAGAGGTTAGCTACGTTGAAGATCATTAAGGAAGGTGAAGAGTTCTTGGACAGAGCAGAATTATCTCTTCATGTTACAGAAAGAGAAGAAATTCGAAGTGCACCTGAAGAAACAGAGGAATGGAGACATGTGACCCAGAGAAGCAGGAGGATCAGGAGGCAGTCAGCACCCATACTGCTCAGAAACCAGTACCAGGCTCTCACGCAGGAAAACGATTAAGAAATACATCAGGATAAGACTTTGCCCACAAACAGCAACCTTGTACGCCTTCAGAGTCCTCCTGGATGGAAAAAAAAATGTTGTGAAGAAGAAACAGAGAGTGGTGGTCATGGGGGATTCCCTGTTGAGAGGAACAGAGGCCGCTATCTGCAGACCGGATATAACTTCAAGAGAAATGTGCTGTCTTCCAGGTGCAAAAATTAAAGATGTGTCTGACAGGATATCAGGACTCTTCAGACCTACAGATGACTACCCATTCCTGCTACTACATGTGGGGACAAATGACACCGCAAGAAACGACCTGGAAACCATCTGCAGAGACTTTGAAGACTTAGGCAAGAAAGTAAAAGAACTGGGAGCGCAGGTGGTCTTCTCTTCCATCCTCCCAGTGGATGGCCATGGAACAAGGAGGTGGAATAAGATTCTGCAGGTGAACAACTGGCTACGTCGATGGTGCCGTCAGCAACGATTTGGATTTCTGGATCACGGAGTGAACTACTTATACGATGGACTACTTGCTAGAGATGGGGTGCACCTTACGAAGACTGGAAAGCATGTATTTGGAAGTCGCCTTGCTACACTTGTAAGGAGAGCTTTAAACTAGAACAACATGGGAAGGGAAGCAAAAGACCAGAAAAAGCCATACACCTGACAAATGCTATTGAGAACTCTGCTATTAGAAGTGGAAAGGAAGAACAAAGACGAAAGAATCTAATTAATAAAAATATTGGAGAAAGAGAAACCAATCACAAACTAAAATGCTTCTATACTAATGCACAAAGCATGGGCAACAAACAAGGAGAATTGGAACTACTAACACAGGAAAAGAAATATGATGTCATTGGAATCACTGAAACTTGGTGGGACAATACACATGATTGGAATACAAGACTAGAAGGATACAACTTATTTGCAAGAAACAGACTTGATAAACGAGGAGGAGGTGTAGCATTGCATGTTAGAAACACGTATATCTGCACAGAGATTGAAGCTTCAGAGACTGGGAGTTCTGTGGAAACTGTTTGGGTAAGAATACAAGGACAGAACAATGGAAAGGACACCATTGTAGGCATTTACTACAGGCCGCCTGTGCAAGCTGAAGATATGGATGAACTCTTTATGCATCAAATGGCCAAGTTCTCCAAAAAATATGACATAGTTGTCATGGGAGATTTCAACTATCCAGACATTTGTTGGGAATCTCTCTCAGGCAAAACTAACAGGTCAAGGAAATTCTTATCCTCTCTTGCTGACAACTTTATCTTCCAAAAGGTAAGGGAGAAAACAAGGGGAACTGCTACCTTGGATCTAATCCTTATAAACTGGGAGGAAATGGTTAAGGAGGTAAAAGTGGCTGGGACCCTAGGAGGTAGTGACCATGCTATTTTAGAATTTTGGATAACTAGAGGCGGAAGACCTGTGGAGACTCAGACGTCAAGGTTAGATTTCAGAAAGGCAGATTTTAAGGGATTCAGAAAGAGAATTGGAGGGATCCAATGGCTGGATATCCTAAAAGACAAAAATGTCCAGGAGGGATGGGAAATCTTGAAAAATGAAATTCTCAAAGCACAGTTGTTAACAATTCCGAAAAGAGGGAAGAATAGGAAGCATTTAAGGAAACCAGGATGGATGAACACAGAACTTAAGCACATGCTAAAAAGGAAGAAAAAAATGTTTATAAAATGGAAAGAGGGAGGCATATCTAAAGAAGAATATAATGCTGTCTGCAGAACCTGCAGGGCACAAATCAGATTATCTAAAGCTGAAAATGAATTGAGGCTTGCAAGAGATGTCAAAAACAATAATAAAGGATTTTGGGGATATGTCAAAAGTAAAAGAAAAGTCAAAGATGCTATAGGATTTTTACAGGATGAAAATGATGAAATGGTAAGACAGGATGTTGAGAAGGCTGAACTTTTAAATTCCTATTTTGCATCTGTTTTCTCTCAGAAAGGAAATGTAACATCAACTGTTATTCACTGTCCTATTAAGGGAATAGAAGAATCCAGGATATCTATAAACAGAAAGATAGTGAGGAAACACTTAGCTAACCTAAATGAATTCAAGTCTCCAGGACCAGATGAATTACACCCCAGAGTACTGAAGGAGGTAGCAGAAGAAATTTTTGAACCCCTCTCCATAATCTTTGAAAATTCTTGGAGAACAGGAGAAGTGCCAGAAGACTGGAGAAGAGCAAATGTTGTTCCTATCTTCAAAAAGGGGAAGAAGGTGGACCCAGGGAACTATAGGCCGGTGAGTCTGACTTCTATACCAGGAAAGATCTTTGAACAAATTATTAAACAAAATGTATGTCAATACCTGGATAAGAATGAAGTGATTAAACAGAGTCAGCATGGGTTTGTAACTAATAAGTCATGTCAGACTAACTTAATTTCCTTCTATGACGGTATCACTGATTGGGTGGATCAAGGAAATGCTGTAGATATAGTATATCTTGACTTCAGCAAAGCATTTGACAAAGTCTCTCATACAATCCTTATTGAAAAAATGACTAAGTATGGAATGGACAAGGCAACTGTTAGGTGGATTCATAACTGGCTTAGTGATCGGACCCAAAGAGTGGTCGTAAATGGCTGCACATCCAGTTGGAAGAATGTCTCAAGTGGGGTACCACAGGGCTCTGTCCTGGGCCCTGTATTGTTCAACATCTTTATCAACGATTTAGATGAAGGAATTGAGGGTAAACTGATTAAATTTGTTGATGACACAAAGCTAGGAGGGAAAGCTAATACTAGAGAAGAGAGAGAGGATTCAAAAAGATTTAAATAAACTGGAGAAGTGGGCAGCAACTAACAGAATGGTTTTTAACAGGGAGAAATGCAAAGTACTACATCTGGGCAATAAAAATGAAAAAAGCATATATAGAATGGGAGGAATAGGGCTAAGTGACAGCACATGTGAAAAAGACTTGGGTATACTAATAGATCACAGACTGAATATGAGTCAACAGTGTGATGCAGCAGCAAAAAAGGCAAATGCAATTCTAGGATGTATTAACAGAAGCATACAGTCTAGATCACGTGAAGTCATTATTTCCCTCTACTCCTCTTTGGTCAGACCTCATCTGGAATATTGTGTCCAATTTTGGGCACCACATTTTAAAAAAGACATCAACAAACTGGAGCAAGTTCAGAAAAGAGCGACCAGAATGGTGACCGGTCTGCAAACCCTGTCTTATGAGGAAAGGTTGCAGGATTTGGGAATGTTTAGTTTGCAAAAGAGAAGACTGAGAGGAGACTTAATAGCTGTCTACAAATATCTAAAGGGCTGTCACATTGTAGAAGGATCAACTTTATTCTCATTTGCACAAGGAAAGACTAGAAGCAATGGGATGAAACTGAATGGGAGGAGACAGATTAGATATTAGAAAAAACTTTTTGACAGTTAGAGTGATCAATGAGTGGAACAGGCTGCCACGAGAAGTGGTGAGTTCTCCTTCAATGGAAGTCTTCAAACAGAGGCTGGACAGACATCTGACTGGGATGATTTAGCGAATCCTGCTTTGAGCAGGGGGTTGGACCAGATGGCCCAGGAGGTCCCTTCCAACTCTACGATTCTATGATTCTATGAATTTAGGGTGTTAAAAAAATATTTTGAGCTATCCTCAACACAACATCCATATTTGTCCTTTCTTCAGTCTGAGCAGACTGGAGAATATTAATAAACTGACTATTTCCTATGGATTGACCTGTTAAAGAGAAGTATTTACCTTAATTTATTGCAGTTGATGTTTGCAGAAGTGACATCCAGATATGTTTGTCACTTTTAAATTAGCATCTCCGAAACAGATGGTTAATAGGTCATCTTATTGATTGAATTTACTGCCAAAATGTCAGATTGTTTCTGAAAATCAAACTCAAAAGTGACATCCAATATGTCAACACTCTCACTTTTGCAGAAATGGTGCCTCAACAAAATTGAAAAATGCTTCATCATTAAACTATGTGATACTTCTGCAAGTAAAAGAAACTAATTTTGGCTCTGGTTTCTGCTATACTAATATTTGGACATTTTACATTTTATCTTGAAGCCTTAACATATTAGCAAAGAGAGGTGCAAAATAATTGTTTATAAAAGAGGCTAAAGGATGACTAACTGTCATGGAAAACTCTGGAAAGCTCCAATATTTGCAGGAGATTCCCTTTAAATATCACAAAGACTACAACAGATTTCGACGGTACCAAATATGCATTATTTTTTTTACTTTATGAAAAAAAATGTAGAGTATTAAGAAATAAATTTTGCTTTATATTGCTATTCTCCGAGACCATATTTTCATTTTTCTGTTGATTAGGCTATGTGAAGTCTTGTTTTTTTGTGCAGTCAACTGACATTTGTATTGATATCAATTTTGTGTACATATGATACTTTGCCCCCAGCGACGAGAGGTGAGTATGTCATTTTTTTTTAAGCGCTGCAGCAGCGGCAGCAGATATATATGGGCCGTATTTATCTATGACACATCATCTTGGGCCACCATTAACCCTTGTGCAGCATTTTATGGGGGTATTTATCTGTGGAGCATCTTCTTGGGCCACCATTAACCCTTGCGCAGCATTTTATGGGGGGTATTTATCTATGGAGCATCTTCTTGGGCCACCATTAACCCTTGTGCAGCATTTTATGGGGGTATTTATCTATGGAGCATCTTTTTGGACCACCATTAACCCTTGCGCAGCACCACCCTCTGCTTATACTCGAGTCAATAAGTTTTCCCAGTTTTTTGTGGCATAATTAGGGGTCTTGGTTTATACTCGGATCGGCTTATACTCGAGTATATGCGGTATTTTGATAGTTTAGACCTTAATGAATGTGGCATTACAAAACTTGCGTTTTTCTCTTTCTTTTTTTTTTACAAGGGAAAAGGCGGTTGATTTGAACTTTTGTATATTTATTTTGTTTTTTTATGTTTTTAAAAACTTTTATTTTATTTATTTAAAATTTTATTTATTTTATTATGTTAAGGAGCTGAAACTCCTAAACCCTTCATCCAATTTTAATGTGGATACCCTCAAATGAAAGCTGAAAGTCTGAACTTCAACTGCATCTGAATTGTTTTGTTTAAACTTCATTGTGGTAATGTCTAGAACCAAAATTAGAAAAATGTTGTCTCTGTCCAAATATATATGAACCTAACTGTACATAAGCCATCGGTCCCCTGAAATCAATTCTTGAAAATCCAATGGGAAAACCGGTGCAGTAAGCATTCCACTTAAATGGCGCTGTCAGAGAAGAAAAGCACCATTTAAATGTTTAACAGCAGCCATCAGAGTGCAGCTGTTAAACATAGTTGCCAGCTATCCAATGCAAGTGGCATCAGCTGCGTGTGGAAGGAGCTCAAATTTTGAGCCCCGTGTCATGACTCATTTTTGGAGTCATGATGGCTCTGGTTCTGCTTTAATTTAAACGTGGTTTATACTTTTGGGCAGCAAGGGTTAATGGCAGTTTCCTTGCTGACAGCTTCTGTGTTGTTGGTCGTCTGATGTGGGTGGGGACCACTTCCACCATCCTTTAAATAGTTACATGATGCATCAGCTGACTGTTGGTAATAGAGTTTGTCTCTGAAGACCAGCGTAGGAGTTTGGAGCTCTTTGGTGCCAGCAGTGTATCAGCTGCTTCAGTGGATATCGAGGTCCTGGTTCTATTTCCTCTGCTGTGTGGAGCTTTGCAGCAAAGGCTTAAGCTAAGTTTTCATTGTTCCTTTCCATGTCTGTCGCTTGTCACAACCCCCTGTGTTGATACCATCTGCAATAGTGAGGCTATCATCCTTGCTTTCCAGTGCACTAGCCAGGGTATAGTGAAGTGACAGCTAGGGACTAGGCACGTGATGGCGGTTGGGGGAAGGACCCGCATAGGGCATTAAGGGAGCTTAGGGATAGGCTCAGATTGTTGTTAGGAGGTGCCCCATCTATCATTCCCTATTGTTAGGGCCTTCCTCTCCCTTTTTTTCACCCCGTTGTTTGTGTGTTGTGCCACCTGCCGGACTTTCCTATCCCGAGCTTGACATTATTACCAACTGTAGCATTCTTTCTGTGAACCTATGGCTCAAGCGGAGGCTTTTCCTCACTTGATCCAGACCCTCATGGATGAGGTAACAGAGCTGTGAACTCAAGTGGTGCAGCAGCTTCAGCAGGTGTTTGGCTTCTTGGCCTCGGCTCATGCCAGGCTCAACCAGAACCAAAAATATCTCTCCCTGACAAGTTCTCTGGAGGGAGAGATACATTTTTTGTATTCAAAGAAACCTGTAAATTATATTTCAGGTTTTGCCCTCGTTCTTCAGGGAGTGACAAACAGCATGTGGGAACTATAGTTTCCCTTCTCAAGGGTGATCCCCAATCCTGGGCCTTCTCCATGCCGACCGATTCACCGGTCGGTGGACAAGTTTTTTGCGACATTGGCGTTGGTGTATGGGGATACTGATGGCGTTTCCCTGGCTGAGTCATGACTCCATAAGATCAAGCAGGGGTGCTGGCCGGCTTAGGAGTACTGCTCAGAGTTTCAGAGCTGAGCCACTGACACTCAGTGGAATGACCCTGCTCTTAGGGTCATGTTTGTCAGGGTCTGTCAGCTAGGCTTCAGGATACTGTGGTGCAGTATGCTACTCCTGGGTCGTTGGAGGCCGCCATGGGCCCTGCAATCTGGATGGATAAATATCTCAGGGAGAGACCTACACCAAATCTACCCCATTTTTCTTTCTAGGGAGGAGGACACATTGGTGCAGACGGACTAACCCATTCAGGTGGCAGGAATCTCTTCTCAAACTGGGTTGCCTGCGGTTCGCCGTGACACGGGAGCATGTTTCGACTGTGGTCTTATGGATCATTACATCAATGTCTGCCCATCTTGCGCCACAGTTGGTACATTATCACCAAACCCGCATTCCCCTGGTGGTATGGAAGGAGGCAACCAGGGTGTGTACATTTCCTCCACCTTAACGTCTCAGTTTTCCATTTCTGCTTAAGTGGTGGTTGGTGGGGAAACTGTGACGGTACCGGTTCTTGTGGATAGTGGAGCTGGGCTCAATCTAGTGGATTCTCACTTTGCTCAGACTCATGGTTTGATTGGTAGGATGCTGGTGAGACCCATTTCCATTCATGTGATTTAATCTGTCCTTTTCAGCCAGATGAGTCTGACCCAAGTTGTAGACAATATTAACCTGAGTATAGGAACTCGTCATGATGCATCCCTGTCGTGCTACATCTTGGAGGGTATGCCATCTCCCTTCGTCTTAGGCTTTCACTGGAAGAAGAGACACAATCCGATCATAGATTGGTGATCCAGGAAAGTAGTTAGTTGGGACAAGTCTTGTAAAGACTGTTGCCTGGGAGCTACGGTCTCGTCCGTCCTTCTCAAATCTACCCCTTCTTCTACGGTGGAGGCAGCTAAGGTGCTACCAGGGAATAGGGGCAGGATTCAACCCTCACCACATGTAAACCCTGAGTCTCGGGGTCCTTTCAGGAGAAGGATCAGGGGAGGGTGGTAGTTTCCCTTACATATAGTGAGGGTATGAGTTTGGTGACATGGGGGGACACCTCTGTTGTCTGTTCCTCAAGGAGACTAACATCTGTTGGCAAACGCACGCATGGAAGTAAACGAGGTCTGGCCTGACTTTCACATCTCAAGCATGACACCCCGTCTACATATGTGGACCCCTTTAATTCATGTCCTAATGCAGGAATGGGTTAAATGGAAATCGTTACGTTTGGAGAAAGAACACGTGGTATCACGGTAGTAGTATCATGGTTTGTGCCTATTCTGCTGTATCTGAGAAAGCACAGCTTGCTGTCAGTGAAGGAGCAATGAATTCTGAATTATACCAATTATACATGAAGGAAAATGTTAGGACATCTGTCCAAGAATGCGGGTGACATAGCAACAATGGCCCAAAGTACAAATAGTTCTGCAAAAGATTGGTTAAAGTAGAATTAAAGTTACATAGTAACAGTTTTGAAGGCTGAAGGAAGACCTTATGTCCATCTAGTAGTTCAGCCTATTTTTAGTGCAGCTGTTCTGCATTGTTGATCCTGGGGAAGGCAAAAAACCCACAGAGTAGAAGCCAGTTTTCTCCATAGGGAAAAAAATTCCTTCCCCTAAGCTGGGTCAACCATCTACCTATAATATTCTGTTATTCGTAACCTTCTATACTGTTACTCACAAGAAATGCATCCATTCCTTTCTTAAATTCATTCAGTGAGTTTGCCATCACCACATCCTCAGGAAGAGAATTCCAGAGCCTCACTGCTCTTACCGTGAAGAACCCTCTTCTATGCTGGTGCAGAAATTGTCTTTCCTCCAAACGAAGAGAATGCCCCCTTGTTCTTGTCACAGTCCTTGGTACAAACAGTTCATTAGAGAGATCTCTGTATTGCCCTCTGATATACTTGTACATATATATTAAGTCTCCCCTAAGTCTTCTCTTTTCTAGAGTAAATAGACCTAATTTTGATAACCTTTCTGGGTATTGTAGTGAACCAACTCCATTTATCATTTTAGTAGCCCGCCTTTGAACCCTTTCAAGTTCAGTAATGTCTTTCTTGAGCACCGGCGTCCAAAATTGCACACAATACTCCAAGTGTGGTCTGATGAGTGATTTGTACAGAGGGAGAATTATGTTTTCATCTTGTGTCCCCAGACCTCTTCTAATGCATCCCATAACCCTATTTGCTTTGGTGGCAGCTGCCTGACAGTGGGCACTCCAATTTAGCTTCTTATTGACTAAGATGCCTAAGTCTTTTTCCATGTCTGATTTCCCTAGCAGTTTCCCATTTAGTAAGTAATTATAGCATCTGTTTCTCCTTCCCATGTGCATAACCTTACACTTATCTGTGTTAAACCTCATTTGCCATTTTTCAGCCCAATTTTCCAATTTACTCAAATCTGTCTGTAGTTGCAAACTGTCCACCTTTGTGTTAACTACCTTACATAGTTTTGTATCATCTGCAAATACTGATATTTTACTGTGTAAGCCATCCACTAGATCATTAATAAATATATTAAATAGTAGGGGACCCAATACAGAACCCTGTGGTACCCCACTAGTAACCCTGGCCCAATCTGAGTATGCACCATTAATAACCACTCTTTGTTTTCTATCACTAACCTTTTGGAATGAATATGTCTTGATCTTAATTCTATAGAAATGTAGAAAAACATGAATCAAGCAGCTCGTGGGACAAAACTCACCAATATAAAAGATCTAAAGTTTATTTCTAGGAGGAATAGTCTAAAATTCCTCTAAGTTGATTTGTAGAACTAATCAACAATGACTAGAAATGTTTAAATTCAGTTATTGCTGCTCCAGACGGTCACACTGATATTGAGAGCAAAGGTTCACATACTGTAACTCTGCCACTCACAGACATGTTATATTGGCTCATATATATTGTCTAATATTTTGACTTATTCATTTGATTTGGCTTTCTTTATCCACTTTTAGGACTTGTGTGAAAACCTGATATAGTTTAAGGTCAAATTTATGCAGAAATCTGAAAAATCTTGAAGGGTTCAGGAACTTCCAAGCACCGCTGTATACATGCTTTCAGACACATATAGTAGCTTGTGAAAGTATTTGTTCCCATCCCCTCTGGCATTTTTCAAGTTTTGCTATCTCACAACTTGGAATTTCACATTTTTTATAGGGTTTGCTTCTGTTCACGTAAAGAACATGCCTATCACTGTGAACAGTGTGCATAACTATTCATCTATCTCCTAAAGTCAGTACTTTGTAGAGCCTCCATTTGTGATAATAACAGTTGCAGATCACTTTGGATAAGTCTCTGTGAGCTTTCAACATCTTGCCACTGGGATTTTTGACAATTTCTCAAGGCAAAAGTTATTTCAAGTTAGATGGTTTCCTCTGGTGAACAGCAATCTTCAAGTCTGACCACAGATTCTCAATTGGATTAAGGTCTAGGCTTTGATTAGACAACTCCAAAACATTTATATATTTCCTCTTAAACCACTAAAGTGTTGCTTTAACAGTATGCTTTGAATCATTATCTTGTTGGAAGGTGAACCTTCATCCCAGTCTCAAATCACTGACAGACTGAAACAGGTTTTGCTCGAGAATATCCCTGTATTTTGCACCATCCATCTTCCTCTTGACTTGGACCTGAAATGGTTCAAGTCAAGGGGAAGAAAAATGGTGAAAAATACTGTTTCTCCTGCTGAAAAACATCCCCACAGCATGTTGCTGCCACCATGTTTCACTGTGTTGGATGGTGATCTTGGGGTGTTGAGCTGTGTTGGTTTGGCACCAACGTCTCTCATACAATCCTTATTGAAAAAATGACTAAGTATGGAATGGACAAGGCAACTGTTAGGTGGATTCATAACTGGCTTAGTGATCGGACCCAAAGAGTGGTCGTAAATGGCTGCACATCCAGTTGGAAGAATGTCTCAAGTGGGGTACCACAGGGCTCTGTCCTGGGCCCTGTATTGTTCAACATCTTTATCAACGATTTAGATGAAGGAATTGAGGGTAAACTGATTAAATTTGCTGATGACACAAAGCTAGGAGGGATAGCTAATACTAGAGAAGAGAGAGAGAGGATTCAAAAAGATTTAAATAAACTGGAGAAGTGGGCAGCAACTAACAGAATGGTTTTTAACAGGGAGAAATGCAAAGTACTACATCTGGGCAATAAAAATGAAAAAAGCATATATAGAATGGGAGGAATAGGGCTAAGTGACAGCACATGTGAAAAAGACTTGGGTATACTAATAGATCACAGACTGAATATGAGTCAACAGTGTGATGCAGCAGCAAAAAAGGCAAATGCAATTCTAGGATGTATTAACAGAAGCATACAGTCTAGATCACGTGAAGTAATTATTTCCCTCTACTCCTCTTTGGTCAGACCTCATCTGGAATATTGTGTCCAATTTTGGGCACCACATTTTAAAAAAGACATCAACAAACTGGAGCAAGTTCAGAAAAGAGCGACCAGAATGGTGACCGGTCTGCAAACCCTGTCTTATGAGGAAAGGTTGCAGGATTTGGGAATGTTTAGTTTGCAAAAGAGAAGACTGAGAGGAGACTTAATAGCTGTCTACAAATATCTAAAGGGCTGTCACATTGTAGAAGGATCAACTTTATTCTCATTTGCACAAGGAAAGACTAGAAGCAATGGAATGAAGCTGAATGGGAGGAGACACAGATTAGATATTAGAAAAAACTTTTTGACAGTTAGAGTGATCAATGAGTGGAACAGGCTGCCACGAGAAGTGGTGAGTTCTCCTTCAATGGAAGTCTTCAAACAGAGGCTGGACAGACATCTAACTGGGATGATTTAGCGAATCCTGCGTTGAGCAGGGGGTTGGACCAGATGGCCCAGGAGGTCCCTTCCAACTCTACGATTCTATGATTCTATGATTCTATATAGCGGTTACCTTATTGACCAAAAAAATACATTTTGGTCTCATCCGACCACAGCACCTTCCCCTATTCACTTGGGGAGTCTCACATGTCTTTTGGCAAACTCAAAACAAGTCTTACAATTTTTGTGTGTAAGTTAAGACTTTTTTCTCTATGGAGTGTACTGCTTATTGTGGTCCTATGGACAGATACTCAAGTGTCTGCTTAGAAACTGCAGCTCCTTCAGGGTTACCTTTAGTCTTTGTGCTGCCTCTCTGATAATGCCCTCTTTGCCCGGGCCTGTGGCTTTTCAGAAAAGGTGTGTATATACTGACAGACCATATGACCAGTTGACCACTGACTACTGCTACAGATTCTCTCTGCCCTTGGCATCAAAGACCCTGTCCTGGATTGCCTCATACCTTTCTGACTGCACATTCAGCGTTTCCCACTCCCACACTACTTCCTCATCCTGCCCTCTCTCTGTTGGAGTCCCCCAAGGCTCTGTCCTGTGGCCCCTACTTTATTCCATCTATACTCTTGGCCTAGGACAACTCATAATGTCCCATGGCTTCCAGTACCACCTGTATGCGGACGACACTTAGATCTACCTCTCTGGCCCAGATGTTACCTCTCTGCTGTCCAGAATCCCGGAGTGTCTATCAGTCATATCCTCCTTTTTCACCTCTCGCTTCCTAGAACTCAATGTAGACAAAACTGAACTCATTATTTTTCCTCCATCTCACGTATCTTCCCTACCCGATCTATCTATTATGGTAAATGGCGTCACGCTCTCTCCCGCACCTTAAATCCGCTGCCTAGGAGTAACTCTGCACTGTCCTTCAAACCACACGTCCACCTCCTGTTGCCTCCAACTCAAAAATATTTCCAGAATTTGTCCCTTCCTCAGCCCTCAGTCTACTAAAACTCTTGTACATACCCTCATCATCTCGCGCCTTGATTACTGAAACACTCTCCTCTGTGGCCTCCCTGCTAACTCTCTTGCACCACTCCAGTCTGTCCTCAACTCTGCTGCCTGATTAATCCACCTCTCTCCTCGCTACTCCCCTGTCTCTCCTCTCTGCAAATCCCTCCACTGGCTCCCAATTCACCAACGAATCCAGTTCAAACTCCAGCAGTGATCTACAAAGCCATCCACAACCTATCCCCTCCCTATATCTCTGAACTAATCTCCCAATATCTTCCCTCACGTAATCTTTGATCCTCCCAAGACCTCCTACTCTCCTCCACACTTATTCGCTCCTCACACAACCGCCTTCAAGATTTCTCCTGAATATCCCTTATCCTCTGGAATTCTATGCTTCAACAAGTCTGATTATCCACCACCCTCGGATCCTTCAAATGGAACCTGAAAACCCATATTTTCAGGAAAGCTTACAGCCTGCAATAACCATTCTGCCGCCTCACCACTGCCTGAGCTGCCACCTCAAAACCACCAGAGCTGCAGCACCCTCGACCTTCTGTATCTTCCCCACTATACCATAGAATGTAAGTCTGCAAGGACAGGGTCCTGTTGTGAATTCACTTTGTGGCTTACCTGTGGTTGCTGGTGAAGGTAGTGGAGATGGTTGTATTGACAGAGGGGTTGCGAGTTCTCTTTCTGGGCTCCCTCTGGTGGTTACAGGAGGTAATGGAGCTGATCTAATTAACAGAGGCCTGCCACCTGATAATGAGGAGGACGATTGGACATTGGGAGTTTCTGACTGGATTTCTGACAGCTGACTCCCTCTATCCCTGCTGGTGATTTGTTCCTGCCTCCTGAGGTCTTAGTTTCCAGCTCAGTCCCTGCATGCTCCAACTAAGTGTTCTTTTGCTATTGTTCACATTTGATTTGGTTTTGTCTATTTCAGTTTCGTGTGGTCAGCCAGCCCCGGCTGGGGCTGTGCTGAATTTCCATCCTTATGTTACTGTTTGTGCCAGTTTGTTTTTGTCCCTTATTAGATTGGCCTCTATTTGCTCTGTTTTCAGAATATACCAGAATGCTGATATAGTGGGCGAAGTCTAGTAACTTCAGTATTTTTTCTATCAGACGTGTTGAGCATTTTTTGCAAGGTTTTTTGCGTGATTGCAGACAGTGTCTTTCCTTTCCTGTCCTGTCGAGTTAGTTTGGGCCCCATTGTTTGCTCAGCCTATTTTCCTACCTGTGTTTGTGTTTTCATCTTGTCTCACCGACAATATATGTTTGGGGGCTGTCTATTCCTTTGGGGTCTGCTCTGGGGCAGTTTAGATTTCCCCTTTCTTGCTTTAGGCTTATTTAGTTCTCCGGCTGTGTCGAGGCATCTAGAATCATAACAGGGTCCTCTCCCCTCTATACTACCAGTCTGTCATTGTAAATTTGTTTACTGTTAGCTATATCTATAACTTTGTATGTAACCCCCTTCTCATGTACAGCACTATGAAATTAATGGCGCTATATAAATAAATAATAATAATAATGACCATATGCACACATTTGGACTTCCTTTTACTAAGCATGTGACTTATAAAGGGTGCTTGCCTCAGAATTTTTTAGGGGCTTCATAGCAAGAGGGTTGAATATACTATATATGCACATGCCAATTTTTAGTTATTTGATCTCATAAATTTAATTTATGCCTGTATTTTTCTCACTTCACTTCACCAACTTTTACTATTTAGTGCTGATGCGTCACACACAAATAGGCTTACAAAATTATTTAAGCACAGGTTGTAATGTAACAAAACAGGTAAAAAGCCATAGGGGTCAATACTTCTTCAAGCAACAGTATACAATCTGTGACAAATACACATAATTTTCATAGTTGCCTGGGTAACAAGATAAACATTGTATTGTATATACTGTATACAGGATGCTGAAACTGTAGGATCTTCAAGAGAGAGTAGCAAAGCTCACTTACTCCAGTTGTTAGTGATTTGTCCAAAGGAGGGAGAGTGAAGCAGCTGTGCATTCTCCGCAAGGTTCACAAAGTGATCCATTCATCTCCTGTTACAACCCCATAAAACATGAGCTGAACAAGAAATGAAGAAAAAAACGCAGGTATATTTGCGCTAAAATAAATAAATGGTTTTCAGCAAGTTTTTAATATTTTTTAGAACATCACTCAAACAAATGTAAATCCTTATGTAAATTCAGCTTTTGGGCTAGGAATGAATATTGTGTCATTCTTGTAGGAACACTGAATTTAGAAATGAATGGCAAAAATAAGTTGCTAATGACGCTTCCAAAACGCATGTAAAAAATTCCACGCATTATAAGAGATTTTAAATGTGTTTTTTACAAGAAATTTCGCTGCCTTCTTTACAGTTTGCAACACTTTTTGTACAGTCCTTATGGCCCACCGACAGATCATGGTTTTGGAATTTCCTTAGGATTGCACAGAGGGTGAAATTCTGACATGTTCAATACTAAGAAAACCCTGAAAACATGATCTGTTATTGGGCCTTGAGGACCGGAGTTGTAGAACACTACTCTAATAGTTCAAACTTATTGTGTGATTACCACATAAAGCCTGATCATATAGCTCTTGGTCAACCATTCATTCAACTGAATGAATACCATGTAATACTACAACTGCACTCCATAGGAAAAGTGCAGATTTTGGAGCTGGTTCATTCAGGTAATCTTTGAGGGAACCACAATTGAAACAGGAATGTCCCTTAGGTCAGATTCAGACAAATGTATGAAAAATCACCTGATTTCCAGGGAAAAAAAACAGATCAATTTCATCCATATAGTCATCCAATGTCCTATTTTTATATCCATAAGGGTTCTGTTTTTATACATCAACATTTAAAAAATGTATAATGCTAACCATAGTTTCCTCAGTTAAGAATTGCAATGTTTTGGTAAAAATTGGATGCAACACAAATGATCGATATGGGATTCAATTTTTTTTGCTCACTCATATGCTTGAAAATATCAGTCTCATATGAAATACAGAAGAAACTAGTGCACTGCTGTGAGCACGTGTCCGTGTAAAGAAACTGTTTTTTCTCCACTGCTGATAATTCCAGTAAAGAATCCACGGACAAAAAGGTAATTCAAAGTACTTTAATGTCAACGTGTTTCAAAGTAATTCGACTTTTTCTTCAGAACAACTATACGTACCAATGTTTGTCTCAAGGTCCAAGTATGATGACTTTGAAACGCATTGACATTAACCCTTTTCACGACCTTGGACGTATATGTACTTCCATGGTCATGTCCGTTCCTTTGATGCAGGCTCTGATGCTGAGCTCCCATCTTTTCTCGCACATGACAGCTGATATGATCAGGTTTCCTGTGCCTCTAACAGCCACGGGTGGATACGAGATCCACCTGCGGCTGTTAACATGTTAAATGCCGCTGTTAATCACTGACAATGGCATTTAACACACTCCAGCTGGAAGCACGTCACAAGTCTCGCCCATCTCGGCATCCTGTCACATGATCACGGGCTATTAATGGTTGTCATGACAGCTGGGGGTCTGCATGAAGTACAACTCATCCCACAAAAAACAAGCCATCATATGGCTGTATTGATGGAAAAATAAAGAAGTTATGACTGAGAAGAAGGAGAGCAAAAAAACCAAAGCACATAAAATGGAAAATCGCAAGATAGTGAAGGGGTTAAACCACTTTGAATTATCTTCTGGTCTGTGGATTATATACTGGAGCACAGAGAAAACCCACCATCCCATTTCTACAACAGTTCTATCTCTTGTGGGTACTGCAGCAGATGATTATAAATCCAATATAGTGGCTGTGTCTCACACAACCCCATCAGGTGAGCACCTTCTGCACGTTAGATAATCTCATCCTATTTGGATAAGACCCTAATGCGCTTTACGTTTTTTCTTTAGCATGTGAATAAACTGTCATCTGAGCAGTCCAATTGACAAACATTGGCCAGTGTGCTGTCCGTTTCTATCCGACTATAACACGGATAGCACATGTACGTACAATAGGCTCATCTTCAGCACTTTCTGGAAAACGCCTTCAACTCATCAAAGTTATATTCCCATCTCAGAGAGTTATGAAACCCACATCTTTCCGACATTTGTGGTATATTCTGTTGATTTTTCTATAAATTGTCTCATTTAAATACATTTTTAAAGCTGAACTTGCTAAAAATTCAATCATGCCATTTCTTTTACTTTCTTTGTCATCCTGAATTATATTTTAAATTTATTTTATGAATTTTGAATGTGTTTTGTGTTAAGTAATGATTAAAGGCATATGTACCATATGTATACAGTATTTCTATATAAAAGAAAACTTTTAATGAACATGTTTATTCATTCAACTAAATATCTCAGTTACCTTTGTTTTATTATTTTCTCCCATCAGGAGGTTTTTACTTTATTTTATATTTTTTATTTTGATACATTAGAGTACTTAAGCCACTTAATGGATTACCGACTTTGCATTTTACAGTTGCTAAGGCACAGTGCCTGCTACAGGTTTTTGTGAACCCCGTACGAAAGAGTCTCAGTGGACCCCTTTAACACATACCATGATTCATGATGCACCCCTACACTGTGCAAGCCTCCCTACATGCAGCCCTGTGCATGCAGCATCAGTCAAATTCCATGTGCAAAAAGAATGAAATGCAACATCACCCCCTTACATATCCAAGGCCCCAACATGCAACATTAACCCTATTCCCTGTGCAAGCCCCCACAACATTCAGCACATGCATGCATCACCTCCTTCACTATGCAAGAGCATGAACACCACTGTAAGCCCCCAATATGCAACATTATCCCTTTCAATGTGCAAGCCCAGACAATATGCAGCACATGCATGCTTCATCCCTTCCATGTGCAAGACAAACAACATCACCCCCTTACTTATTCAGGACTCAAACATGCAACATCACCCCTTCACTTATGCACCCCCCCCCACAGTCTGCAGAACGGTGCAAGCAGCTTCTGCACATTCCCTATGCAAGACGAACGACATGCAACCCCCCATGTAGTAACCTAATCCACTTTTGTGTGCCATCAAAACACAGTATCAAATCACTTACTCTTAGTCTTATATATTAAAAAATAAATAAAATACATAATTTTCATCTCCACACAGGCCAATTATGCAGTTTATCAGTCCTCTGAGGATCATGTGTAGAGAAGTCTCACCTCATCTCCATCAGCCTCAGTGCGTTGCTTCTTGGTATTGGGCATCGGATGGTCCATACGGAACTAGAGGAGGTTCCCGCCCTTACTGTGACATTATCCCCTCACAGAGGAGCAACTCCTCTCTAGACGCTACCCAAAGCTAATACCAGGAAGCAACGTTGCTGGAGATGCCCCCAATAGCAGGACTGGACCCAGCAGAAAATGAATAGATGACCAGCAGGTGGAGTGGATGATGTCCCCTACAGATAGTGGGTCCCCCGTTTTCCAGGGCCCTGGCACTTGCTCGAGTGCTAACGCAGGCCCTGATAAGGCATACCTTATTCCTGATGATTCTGTAATACCTATTATGTCTGGCATTACAAGGGTTTTAATGGCCAGGATATGCACTTTCTTATCCCAGCCACTGCTACATGGTAGCAGCACCTGTACATTTTTGGGGCAGGGCAGAAAAGGGTTAAAAGGCACCTGTCAAGTCCTTTTACACAACTAAACAGCCATCACTGGTTTGTAGTGCAAGGGATAATGTTTCTAAACTTGCCCCTATGGATATTTAGTGTCCTAAATTTTCTTTAAAAAATTGTTCAAACTCTGTGGGTGCTGCATGGCAGGTACAGCTGAAAAGTCACCGACATAGCTTCTTTCTCCTAGGTGCCCTGACTGGTACTGAGAAACAAAGAATAAAACATTTGGTACCATGTTCTAAAGTAATTGGCATCTTTGGTTTTATCAGCAGATCAAAAAAGTGCTATCTATCCTTTTGCTTTTCTTTGCATTTCTGCTTGCTGAGATTTTCTGCTACCTACAAGGAAAAGTCCAGATAAAAAATAATTAGCTGACAAGCAATGTACACTTTCATGCTCTTGGATTGCTGGTAATAAGAAGGTGCACCGTGGTTTTTAACTCCCGAACCTGCACAATCACATCTCTGAGAACTTCAATAGACTCAGAGTTTCATTATCATGAAATCTCTATTGTACTTTCTAACTACAATCCCAATTCCACAAAAGTTTATATGGTGAGCGATATGTTAAAAAATAAAAAGAATGCAATGATTTGAAAATCTTTTATAGCCATATTTTACTCAAAAAAGTACATAGAACACAGATCAGAAGTTGAAAATTAGACATTTTTCCATTTCCAATAATGCATTTAAAAATTTATGGAAACAACACATCTCTAAAAAGTGGAGACAGGGCCATGTCTATCATTGTGTAGCATTTCTTCTTTTTACAACAGTGTATACATTTCTGGGATGTGAGGAGGTTAGAGATGAGAGGATCGAGTTCAAGTTGAATTTCTTTAAATGTGCGATTCAAAGTTTGCAAATAAAAAACTTGTACAGCACCATTTCCTACGCTGCTATTGTAATTTTGTGTTTGCAAGGGTGTGAAAGAAGACATCATACCCCTCTCCCCCTAAAGACCACCTCTGCAAGAAGTATATTTAAATATATATTGTAACTAGTATATATGCTGCTGTGTAAATATGGTACAGGTAATGCCTATTGTGGGTAACATGTACTCAGTTCAAGTGTAGGATATAGTTTAGAGTTTAGGACATAGAGCAAGTTAGACAGTAATAGGCACCGTAAATGCAATATGCTTAGTGCATACTGTTAGAAGATAGTGACTGTAGTTAAGTAGGTGAAAGGTTAAGTTTGCTCAGCAACAGACTGCAGAGTAAAGAGACAATTAATGATTGGTCCTGCCCAAAGTGGGAGGGGTTAGCGCCAGTAAAAAGGTAAACTCTTCCTGGTTTAGTCAGTTAG
The DNA here is from genome assembly GCF_039654945.1 of Dendrobates tinctorius. Lineage (NCBI taxonomy): Eukaryota > Metazoa > Chordata > Amphibia > Anura > Dendrobatidae > Dendrobates > Dendrobates tinctorius. Next base: position 15,015,589 of record NW_027361750.1, on the reverse strand, counting down.
TGAGGAGAGTTCGTTGTTGACAGTTGCTAGAGCTAATTCAAGGTGCAGTGGGCTGCTAGCAGAAGCAAGTTGTTCTTGGCGGTATGAGTCTTTACCTAACTCCCTGCAGATATTCCTGCCACATATGGAGTTCAAGACTCGAGTTGGTGGCTATGGAGAGCACCCACATCCCTTTCGTACTGAAGAAACTTAACATGGAACTGCGGGAGGGAAAGGTTATAGATTTTGGCAATACTGCAGGGTCGGGCAGAAAATCTCTTAGTCTGACAGGAACTGTTACAGCAGGGATAGTTCAGGTGGAAAGGAATGTAAAGAGGGAAGTGTACTGTGGTACTGAAACAAGAAAAGGAGGGTGCCATGCCCGATACTATCTGATGTACTGCAACTGTCAAGTAAACTGTTAAATGTTGAAGCAAACCTGGTGCCCCCTGAGTTATGTGTTGCTCTTCCTGAGTATGTGGAGCTGAACACGACATGGTACACTAGGACTGGGGCACAGTTTATTTGTGGGGTGCCAGGTAGTGGGAATGCAGTCCCTCGACCATGACTAACACGCTGTACACTTTGCATTTTCCCATGTGAGCCTCCCCATACTACCCTGGAGCCCTTTATAAATTAGCTTTGGTTCACAGGTGTGATTTTCACTACAGAATCATGCCTATTTTTAAAGTACTCCAGCCTGAAGGCCCATAGAGCATCCAATACTGACTGTCGGCCTTGCCTTTGTGCATGTGGAGTTCTCAATAATGTCTGAATCGGTTGATGATATTATGTACTATAGATGGTGGGGTATTCAAATTAAGGAATATGTCTCTGAAGTTATTCCATAATTTTTAGAAAGTCTTCATGAACCTCTGACCATCTTTGCTTCTGAGAGACTGCCTTTCCAAAATGCTCTTTTTATTTACAGTCATGTTATACACATATCAAGTTGAAATATGTTTCTGCCATCAATTTCTAAATGAGTTAACTGAAATGGAAAAATGTCTAACTTTCATCTATTTCAGGGAAAGCATTGCATATTTCAACAAGACAATGCGAAAGCACATACTGTATCCATTACTATAGAATAGATTTGCAGAAGAAGAGTTCAGATGATGAACTTGCCTCCTGCAGTCCAGAGTAGAGTTGAGCGAAACGGGTCGGTCAATTTCAAAAGTCGCCGACTTTCGCAAAAGTCGGGTTTCATGAAACAAAACACGACCATAGCGTGAGGTCGGCCACGAGGTCGGCGACCATGGCGCTAGTCGCGTTTCAAAAGATGCTTCCAGCGCCCTTTTTCAGCCAATGATGGAGGACGCACACTGTGGGCAACGCGATGACATAGGCAGCTATCACCACCATCTTTGAGAAGGGCATGCAAGTGATTGGCTTGCTTTGTGTGGCGTCACAGGGGGTATAAAAGGGTGTGCACGCCGACCGCCATCTTACTTCTGCTGATCTCAGAATAGGGAGAGCTGCTGCTGCTGCTGATTCTGTAGAGAGAGCATTAGGCAGGGAAGAAGATACAAAAAACTGCTTCTGCTGCTAGCGATTTTGCCTGTACAACACACCAGTTAGTGTGCAGTGCAAGGAGAGGCTATATTTTGGTGCATCAGCTCTGTTGGTTATTAGGCTGCCTTATAAGGCTCCCTGATAGCTTCATTACTGTTTTCACACTGCTGTGCAAACTGCTTTTTTAAAAGCAAAAATACTTTTCATCCTCTTTTTTGCCCAGTTACCAAGCGTTCATTTTTCCACACTTTTGTGTGCAGCAGTCCTACATATTAGGCTGCCTGCTGCCATACTTGGGACTGAGAGCATCATTGTTAGCTTGCTAAAATCTCTAGGGAGATTCAAATTCTCCCCAGTCCTATATTTTTCCCCGAACTCATGGCCTACGCAGTACCACGCTATGACCTACCCAGACGGCACTTCTTTTCTTGCAAAGCCATCCCAGCCCTCCACCTTCATGTGAAAGACCGCATTGTCCATACACTCAAGCAATCAGTGAGTGGAAAGGTGCACCTCACAACAGATGCATGGTCCAGTAGGCATGGCCAGGGCCGTTACGTGTCCATAACTGCGCACTGGGTTAATGTGGTGGATGCAGGGGACAGCGGCGGTGAGACAGTGCTGCCTAGCCCACGGTATAGGAAACAGTTGGCTGTAGGCGTTCAACCCTCCTACTCCTCCTCCTCCAGAAGCGAAAGCTCGTCCACAGAGCGCAGTCGCACAAGCACTCCATCCGCAGCTGCGAGTGTTGCACACTCAGTGTCCCACTATCGAACAGCTAGTGGTAAGCGGAGGTACTGGCCGACTACTTGCAGCGACAAACTGAGTCATGGCTGGGCAGTCTACATCTTGAGGCAGGCAAGGTAGTTAGTGATAACGGCTGGAATTTTGTGGCAGCCATAGCCCTTTCAAAACTCCGACAGATACCTTGCCTGGCTCACACCTTGAACCTGGTGGTGCAGTGCTTCCTCAATAATTATCCGGAGTTAACAGGCCTGCTCCAGAAGGTCCGAAGATTGTGCTCGCACATCCGCCGGTCACCCGTACACTCCAGTATGCAGAAGCTGCAGCGATTGCTCCAACTTCCCAAGCACCGCCTAATTATCGATATTGCAACAAGGTGAAACTCCACCCTGCACATGGTTGAGAGGCTGTGTGAACAGAGGCAGGCTGTAATGCATTTGTGGGAGGATACACGGCCAGGCACTTTGAGGGCAGACATGGAGTTGCCAGGTGTGCAGTGGTCAAAGCTGAAAGACCTCTGTAAAGTCCTTCAGTGTTTTGAGGAATGCACACGACTGGTAAGCACAGACAACGCCATCATAAGCATGAGCATCTCACTTATGCGTCTGCTCATGCAAACTTTGACACACATTAAGGAGCAGGCGTCTGCAGCCGAGGAGGATGAGGAAGAGGAGGAGGGAAGCCTTGATGACAGTCAGTCATTGTCTGCTCCGGGACCTCTCCTGGACGAGGTGGAGGAAGAAGAGGAAGAGGAGGAGGAGGATGATGATGGGGAAGATTATTTAGGGGAGGAGGATGCTTCTCACAGGGCAAGAGAAAATGTTGGCGTGACAAGGTCAGGTACAGGGTTTGTGCGTGACTGGAGGGATGTGGATTTGCCAGAAAGTGCTCCTCCACCCAGCACTCGCAGTGCATCATTGACACCTGGAACATTGGCCCACATGTCAGATTATGCCTTGCAGATCCTAAAAAGGGACCCCCGCATTGCCAAAATGATGAACGATGACGACTACTGGTTGGCCAGCATCCTGGATCCATGCTATAAAGGCAAATTCCAAAACATCATGCCACAGGAGAACCTTGACCTAATACTGACTAACAAACAAGCAACTCTGGTAAACCGCTTGTTTGAGGCATTCCCAGCACACAGCAGCGGTGATGGTTCTCCAACAAGCCGTAGGGGGCAACGTGGAAGAGGTGTTCGTGGTGAACACATCAGAAGTGGCGTTGGAGACAGGGGTTTCATGACCATGTTGTGGACTGATTTTTCAAGTCCCACTCACACGACTGGTAATGCTGCATCGATTGAAAGTGACAGGAGACAGCAGTTGTCAACTATGGTTGCAAACTACTTCTCGTCCCATATCGATGTTCTCCCTCACAGGTCATTCCCCTTTGACTATTGGGCCTCTAAACTGGACGCCTGGCCTGAATTGGCACAATATGCCTTACAGGAGCTCGCTTGCCCTGCTGCTAGTGTGCTATCGGAAAGAGTCTTCAGTGCTGCTGGCTCAATCCTGACAGAAAAAGGACCCGTCTGTCGACCCAAAATGTTGATGATCTAACCTTCATTAAAATGAACCATGCATGGGTTTCAAAGGATTTTGTCCCACCTTCCCCTGATGACACATAGGTTGCCAGAAAAATGGCTCGCTTTTGTCCTCCTCTTCCTTGGACTTCTCCAATTCCTCCATTTGCAGCTACTGAATGTCCAACATCAACATATGCCATTTTTTAAACCTCCCTAACTGGGCTGCCTCCACCCCCATGGCCGGGGTCACCACCTAGCACACGCAACCGTGCAAGTGCCATTGCCCTGGACAGGTAGGTGGGCCGACTCGTGGGCTGACTCTTGGGCGCTGGCACTGGCACAGGGTCCCTCATAGTGCAATCAAGTGTCTCTGATGGTGGAGGTGCACACCCGCCGTCAGGCACACCGGCATACTATGAGGGGCCCAGTGCCAGTACTGACGCCCACGTGTGGGCCCCCCTTGCTTGGGCAGGGCCCCAGCATTTGCAATATTTACATGGCCCATTATACACTGGAGCATTAGAAATGGGGCCCATTATATGTGGAGCATTATTTGGGCCCATAAGACACTGGAGCTTCATCCATGGTGAACAACATATACTGTAGCATTATGTGGAGCTCATCATATACTGTATCGAACATTATATGGGACCAATGATTCTGTATGGAGAAATATATGGGCCTCATTACTCTGTATGGCGCACTATGCGGTGGCCATAATACTGTATGGAGGAATATACTGTCTGTTTTTGGAACTATTGGAGAATTTAAAATGGATATCAGTCATGTGATGTAAGAATTGAAGTATTTTTCATTGTACTCTACTGGTATTTCTCTGCCTGTATCAAAGGATCATGAATTGTGTCATGTGTTAAAGGAGCCCAGTGACACTCTTTGGCCCTGGGCCCACGAAAATCTGGAGCCAGCACTACCCCCCCCCCACAACTTTAGCCAAATAACCCCCAGTTTTCAATGCCTAACTATTATTATAAAGTAAATTAAGGTTGACAAGCTTAAGGAATAAGAATTGATGTTTTTGGCATTAAAATGGGCACTCTAGGTGTGTTTCCTGTCCTCCACTCACTGCCGACTTTTCTTTCCCATTGATTTACATTGGGTTTCGTGTTTCAGTCAGACTTCGACTTTTCACAATAATCGACCGATTTCGTTCGACCCGACTTTTGCAAAAGTCGGGTTTCGTGAAACCCGACTCGACCCGAAAAAAGGCAAAGTCGCTCGTCTCTAGTCCAGAGGTATATAGAAAATTGCGAAGGTAAAACTTTACTTTCCTTATAGATTTTTGAAAGAGAAGAACTAAACACACAGAACAGACAGAACATGAGTCTTGGTTCAACCATTGTTGACAAATTCCCAACCAGGGATTTGGGCATTTTGGAGCACTTTAATCTTATGTCTGTTGTGTGTGTTTAGTTCTTTCTTATCGGCCTGATAGCAATTTAAAAAAACTATAAGTAAAAGTTAAGTTTTACCTTTATAATAATATAATAATAAATTTTATTTCTATAGCGCCGACAAATTCCGCAGCACTTTACATTTCAGAGGGGATTTGTACAGACAATAGACATTACATCATAACAGTAATCACATAGATCATAACAGATACCAAGAGGAATGAGGGCCCTGCTCGCAAGCTTACAGTCTATGAGGAAAGAGGTAGACACGAAAGGTGGGTGGTAACAGTTGCCCTGATTGTATGGACCAGCCATAATGTTAAGTAACAGTACAGACAGAGAGGGCTAATGGATGCATAAAGCATGTGGGAACATGATTATGGTAAAACTTTTGGCTGTGCCACACAGGGATAGATTAGGTTAATGTGTTGAGGTGATAGGCCAGTCTGAACAAATGCGTTTTCAGGGCACACTTAAAATTGTGGGGATTGGGGACTACTCGTACCTTTGTAATGTTTACTATATACCTTGGATCTGGAGCGAATTTCAATGTTTGCGGTTTGACAAATTGACTCCCGCACTTTATTGCTAATATAATCCTGAAGTCCAGATATATGAAACATTTGATACTTTATGAAATGACAAATCCAAAAAAGACCCAGGACAATTAAACAGATCGAATGAGACAAGAATGGGACAAGAATGAAACAAATATCTAACAAAGAAGATGTAGCACTTTTGAGCCACTAGAATCCTACATCAGATAAAATTGGGACAGCATTCATTTCTCAAAATTTTAGCAATTGTTTTTTTCACTTCTCAGACATTTACAAACTATTGTAAAAAAGAGGGGATGCTGCACAATGGTGGACAAGTCTCTGCTCCAGCTTTTTGGAAATGTGTTGCTGCCATCAATTTCTAAGTTTTATTTTTTTCAAATAAAATGGAAAAATGTCTAACTTTTACCTTCTGATATGTGTCCCATGTTCTGTTGTGAACAATATATGGCTATAAGAGATTTCCAAATCATTACATTCTTGTCTTCTTTACATTTTACACAGCGCACCAACATTTTTGGAATTGGGGTTGAGTTGTGCATTGCAGTCTTGATTAATAGTGTTATTAAGGACTAGAAAAACACGGCTGTCTTCTTTTAAAGAGAGAACCATACCTGTCCACTGATTTTTATGTGATATTGTAACTCGGCACAAAACCCATAAAATGATTAGTGCTATTTCTGGAAGAAATCAGACATTTTTCTTTAATCTTAGACAAACCTTTTAAGTAACTGTAGGAATTTCAATTACCAAACAGAATGCAGATTTACTGCTAATAACTGCATAATTGCAGGAAATGTTTTATCTGCTATAGAAATTAATGTAGATTTTCAATTAATTAATAAACATAAAAACTAATGATTCCAAATTTAATACATTAACAGTTTTATGTAGATTACGTGACTTTTATCCTTATTATACAGCTTTAGAAAAAATTACACTTGAAGTGTGTTTTTTTTTGTTTTAACATAATATTTTGATATTCTACTAGAAGAAACAATTTTTTCTGCAGGCTATGCATTAATTCTCTGTACTTCTTCTTGTAGGAGACAGATCTTATGACATTTAACATTTCCATTCATCGCTCATGGTGGAGAGAACATGGACCTGGCTGTGTGCGACGAGTAGTGCCTGCTCCAGCCAGCAGGAGCCTTGGAGATCACTCATTCATCTCGGTGACAGGATGCATCATTGAGTTTCAGTACCTAGAGGTCATCCACAGTGCTTTTCAGATACTCCTCTCTGTAAGTCACTTTATCATACAGTTTTGTTCTATAATATATGACTTATATTTTACAAATATTAAATAAAATGAAAGCTATTTCTATTTTATATTTTAAATGTGCAGTCTTGATTTAAAAGGGTTGTTGAATGGGTATAAATATAAAAAATAATGTATGTTCACCTGATCTTACGCCGTCATCTACGACGGGACAGGAAGTGCCACGGCTGGTGATGGGCTGCAGTAGTCCAGTGACTGGAATGACAAATCATTGGATGTACACCTGAACACTGCAGCCAATCATTGGCCTCAGCTCTCTAGTGACTCAAGAACGGGGCATCACCATTTTCTGTCCCACTGGAGACCTCCATAACAGTTTGTGCTAGATGCACTGATCGAGAGAGAACTAGTGATGAACGAACGTGCTTGGATAACATGTTATCTGAGCATGCTCAGGTGCTATCCAAGTATCTTGGGTGTGCTTGTATAATATGTTCGAGTCCGCTCGGCTGCATGATTCAAGGCTGTTAGACAGCCAAAGCACATGCAGGGATTGCTGGTTTGTTAGCCGCAGAAGACGCAAAACATACAACCGCAGGGACTTGAACATATTACTTGAGCACGCCCAAGATACTCGGATAACAGCCGAGCATGCTTGGATAATACATTATCCGAGCACATTCGCTCATCACTATTGAGGATACATCAGAACCCTTGCTTCTGTCAATTTTTTTTTATAATCATCCAACTTCTGTTGGGCTATTTCATCACCACAATTAATGCTTATGCACACAACAAAGCCCTGTGCAGTCCTTATTGGAATGTAAAAAAAATAAACTATCGGATGCAGGTAAGCTTTACTTAAGTTAAAGAAAACCTGCCAGGCATTTCATACTGCCCAAGCCATTAAGTGCTTCAGTGTTTCAGAGAATGGATCCAACTGGGGTCCATAACCACAGATGAGATTAGTTTGGCACCACCTCCTGTTGGTTCTTTCTAGTGCTGACCCAGGTGATTGACAGGTCTCTCCCTACATACACATGAACTAGAGACATGTTAATAACCTGCAGTGGCGTTGAGAAGAACCAGGGGCAGGGCTGGAATAGTCTCCTTTATGATTATGGTCTCCAGCTGAATCTTTAAAGGACATTTTCTCAGAAACACCAGAGCATTTATAAAAAATGCCTGGCTGCAATGATGTAGTCAGGATATGATTCATGATGCCTGCAATTTGGGCAGCATGAATTGCCTGACAGGGACCTTTTTAGCAAAGGTAAAATGCCTCATTTGTCCATGGAAGCTGCTGTTAGTCAAGAAAGGAGGATACATATACGTCTTAAGTGAAGAAAAGAACTAAAGTTTCCAGCAGGAGAATGAGAAGCCGGGTAGGAAAGCCACAAGTGCAGCTAAGCAGAACGTTAGCCACCGACTAGACTTAGAGAGCTACTGCATAATCAGGACACAGGAAAAGGAAGGCACAAAACAGAAGGATATAACATAAAACACAATATACTATACACAGTTTCAGGGATTTACTTACGAAGATTGATGCTGTAAACAGCCGTCTAAAAAGATCATTACAGGAATTGGCTCCAAATTTCAATTCCTAAATTCAGAAAATGAAATTATACCTGCTATGAGTTGGCATAGAATTGTGCCAAAATTTTCTCAATTTTCTTGCTTCAGGCTTAATAAATCTAAGTTGTGTACCACATCCTCCCATAGATACACATGCCCACTTTCTCAGGTTTTAGGGAGGACCAAGTTATTTTTCTTTTACTCAATTAACAATTTTATTAAATTTTTGTTCTGCAATTTGCAACTTTTTTAGCTCAGACAAAACTCCTGTAAATTTCTCAATAAATATGGGCTACTAAAGCTAAAAAATAACTTTACTCTTGGTGAACGAACCTCACTCATTTCACCTACAATTTTGAATTGCTTCCTTGGCTATTACCTTTGGAGGAAACTAGCCTGAATATCAAATAATATTAATATAAAATGAATATAAAATAATAGAAATATAAAATAAAAATACAAAATGTAACCCAACATTATTACGTTTTTTTATTGCTATATTTCAAATGATAGCTATTCTTTACTAGAGATAGATGTGTAGCAGCTACACCCAAGGACAAAAAGAGTAAGGCCCCAAATCATCAAGGCAAATCTGGTGTAAATCACTTTGAAAATGTGCTAAATATTTGCGCAATGCGGAATTGTGCAAAAGTTTGTGTCTTTTGGCATTTTCATGCCAGTTTCACCAAACTCAGCCAAAATGGGTCTAGTCAAGTTGGAACAGGGGTGCGACAGGGACATGTCACTACAGCTCGTCTAATTCATGATGAGCTGTGGTGTTACTTACGCCAGAAATATTAACCCTGTCTCTACCTGGATTAAGTTTTGTGGCAAAGCACATGGGCGAGCACACTACTTGTCAGATGCTCCTGCTTCATCAGGAGGCATGCACCCCTCTATAAATCAGGAATGCCTGACTCCAACACAACCCCTCACCAAGACCGGCGTGAATGTCGGTCTTTATGAATCAGAGCTTATGCTCATGTTTCTCCAGTTCAAGGGAGACTTTTGCTGAGCTTACTATCTGTGGTAACAACTAACTCTCTAGAGTTTCCTGGACCCTTGATATCTTATCAACTGATATTTCTGTTGTGGCCAGTTGAGCAAATGACAACAACTGATAGAGTCATTGCTCATTGTTGAGGGGTTATGGGAAATATTTTTTTTTGAACAACATTAAAATTATATTTTAGAAGGGTTTTCGAATCAATTATGATGGCAAAGGAATTTGTACACACATAAATGGTGCATAATATAAATCAATGGGCTGTCTACCGTAATGCAGCGCTGGGGGACACTCACTTTGCTGGTCGCTGAGGCATATGCTGGGACACTCAGGGTTAAAAAAGGTCCATTTGGTTAACCCTCCTCAGAAACCAAGGAGTATGCAGCTGCAAGTACAATGTCCATTAAACATTCAGCTCTATAGGAAAACACAGTCTCTCACTGACCCCAGTCAGCATAACACGGATTCCTGTCCATTACCTGTTGATGTCAGCCACACAGGTTCCCGGATGCCTCTTATCCTCAGAGGTATCCCATAAACACAGCATAAATACAGTATCTCACTGACCCCAGTCAGTATCTCTCACGGTTGTCAGACTGTCCACTCCCGAGGTATCTCACAGACCTCCTTCCTCTGGCTCAGGCTAGCCAGCATTGCTTCCCCAGGCTGTGTGATGTCCAGCAAGCAGGTTTGGTCAGGAGCCACACATGCAGAAAGACTTCTCCTTCACTGCACACAGACCACTCTGTAGTGTCCAGCCTGGACACATGGAAATCTGTCCACACTGACAGACTCCCAAACACTCTCCTCCCATGTGCCAAACACACCTCTATTACATAGTTGTAACCACACCCAGGTACCTATCACATGGCTAGTCAGGTGATCGTGACATCACCGCAGGTCCTCAAACACACAACCACACATAGGCTTCATCTTGGGTGTTCAGACGCACCCCCTTGGGTGTGTATGTAGGTGACTGGACCCACCCAACTCTCCAAGTCACCTGGAAGCCTCCCAATGTAAAGCAAATCCCTCAGCAGTAGATCTGCTGAGCAAACACACCCAGGCTTCCATCACAGGGCTACCCACCTCTGTGATACATACCGGCCACTCATCACGACACCGGTCAGTGTCTCACCATCACAGTTACGCCTCCAAGCGTATCCTGAGGAGCCCATACAGCGCCCCCGAGCTGTAACAGGGGTCACTGCTTCACACTACTCATTCATAGATGGACTGGGTTCTACTAAGGGAGAGCAATTCTTTTTCTAACAGTTAATTGTCTCTATCACATTTATATGTAACTAGCTGAAGAGCCCGGCGTTGCCTGGGCATAGTAACCAACTGTGGTTAGTTCTAACAAATTATAATGATTATATTGCACATAAAAACATTTCACATCTTATATTCAACACAACAGATTTGCAATACAAATTAACTAAGTATTGATAGTATTTTATTTTTAACTCATTCAAGATTTTTGGTTTTTCCTTTCGGTGCAAAGATGAACAGATATTTGGCAGTTCCATCTCTTGAACAGACCACGTAAAGTTAACCATGAGAAAAGCATGGAGATTGCAAATTGATCCCTACTACTTTCAAGGACTGTCCCTGAGTATTGTTAATTGACATTGCAAATAGCAGTTGAACTGGAAACTGGAAGCGTTTAAAATCAAAAAACAAATCAGATGGAATGAGTGGAATTCTTGGAATGAAAATGTCCTCTCCTTTAGCACATCCTGTTTCTGAGCTGTGTATCTAACCCTATTTCCTGTGTGATAATGTCTGCTGAGCTGTGTACCTAATCCTATCATGTGTGTTACTGACTGCTCTGCTGTGTATCTAATCCTATCGTGTGTTACTGACTGCTCAGCCGTGTATCTAATCCTATCCTGTGTGATACTGACTGCTGAGCAGTGTATCTAATCCCATCCTGTGTGATACTGACTGCTGAGCTGTGTATCTAATCCTATCCTGTGTGATACTGACTGCTGAGCCATGTATCTAATCCTATCCTGTGTGATACTTGGCTCCCCCTGCAGTCTGTGTCAGAGGGTGGTCTGTGTTGGAACGGTAATAAATTGTGTTATTTCCAGCTTTACAGAAGTACCATAACACCATAGAAATGATAAGAATAATAGGCCTCAGTTAGCACAACTGTCTACAAAGAAAACTGTTGCTGATAGCAACCAATCACAGCTCATTTTTCATCTTTTAAACAGCTCTGGGATACTGGGCTCCCCCTGCAGTCTGTGTCAGAGGGTGGTCTGTGTTGGCACGGTAATAAATTGTGTTATTTCCAGCTTTACAGAAGGACAATGACACCATAGAAATGATAAGAATAATAGGCCAAATTGTTTGGTGAATTGGAATGCGCGGGGTTAAAATTTTGCCTCACAACATAGCCTATGATGCTCTCGGGGTCCAGACGTGTGACTGTGCAAAATTTTATGGCTATAGCTGCGACGGTGCAGATGCCAATCCTGGACATACACACATACATACACACATACACTTTTTCCCCATTATGTACCTAGGGGCAAAATTGTTTGGTGAATTGGAACGCGAGGGGTTAAAATTTCACCTCACAACATAGCTTATGACGCTCTCAGGGTCCAGACGTGTGACTGTGCAAAATTTTGTGGCTGTAGCTGCGACGGTGCAGATGCCAATCCCTGTCATACACACATACATACCAACATACACACACACATTCAGCTTTATTTATTAGATTCATGATAGATCATAGTTGGCTGAAATAACTGATTTTGTGGGGACCAGCCAACCATCTAATGTATATGTGGATGTCCTGAATCTCTCTTGAAGCCATTGTTGGAGGAATGAAGGTTCAGGCACGTTGTATTTGAACATGTCTGATCCTTTGCTTTCATAGGAGGTAAGTTGCTACCTGAAGTGTACGCCGGTATTTATTCCTCTTACACATTTAAAATACATGGTTGGCAAAGAATGTGAAATTATGGGTTTATCAAGAGAAATTGATGTTTATCTGTCAGCAAGCTAAAGTGTATGGCCGGGATCACACATGCAAGGAATACGGCTGAGTCTCTCATGTTAATAGCTGGCACTGCCGCCATCACTCAGAAGTGTGCGGCTCCATGTATTGCTATGCGGCCGCACGCTCCGCTCCTGAGTGCCGGCGGCAGTGCCAGGTATTAACATGCAAGACTCGGCCGTATTCCTCGCATGTGTCTGCTATGTTAACTCTCCTGCACAAATGGATTGGGGCTTTCCTTATCAACAGGACGAAATTTAAGACATAAATGTCTTCTCATGCTCATTGCATTTGCAGCACAGAATATAGAATTAATACAAATATAAAACATTTTTTATTAATTTATTTGCAGTCTACCAAGATGGAGATAAAAATGACAGGTGCCAATTAGCATTAGCATTTGAAGTATTTCCCACCCGTTCTTCAAGTTTCTACAACATTTACCTTGTGACAATAAGTTACTTCTGAAAGTATTTTTTCTCGGGTTGCCCATTGTCAAGGCCACTATTTCTTTCAGTTTATGTGTCATTCTACATTATCACATGAAGTCATCAAAATGATTTCTTGGCTAATGGTGGTGGTCTAATGGTAAAGTGGTAAAAAGGTATAACATTTGTACAGGAGTAGACAAGACTGAAAATGTAGTTTGCTGAAAAATTGGTATTTATAGTGTATAATAAAAATAGTAAATGCAAGAAAGAAGATGCATGGAAGGTTTCTGGTGACGGATAGCTGTTCCTGTGATATCGGCAACTGTTCGCTAAGACAAACATATTGGGCAGTTCAGAAGAAACTCTGTGTTTGAAGAATTAATGTTGTCTAGGGAAAATGTCTGCTTACAGCATAACCCATTCCTGTACACATCTATGCTTTCTTGTTGGAACAAAGTCATTTACAAAGAGACACACATACTGTATGATCTCCACAGATTTGCGTGGGTTTCCTCCGACATGTCAAAACATGGGTTAATTGGTTTCCTTTTAAATTAGCATCAATGTGTATGTGACTATTTGTAATAAGGAAATTATATTGTGAGATTCATCATAATACTACATTTTGTACAATTATCTCTATTAATATAAATAATGCTCCCCATTCACATGGCTATTAAATGACCATTTGTTTGAGAGGTATAAGGCTAGTTTCACACTAGCGTTTTTTTGCGCTGCGTTTGGAGTGCACATGAAACGCATGTCAAAAGTGCATGCAAACGCTTGTAAATGCTGCATTTTTGTGTAGCATTATTGTGCGCATAACTACAAAAATCGCAGCGTTTTTATGCGTTTGTAAGCGTTTTTCATGCGCTTGCATTTTTTATGCGCAATAAACCGGAGAAAAAATAAATCCTTGAAAAATTCTTGCAACAAACTCCACCAATGGGACAGCAGTGGGCGTATTGAAATTCTTTATATACTGTAGCCCCTGTTTACAGCTAAATTCTTCACATTTGCTTGCATTTGACTTGAGAAACAAGGATCTGAGCTGGAAGAGCTTTGACTTTGACTTGGATCTGGACATGAGGATGGCTCAGGCTTATGCTGTTGCTTGCCCTTAACAGAGGGAGAGAGAGAGGCAGTGAGGACGGCAGCAGTGGCGTTTGTGGATACATCCCATTATTGAACTCCGGGAGAGCCGTGGAGCGTACCACACCCTCTACAGCGAGCTCCAGGCAAACCCAGATACATTTACGGATTATACCCGGATGACCAAAGAAACCTTTCACTATTTGCTTGGTCGGGTAAAAGAAGTCATCCGGAGACAGGACACGGAGCTCCGGTGTGCGATTACTCCTGAGGAACGCCTCCTGGTCACATTACGGTATGTAGTTTTGCAAAACCAATGCAGCATTTTCTCTGTTGTGACATGTACTCTAAATCTGGCAGAATTATAGTTCTGCCATGTAGTTAACAAAGGCTGTGGTAATTTTTTTATGGCATGTATTGAACAAAAGGCTGCAGATATATTTTTTTTATTGAATTTTAGGTATGTACAAAAATCCCTATACACAAATAATTAATTTTTTTTTCTTTGTGTCACAGATTCCTGGCTACTGGAAAGACCCTCTCTTCATTGCACTTCCAGTACCGGATTGGAATATCCACCTTGTCTGGAATTGTTGCGGACACCTGCCGGGCTTTGTGGAACGTTCTTTGTCCCGAATTCATGCCCATGCTAACCGTAGAAAAGTGGTTGGAAATCGCCGACAGAATCTGGACTGTGGATGGGAAACATCAGGATTATGAAGCCCAAAAGAACAGGCTCCGAGTTCTTTAACTACAAAAAGTACTTATCTACTGTACTGATGGCCATTGCGGATGCAGACTGCATGTTTATTGCAGTGGACATTGGAGCATTTGGCCGTGGGATTGACTCCCAGGCTTTTAAGACCTCTGACATGGGCAGGAGGTTGTATGGCAACAACTTCAATTTCCCCATGCCACGGCCTCTTCCCAACACCGAAGGTCCGCCACAGCCATTTGTAATGGTTGGTGATGAAGCATTCCAGATGTGCCAAAACCTGCTGAAACCCTACTCCAGCCGGGACTTGGACCTCCACAAAAGAATTTATAATTACAGGCTCACCAGGGCCAGGTGAACAGTAGAGTGTGCATTTGGTATACTTGTATCTAGATGGCGCATTCTTGGCACAGCTATTAATCTGAAACTGGAAACAGTGGATGAGGTGGTCAAGGCTTGTGTTGTTCTACATAATTTTGTAATTTCTCCAGAACAACGAACTTTGATCTTGATGATGTTGCTCCTAATCCATTGCCTGAATTTACACAGCACCCTCTCAGGTCATCCGTCGAAGTTGGCCAAATGAGAGACCAATTTGTGGCCTACTTCAACTCAGATGTAGGACGGGTGGAATGGCAAGAGCAAATGGTGTAAAAAAATTTTATTGCATGTTGTTGGTATGTTAATAAAAAAACTGTTTTGCTACCTGAACTGAGTGCATTCTCTGTTTTTACATTCCCAATACCATTAGCAAGTAGCCAGGTGTCTCAGTGAATTTATGATGCTGTGTTTTGTTCATCATGAATTCACTAATACTCCTGCGTAGGTGACATACACACACAAGTTGTATTATTACCTTTATAATCTCTACATGGTGTTCAATTAACAGCGATGGTGGAGATAATACAACTCTGTCAGGTAAAATACCCAGACCTTGTGTCATGCTGAATACTTATCACAAATGGCCATTACAATACAGATTAAACTGCAGCATCACTACACTCTTCTGCAAAATATATGGAGAGTTATAGCAACGCTGCAGGTTCAAAATCAATTCACCTGCCCAGGTGTGATAGTGGTGCAAGGTCAGGGTATTTGGGAAGTATATATAACATTTATTTTCACCATCAGTAATGTGTTTCTTCCACAAACACGTAATAGAGTATGTGGTTATTTGCAAGGTATATCTATAGTTCCTTGCCTTTTCTCTAATAGTTAAATGTGAACGGAAAAAAAAAGGAAGGTAACAATAGATATGCCTTGCACTCAACACCATCCTCTATGCCAGGGTTTCAAAAATGTATTCCTAAATGTCAACCTACAGATCATGTATCCCTTTTTTTTTTTTTTTGGTAACTCAAATCAAATTACTAAAAACATGATTTGTTTGTTGGCTTTTAACACTGTAGTTGGGGAACCCTTCCATAATTTAGTGTGTGCAATACACCAGATATCTCCATTACAGATGTTTCTTGTGTCAGTCAAGGAGACGTGTTGTCAATTAAACCAATCTACATGACTTGTCTTTTTCACAGCAGTCTCTACATTTTTTTAATATTGCACAGACTGTATCCAGCAGGGCTCCCCAACTCCACTCCTCACGGTCCACCAACAGATCATGTAATGAAATACATATCTCCATTCATAACCGTTTCACAAGAGCCCAAAAAAAAGAGGATTCACAACATGATCTGTTGGTGGACCTTGAGGACTGGAGTTGGGGAACCCTGCTGGATCCAGTCTGTGCAATATTAAAAGAATGTAGAGACTGCTGTGAAAAAGACAAGTCATGTAGATTGGTTTTGTTTTTTGGACAACACATATCTATATGAGTTGTCTTTTCCACAGCAGTCTCTACATTCTAGTAATATTGCACAGACTGGATCCAGCAGGGTTCCCCAAATCCACTCCTCAAGGTCCACCAACAGATCATGTTGTAATGAAATCCATAGCTCCATTGCTAACTGCTTCACAAGAGCACAAAAAAAAGAGGATTCCATACAACAAGATCTGATGGTGTATCTTGAGGACTAGAGTTGTGGAAGTATGCTGGATCCAGTCTGTGCAATATTACAAGAATGTAGAGACTGTTGTTGAAAAGACAAGTCATGTAGATTTGTTTCGTTGACAACACATATCTCAAAGACTGACACAAGAAACATGTCTCAGTAATGGAGATATCTGGTGGCAAAAACGCTAAGTGTACGGTGCAGTGTGTGTACGGCGCAGTGTGTGTAGTCGGCGATTGACACAGTAACCAATCAAAATATTTTGAAAGCACAATTGCGCATTTATTTTTAAAAAAAAAATAAAAAATTTTTTTTTATTAGGAATGACGTTTGGGGAAAGATTGGGATACTTTGGGTGTGTGGAGAGGCGAGGAACGACTGGAGGTTGAGGAAGGGGTTCTAGGAGAAGGGGTGACGAAAGTACTGGGGGAAGGGAGCTCTGGAATGGACATGGAGGCAGGTTGAGACACATTAGTAGGAGAGGGTGGATGGACGAACAAAGTTTTTTTTTTTTTTTTTCTTTGGCGCAGGAAGATCCTGCCCGGAGCGACTTGCAGCCTGTGACCGCCTTACTTTGGTCGACCGCCTTGTGATGGTGGACTGTGTAGTTACCCTGTAAAATAGGGAATGCGGATCACCCCTTTGCTGCTCTGTGGTGGCGGTGGCCGTGCTGATAGAAGTGGCAGTGGCGGTTCTCCTAGAAGGGGAGAAAGTTGGGTCGGTGCTCCCAGCAGGAGGCTGCCTGTCTGGTATCTCTGCCAAAGTTCTTGGGGTACTCTGAGGAGGAGTATTGGTGGCGGTGATCTTACGATGAGAAGTTGTGGTGCTCCTTTGATGAGGAGTGGTGGTGGTGCTCCTTTGATGAGGAGTGCTGGCAGTGCTCCTTTGATGAGGAGTGCTGGCGGTACTCCTTTGATGAGGAGTGCTGGAGGTGCTCCTTTGATGAGGAGTGCTGGAGGTGCTCTGTTGCTGAGGAGTGCTGGCAGTGCTCTGTTGCTGAAGAGTGCTGGCGGTGCACTGTTACTGAGGAGTGCTGGCGGTGCTCTGCTGCTGAGTGCTGGCGGTGCTCCTTTGGTGTTGACTGGTGGTGTCTGTGGCCCAAGTAGGTTCTGTGGTGGTTTGGCTCCAAGCTGGTGGTGCTGTGGCGGTGGTGGTGCTCCATACAGGAGCAGCGCTTGCCATAGTGGTGGTGGCGGAGGAGTGTCCAGCAGCACTCAGACTTGGGGTGGTGTAGTGGTGTCCGGCTTCGCTGGGAATGCAGGTGGCCGTGCAGTGGTATGCAGCAGAAGTCAGTAGTGTGGTGAATTGAGTCAGCGGTGGAACTGTGGGAAATGACACCACTGACTGCTGCACATACCGATTCTGCTGCATAGCCTGCAAGTAAGCAGTGTTGCAGGCCTGTAGCACACTCAGCTGTTGCTCAGGACTAAGGTGTTCTGCCATGCCCTGTTCAATTTTACTGAAAAAATGGTGCGCTGGTCTGTTGAGGTTGGCCTCCAGACGGTCAATGCGCTGGTCAACAGAGTGGAAGCGGTGTTCCATGTGGTTAAAACCACGTTCCATCAAGGAAAAACTGCTTTCCATTCTGGCGGACAGCGCCTTGAGGCTGCCCTTAAACATCTCGCTCAAGAGCATGAACTCGGGCATTGTCCAAGGCCCTCTGCCGTTGGCGGGTAGTGGCCGCATAACCAATGACAGAGACCTGGGACAGGGGAACACCTGATGGACCAGCTTCCTGGTCACCAGCTGTCTGTGTTGCTGACCTGCAAGATGCTTCCTGGCTGTCGGATGGCTGGGACGGGTCCGAGGTCGATCGATGAAGAACCGCTCGCGGGACAGGTTGCAGGGTGCTGCTCCAAGTGCTGTGGAAAGAAAGGGAAACCATTAATATCATGCATTAACAAGAAGCATCAGCTGTGGAATAGAAAAGCACATAGCTATAACAAACCAAAAAAAAAAAAAAAAAAAAATCTTACGCTCTGCTGGCAAGGACCGGTCTCAGGAAAGCCAACTCTCGATAATAGCACTACTTTCTTCTGCGCCTTGCCGCTGAACCACTCCGAACCTGTCCCTCAGCACGAACATCAGTGTTGAAGCGGTCCTTCATCGAGCGCCAACGTGTGCGGATTTTGTTCACTGTTGGGAAAAATAAGAAAAAAAATATATAAAATGCACTTTAGGCAACTTAATTGTCAGCACACACACCGGATAGAACTTTGCAAACAGTCAATGCTGCAGCACAAATAAAATTCTAGACAAAATGCAGTCACTGTTGATACTGAGGACGCTGTTATGTTTCCTGCTAGAATATATGTAGCAGCGAAAACAACAGTATCATCCGGAGCAAGAGTGAAAACAGGATCAAAACAGCAGTTGACAAAGCAATCACTTTTTTCCACATGGCATTGGTGTTTTTTTAATGCAAGGATATATCTTGCTAAAAAAACACCAGCACCATCAGGACCATAAAGCAATGCAGCAGTTGAAGACAAAAAAGCAATCACTGTTTTCCACATGGCATTGGTGCTTTTAATGCAAGAATATATCTTGCAAAAAAAACACCAGCACCATCAGGACCATAAAGCAATGCAGCAGTTGAAGACAAAAATCAATCAATGTATTCCACATGGCATTGGTGTTTTTAATGCAAGAATATATCTTGCCAAAAAAACACCAGCACCATCAGGACCATAAAGCAATGCAGCAGTTGAAGACAAAAATCAATCAATGTATTCCACATGGCATTGGTGTTTTTAATGCAAGAATATATCTTGCCAAAAAAACACCAGCACCATCAGTACCATAAATCAATGCAGCAGTTGAAGACAAAAATCAATCAATGTATTCCTCAAGGCATTGGTATTTTAAATGCAAGAATATATCTTGCAAAAAACACATCAGCACCATCAGGTCCAAAAATCAATGCAGTATCACAGAGCATCTTTATACTTACTGAATGCCCTTTTTGAACTTGGAGAGGCGCTGTCCCAGCCATCCATCATCGCTGCGGCCACCTCATTCCAGAGCTGCCGGGTCACCACTGTGTCTTTGTACTGCTGGTCACGGCTGTCCCACAACGGGACACGCTCCTCAACAAGGCAGATCAGGTGCTCGTTGTCGATGTACACTACTTCTTCGTCATCATCCCGTTGTGGAACCTAGAAAAAAATAATATTATAATGTTTTGAATTTTGGAAAATGAAACAGAGAAAAAGCAAGATAAATAAAGATAGAAAAAAATAATAATAATAATATATACTAACATTGCGTCTCCTCGCCACGACTTGACTACGCTGCTCCCGCTCAGAATCCTCCCGCTCAGACCGCTCCCGCTCAGACCACTCCTGCACTTTATCTTCAGTGCCCATGTCTGATGTCTGTAATGAAAGAAAAAATTAAAACACATTTCTAGAGGCAGCTATACTTACCCAAAGGCAGCAACATCCTCACCTCACGATCAGCTTGGGCCAGTTCTTGCCGAGATGGCGAATACAGTGATCCAGAAGAAGACATGCTGGAAAGAAAACAAAAAATACATTAGTACATTACAAAATTGTACAGGACACACAGACATTATGTTGAAGAATACTCACATTTTGGCTCCTGAAGCTTGAATCCACACTTGTAAAGGCTCTTCAAGGCTCTTGTCTGTTCTCTCTGCAAGGCTGTCTGTAGAGTAATTGTCCCTGAAGACACCTTCTTTTATCTACACTCCTCCCAAACAATATTGCTTATTTAGGGGCAGTTTTAGACAAGTGTCTAGACATTGTTTACTCAAATCGCGTGCACGCACAAGGCGCTGACGTGTGCGCTGCCAAGCGCTCGTCAGCGACCCCATAGACTGTAATGCTATTTTTGGGCGCACACCAAGCGCACACGTGCGCACGCAATTTTTTTAATGATGTAGGCGGAGCAGAAAATGCAACATGTACTGTTCGGCACATCTGGGCGCACACCTGTAAAAAGCGCAGCACACGCTAAACGCTAATGAGCGCGTACATTCGCAAAACCCTGAGACCACCATGTTAAAGATAGGGGAACATTGCGCACGTGCCCGATAGCGCACGATGCGCTGCGCGATCAAACGCTAGTGTGAAACCAGCCTTACAGATGACTTCACTATAAGCATATAGTCACAACTAAGCCTTCACAGTCATTTCAATGGAACTAAATCCACGTGGGGTTTCCACTTCTCCATGACATTTGGTCCTTCTTATTTTCAGATTTCACTGCTCATTAATCATGTGCATACAGACTTTGGGTGTTTATTTTTATTTTTAGCCTTGTAGATTATGATTAGTTTATTATACCATTGGTCTATTCACAATGGAACATGGGCTTTACTCTTTCGTTTGAGCATTAGGTTGAGCCTTTGCTTTGGGTTGTATTTATTGTATCTGATGTGATATTTTTGGATGTCCTCTTGCCCATGTGTGGTATATTAAGCTGTTTATACAGTATCTCTTTGCTTTTGATATAAAGTGCATAGTCCTGCCATTTTTATCTGTGCCATTATATATATATTATATATATATATATATATATATATATATATATATATATATATATATCATTAACCTGACTCTTAGTCATCACTTTATATTAAGGGTGATTGTTATTCCAATTGTAGAGTGGGAGACTCTGTGGTGGACATAGGAGGCAGGGTGTGAGTGACACACGGTGGATCATTAATATTGTAGCTGTCTTCTTTTTAATTTTTTTTAGTATTACATGACTTGTTTTGTTTAATAAACTAATTTTGTGTTTAACTCGGTGATCCCAATTTTTCAGCACACTTCTTTCCCATATTCACTGGTTAGCTTTTTAGTGTGTTATTGGCTGATCCCGTTTTTATTTATAGTGCCCTCAGTATTTTTGTTGTTTTCTATTTGTAATAAGTAAATGATATTGTAAGCCTCATCGTAATACTAAATTTTGTACAATTATCTCTATTAATATAACTAATGCTCCTCATTCCCGTGTCTATTAAATTACCATTTGTTTGACAGGTATTACAGATTACTTGACTATAAGGGTATATTCACAACCAAGTATTCACAGTCATTTCAATGGAACCACGTCCTTATTTTCCAATGTAGGTGTTGCTGGGGGAGTGATTTGGAGACTTCTATATATAGTTATGCTAAAAAAGAACATGGACTGCACGTCCAAAAATCATTGGTCTAATGCCGCTAGGCAAAAATATATATAACAGAACATGAGGTTCTTAGTTTGACATTCTGATCAGACTGTATGAAGTCCACTGCTATGTCACGGTGAACCTCTCAGTGGATCCCTATCGCCTTAAAAGGAGCGGGGTCAGGCACTAAACACCGTCGCAGTGATAATGCACCAGCAGGGTGGACGGCCTGGTGCCTCATAGCGCCCATGC
Organism: Dendrobates tinctorius; assembly: GCF_039654945.1. Taxonomy (NCBI): domain Eukaryota; kingdom Metazoa; phylum Chordata; class Amphibia; order Anura; family Dendrobatidae; genus Dendrobates; species Dendrobates tinctorius. Next base: position 14,993,393 of record NW_027361750.1, on the reverse strand, counting down.
TGCAAGACTGAGTCTCCTTGACTCCAGACCGCACTGCCCTGCCAGCACAAAACCACAGCAACAATGGCCAACATACAGCACCAACAATAAATAAAAAAGGAGCATTTAAACTCACATTCCTGAAGCTTTCAAGCTCACCATCCTCCTGCAAGATTAGTAAGCACTGGGAGTAGAATACAGATGTCTAACGCTTTTTAGAAAAGGTCATTCTATGAGCAGAGCAGACTGCTAATATATGTCTCACACAGGAGTAACCTGCTCTGCTCTGAATGCAAATCAATTAGAAGTTGCTGTAAGCAAAACAGATATGAGTGATACTGACACCTTTGAACTCATTTCTAGACTAGACTAGAAGAAGAGCTGATGGAAGGATTTGTAATGTGATACAGCTATACTCAGCTGTGTTGCCCCTCCCCCCACCCTGAACACCAGTACCTTACCTGGAAAGTGCTAGACATCTGTTTTCCACTCCTCACCCTTTCTTATGATACAGGAGACAAGAGCTGTATCAATACATCTCACACACTGAGAAACCTGCTCTAAGCTATGATGGTGGCATTTTTTCCATTTTCCTGAGTGTTGTCACCTGCTTAAGGGTCCTGTTACATTTAGCGATGCATCAGCGATCCCGACAACGATACCACCTGGTCAGGATCGCTGGTGCATCGCTAAATAGTCACTAGTGAACTGCCAAACAGGCAGATCTCACCAGCGACGCAGCAGCGATAAGCAATTTGTCGGCGGTCGCTCTTACCTGTTTCACCGCAGCAATGATGACGACTTCCGCCTGCGTCCATGCGTCACTATTCGGCGCCAGTGGGACGCCAACGAGGAAAAAATGGCCCAGGACTTTCGAGCACGATCAGCGATATCCAGCGGGGGGGCCAGTCGCAGGTACGTGTCACACAAAGCAATATTGCTGTTGCGTCACAAAATCGGTGACGCTTTAGCGATATCGCTAGCGATCTCGCTATGTGTAAAAGGCCCTTAAGATTGGGCAACAGCATATAGGGGAGAAAGAGGTGGTGAGATCTCCTTCAATGGAAGTCTTCAAACAGAGGCTGGATAGACATCAGTCTGAGATGGTTTAGTGAATCCTGCAAAGGGTTGGACACGATGACCCTGGAGGTCCCATCCAACTCTAATTCATCAGTTGCCAAATACTTTGATTGCTAATATTTTTATAGCTAACTAGCTGAAGAGCCCGGCATTGCCCGGGCATAGTAACTAACTGTGGTTAGTTATATCAAATTATAATTATCCTCCATCCTATAGTCCCGTGCCCATATACCCATCATACATATCCTCCATCCCATAGTCGAGTGCCCGTATACCCATCACACATCCTCCATCCCATAGTCCCATGCCCATATACCCATCACACATCCTCCATCCCATAGTCCCATGCCCATATACCCATCATACATATTCGCCATCCCATAGTCGAGTGCCCATATACCCATCACACATCCTCCATCCCATAGTCCCGTGCCCATATACCCATCATACATATCCTCCATCCCAAAGTCCAGTGCCCATATACCCATCATGTAAATCAATAGCCGCGGAGACACCATCACATGTTTCTCAACGCAAGCAATGACTAGCCAGGTCTTTCACCGGGAAGAAACAACCACGGGAAGGGCAGTCTCCAATGAAGGAAACCACCTATGCCAAAACATGGTATCCATCCACAGACAGCTGTTTCGGGGTATTGCCCCTCATCAGTGTGGAGTAGGAAACTGGCTAGTAGGAGCAATGCCTAGTAAAAGACTGTGAAAAATGAGGATGAATGAACTCATGGAGATCAACATCCAACACTGCGGAGACACCATCACATGTTTCTCAACGCAGTGATGCTAGAGCAATGTCCCCATCCCTTATAGGAAATATGCAAAAACATGTAAATCAACAGCCGCGGAGACACCATCACATGTTTCTCAATGCAAGCAATGACTAGCCAGGTCTTTCACCGGGAAGGAACAACCATGGGAAGGGCAGTCTCCAATGAAAGAAATGAAAGAAACCACCTATGCCAAAACATGGTATCCATCCACAGACAGCTGTTTCGGGGTATTGCCCCTCATCAGTGTGGAGTAGGAAACTGGCTAGTAGGAGCAATGCCTAGTAAAAGACTGTGAAAAATGAGGATGAATGAACTCATGGAGATCAACATCCAACACTGCGGAGACACCATCACATGTTTCTCAACGCAGTGATGCTAGAGCAATGCCCCCATCCCTTATGGGAAATATGCAAAAACATGTAAATCAACAGCCGCGGAGACACCATCACATGTTTCTCAACGCAAGCAATGACTAGCCAGGTCTTTCGCCGGGAAGGAACAACCATGGGAAGGGCAGTCTCCAATGAAGGAAACCACCTATGCCAAAACATGGTATCCATCCACAGACAGCTGTTTCGGGGTATTGCCCCTCATCAGTGTGGAGTGTCTTTTACTAGGCATTGCTCCTACTAGCCAGCTTCCTACTCCACACTGATGAGGGGCAATACCCCGAAACAGCTGTCTGTGGATGGATACCATGTTTTGGCATAGGTGGTTTCCTTCATTGGAGACTGCCCTTCCCGTGGTTGTTCCTTCCCGGGGAAAGACCTGGCTAGTCATTGCTTGCATTGAGAAACATGTGATGGTGTCTCCGCGGCTGTTGATTTACATGTTTTTGCATATTTCCCATAAGGGATGGGGGCATTGCTCTAGCATCACTGCGTTGAGAAACTTGTGATGGTGTCTCCGCAGTGTTGGATGTTGATCTCCATGAGTTCATTCATCCTCATTTTTCACATATACCCATCACACATCCTCCATCCCATAGTCAACCATTATGACATCATAATGAGCGGTGGGGCTTGCAACCTATGATGACATCAGCGTCGTCATGGCAACCATAATGACATCATAATGAGGGGCAGGGCTTGATACACACACTTTTTCCCCATTATGTAGATAGGGGCAAAATTGTTTGGTGAATTGGAACGCGCAGGGTTAAAATTTCACCTCACAGCATAGCCTAGTACACTCTCGGGGTCCAGACGTGTGACTGTGCCAAATTTTATGGCTGTAGCTGCGACGGTGCGGATGCCAATCCCGGACATACACACATGCATACATACATACTGTACATACATACATACACACACTTGAGCTTTATATATTAGATATCTCTGCACTGGAGAAGCAAAATAACAATAATAATAGTAACACAAAAAAACATTTTATTCTGCTCTGTAGAAACTATAACATTATGTGTCCAGTTCAACATGAAAAAATAAAAAAAATTTGGTGAACGTACTAAAGTAATATATGTACAGTATAATTACAGTTCATCTTCTTTGTAACAAATCCACTATAAAAGATCCCAATTTATAATGTCTACTATTGGTAAATGTTGGCTGTACTGTTAAATATTATTTTTTTTCACATAAAGCTCAGATTATCCTGATAGTGCATATGTGCGTCAGTGTATATACTGCGCTGGGGTCAGCAAGTCAGGAAGGAGCTCAACACCTGAGCAGTAGATACTGGCTGTATTACATAGCCAGCATCCATCACTAACCCAACAATTGCCACATCTGTGAAGGACGAGGCTAACAAAATATAAATTAATTAACCCATATGGTAAATGCTGCAATGAGAACAAGATAAATAAAATCAGAATTGTGTTTTTTTTAATCACCATACCTCCCTAAAAATATAAAACAAAAACAATCAGAACCTTGTATGTACCCCAAAATAGTATCAATAAAATCATCAGTTCCCCCGCATAAAAAACAAGTATTCATCCAGCTGTATTAACGAAAAAATAAAAATTTTCAGGTCTTGGAAAATGGCGACATAAATCAAATTTGTTTTTCTATAGACCACTTAACAGGCCCTCCTTTGTCTATGTTGGCAAAAAATGAAAAAAAAATTATAGCTCTATGAAGAAGAGGAAGAGAAAACAAAAGCACAAAAATGAAAAATTGCACAGTCCGGAAGGGTATAAACATGCATCAAGTTTAAGGCATACAATAGTGGCAAGCATACGAGCAATATATGGGCCTTAGATTTATCCTACGGCAGGGTCTCTAGGTAGGGAGATAGATGAATAATCAATGAGATATTTGCAAATGTTGTTGGAACAGAGTACTATAAATATTTATAGCCTACCGGCAAAACCCGCACCCTTCAATACCTGCATGCATTATTTTTCATATACATAGGTCTACAAATGATTTAAAGGGATTTCACATGGAATAGTAATGCTTCTCTCTAATGGGAGAGGGCACTGCCCATTCACTCCGACAGCATTAGTGTTCTGTATTGGATTCATTTTTGGCAGTACAGTACCAAGGTTCTGACTGATGTTTTTTGAAAGACAGGAAGAGAATTGTTAACCAAAGCTCCGCACATTACAGACAATCTGATTTTGTATTCATCTCACATACACCCAGTTTTATGCTGAAAGTGGAGACGATACAGAATATCCTTTCCATGAGACTAACTACGCACTGAGAGCAGAGGGATTATGGAGCAAAAGAATTTTCCAGCTGTTCTTTGTGTTGCGTGTGCCCACCCTCACTACTGATGTATATCTCTTTGCTTTTTACATAATTCCTCTGACTGTTGCTGTGAATATATTGATATCACCACAGTGCTGCCTTTTTTCATTATAGTGAAGGACTTTTGATCTCCTTTTAGCTCATCTTGTGACAATTGCATAATACAAACTGTCTGGGCTTTCCCTAAGCTCAATATCACAGAGGCTATTGATCCATATTTTGCATTAATGATTTATTGCAAGATAAAAACAGGCATTCGATATGCTCCATGGATCTATCCGTTTCCATGTCTGCATGAATCCATTGTGCCAGAAACACTAATACCAATTACTTTTGCCCAAAAGAGGTGAAGAAAGGTGATTGATTACTGCTGCCTTATAAAAATCTGGTAAAAAGCACAGAATCCTCTCAAAAATCAAGGATATTCCTAAGTTTTCATCAATTGTTCCATCTAGTTCTTTGCAGATAATGCAAGATAGTAACATGCAGAAATACTGTCACGCTGGGTGAAGGATAAGTAAGTGCACAAGAAAGGGAAGAGGGAAGGTGGAGCCCAAACACTAGAAAAGAGGGGAGTGGAGACCCCTATTCAGATTTAAAATCACCCTGTCTGCCCTAAACGTTCCTATATAGCTTCTGCACTTATCGCCATGCAGGAACCTAATCCCTGCCTGAGCCTAGCGATAGACCATACATAGGGAGGAGATGGGGTAAGCACAAATCAGCCCCCACTAAAACTGCAGAAAGAGAGGGTAGATGGACGGGGAGAACTTAGCTTTGAGAAGAACACCAAGATATCACACCAGCAATCTTCCAAGGGTCCTCAGGGAAGACACTAACCGACTTCTAGAGCTTCCAACAAGACTGAGGCAAGTATGAACTAATCGCGATGACCTTCTACAGCCAGATCCAGGATGACTGTCACACCTGACATACCCGTGACAAATGCATATCAGGAGGTGGAACCATAGTCAGTTAATCCATCTTAAACCCATGTTATGATACATGAAGATGTACCACACCGAGATGTGGTAGCTGCTAGCCCATGTTTGTTACGAGCTGGTCGACCATTGCACAATGCTGTGCATTGTATACTCTGTCTGCATAGTTAGCACAATTAATAAGTCTTCCTGAATAGAATGTACCAGAAGGAGGTTGAGCCAGTTGGGTTGTTGTGACACCCCAGGAGTCCGGTTGCCACAGTGGCATTGCCTCTCTCATGGGGGGGGTGATGACATTCCTGGAAGCTGAGAGGAGTTCCCTGATCAGGTAACCACTACACACAACACTTTTCCTACTCCAGACCAGAAGGGGGAGCTCTGAACTCTTTTTTAGGGGAGCTTCCAGCAAGTTCTGGGCTGGAAGAGGAGTTAGTTAGTGGAGTCTGGGAGTGAGAAGGAGCAGGAAGCATGAAAGAGCTGCTCCCCAGAAAAAAGTAGAGAGAGGAAAGGAGAAAGAGCTAAGAAAAGCCTGGGGAAGTGGAGCTGTAAAGAAGCTCACCCCAGGTCAGTGTGCTAGATACTGGACACCAGAGTCCATGGCTGTCTGGGAACAACAGTCTCAGTAGCCAAATCCAGAGAGCAGGAATCTGCCGGCTCCTGGCCTCACCAAAACCCCTGAGGCACAGCAGCATACAAGAGCCTGGAGCTGCCACAGAGGAAGAGGCTCAAGCTGCCTGCCATAAGGGCAAGTACTAAGGACTGTAGAGAACAGGGGACCAAGTATAGCTTCAAGCTGCAGGGACCTCATAAACTAGCGCAGAAAGGAGGCCTCCAACAACACTTGGCTCAAGGGAGCCTGATCTTCTTTCAGGCTGCTGGATCTCCATTTCCATCTGTACCAGTGCTTCAGTCTGCACCTCAAGCCTTCAGTAAAAGCTAAAAGGAAAAGTAATTCTTGTGTCTGCAGTTATTGATCACACTCGCAGCCCTGCACTACAGTTATCCACCATCCCGCACTTACACTGCCCTGGGGTTAAGCTCTGCCTGTGGAGAGCTGAACCAACTCTGCTGCATCACCACCAGCCCCAGCAGTCTGTACAAGCAGTGTCGGCTAACAACTTTATTGCCGAGTACCACAGGTGGTGTCACAAACTTATCTACACATAGACTTTATTCCTCATCAATTGTTATTTCTTCATGGACACTCAGGGCCACGGACCGGGTCACTGCTGCCATGACACATCCCTTTAAGACTCCGGCCCGGTACCAAGTAACCCACAGCCCTGAGGGGGTGTTCCATTGTTGCACCTGAGCCTTTTACATACCAGTGAGACATTGTGCCACAATATTGCTAGGTGTGGGTATAAGAACATCTAAAAAAGATAATTTTTTAGTGAATGAGTATGTTAGAGAGACCTTCCACTAAGAGGTAAGCTGCTGGGCAGAGTGATATATGTGAGTGGCGGAGAGTCTGTGAGATGCTATGAGCAGTAAGGTCCCAAAGTAGCTGCCAAAAGGAAACTGATGCAAATTAATAGAAGAATCCATAAATTTAGAGAAACAATGCGAATGCCCTGTAAGACCTCAGGAGCACTACTTAAGGAAGCCGTATGGATGGGTGAGTCCATAGACTGTAGTGTATAGGTAGGTCAAAGCTGAGTAGTAGTGAGCCGAGAGACCCATCAGTTCCCATCAGTGAACATACAGAGTAAGGACTGGTTGCCCAGAGGCCTAGGAGGGACTCTGTTGAAACAATACCCAAACTGTGTGTATGAGAGATAAAGGAAACTGGGCATGAGTCAGCAATTGGTTCAACTGTACACATAGTACTTGACAGTTTAGTCTTCTCCAGTGAGGTGCAAATTTTACCTACATATCTGTAAGACAGACTAAGAAGTGTTTAGGGAAGCTCAATTTCTGTGTCAAGTTCAAGTGTGTGTGGGCAAATGGTATTCTTACAGAAACAGTGTTCAAAAACATTATACTTAGTCACAAACTCCTTGGAACAACATGGAAGTGAGGGAACAAAGGTGGTGTAAAGTGTTGGGTAGATTGCACGCTTACACACGTGATCAAAATTGTTGGTACCCCTCGTTTAATGACAGAAAAGCCCACAATGGTGACAGAAATAACTTGAATCTGACAAAAGTAATAACAAATAAAAAATCTATGAAAATGAATAAATGAAAGTCAGAAAATGCTTTTCAACCATGCTTCCACAGAATTTTAAAATAATAAAACTCATGAAATAGGCATAGACAGAAATGATGGTACCCTTAACTTAATACTTTGTTGCACAACCTTTTGAGGCAATCACTGCAATCTTGTGTTTGAAGGCTGCCTTTTCTAGATAGCATGTTTCAGCTCTTCCAAAGATTTTAAATATGATTTAGGTCAGGGCTCATAGAAGGCCACTTCAGAAGAGTCCAATATTTTCCTCTGAGCCATTCTTGGGTGTCTTTAACTACGTGTTTTGAGTCATTATTATGTTGTAAGACCCATGACCTGCGACTGAGACCAAGCTTTCTGACACTGGGCAATACAGTTCTCTCTATAATCCCTTGATAGTCATGAGATCTCATTGTACCCTGTACAGAGTCTAGACACCCTGTGCCAGATGCAGCAAAGCAGCCCCAGAACATAACCGAGCCTCCTCCATGTTTCACAGTGTTCTTTTCTTGATAAGCTTCATTTTTCCATCTGTTAACATAGAGCTGATGTGCCTAGACAAAAAGTTCCATTTTTGTTTCATCTGTCCATAGGACATTCTCCCAGAAGTTTTGTGGCTTGTCAGCATGTAGCTTGGTGAATTCCAGTCTGTCTTTTTTGTGACACAATTTTTTTTTCAACAATGGTGTCCTCCTTGGTCGTCTCCCATGAATTCCACTTTGGCTCATATAATGACGGATGGTGCTATTTGACACTGATGCTCTTTGAGCTTGAAGTTCACCTTTAATCTGCTTAGAAGTGTTTCTGGGCTCTTTTGTTACCATTCGTATTATCTGTCTCTTTGATTTGTCAGCAATTTTCCTCCTGTGGCCACGTCCAGGGAGGTTGGCTACATTCCTATGGAGCTTAAATTTCGGAATAATATGTGCAACTATAGTCACAGGAACATCAAGCTGCTTGGAAATGGTCTTATAACTTTTACCTTTAATATGTTTGTCTATAATTTTCTTTCTAATCTCCTAAGACTACTCTTTCCTTCGCTCCCTCTGGTCTATACAGGCCCACTCACTGATTCCAAGATTGTAGACACCTGTGATGCTAATTAGTGGACACAACTTAATTTAACATGTCCCTTTTGTCACATTATTTTCAGGAGTAATTATTATTATTATTATTATTATTAATTATTATTATGGCGCCATTTATTCCATGGCACTTTACATGTGAGGAGGGGTATACATAATACATACAAGTACAGTAATCTTAAACAATGCAAATCACGACTGGTACAGGATGAGAGAGGACCCTGCCCGCGAGAGCTCACAATCTACAACGGGATGGGTGAGGATACAGTAGGCGAGGTTAGAGCTGGTCGTGCAGCGGTTTGGTGGATTGGTGGTTACTGCAAGTTGTAGGCTTGTTGGAAGAGGTAGGTCTTCAAGTTCTTTTTGAAGGTTTCCATGGTAGGTGAGAGTCTGATATGTTGTGGTAGAGAGTTCCAGAGTAGAGGGGATGCGCGGGAGAAATCTTGTATGCGATTGTGGGAAGAGGAGATAAGAGGGGAGTACAGAAGGAGATCTTGTGAGGATCGGAGGTTTCGTGCAGGTAAGTACCGGGAGACTAGGTCACAGATGTACGGAGGATTCAGGTTGTGGATGGCTTTGTACATCATGTTTAGGGTTTTGAACTGGAGTGTTTGGGTAATAGGGAGCCAGTGCAGGGATTGACAGAGGGGAGAGGCCGGGGAATAGTGGGGGGGACAGGTGGATTAGCCGGGCAGCAGAGTTAAGAATAGATTGGAGGGGTGTGAGAGTGTTAGAGGGGAGGCCACAGAGCAGGAGGTTGCAGTAGTCAAGGCGGGAGATGATGAGGGCATGGACTAGGGTTTTTGCAGAATCTTGGTTGAGGAATGTACGGATCCGTGAAATATTTTTGAGTTGAAGTCAGCAGGAAGCGGAAAGGGCTTGGATATGTTGTTTGAAAGAGAGATCAGTGTCAAGGATAACCCCGAGGCAGCAAGCTTGTGGGGTACTATCATTTCTGTCCAGGCCTATTTCATGAGTTTTAATTTTTTTTATAATTCTGTGGAAACATGGTTGAAAAGCAATGTCTGACTTTAATTTGTTCATTTTCATAGATTTTTGATTTATTATTACTTTTGTCAGATTCAAGTTATTTCTGTCACCATTGTTGGTTTTTCTGTCATTAAACGAGGGCTACCAACAATTTTGACAACGTGTGTATAAGCATGAAGCCAAGGGATATCGGAAGAAGCCCTTTTGGCAAAACGGTGCTGTCGGGCTGGTATTTGCGGTACTTGATCAAGGGACACACACTTGTGTAAGTACATTATTAGCTTATGTGATTGATTTGCAGTATATTGTTTTCACTATAGAGGCACTTGCCTGTATGAATTTCTAGTTTACAGCATAGCACTTGGCACTTTAGTTTCAGTTGATATTTGTTAATACCTGATGGCTTTGCAGGATTTTCCTTAAAGTTGTGAGCACATGTCTTTATAATTTTACCTGCAGCACAGCACTTTGCGCTTTACTTGCTTTCAAAGCCTTTAAGAAACATGTTTGATTTCAAATATCAGTTGCTTTATTGCTGCTAAGCCCCCGGTTTCTTTACCTGATGTACCATGATACCCTTTGTTAATCCCTATGTTTAAATTTTACTATCTTTTAGACAAGTATAATAAAATATTTTGATTTTATTCACGCCTATGCCTCTAAATCCCTTTAATATTTTCTGGGAATTTTGTATGGTTATGTAGATTTTTGAGGTTGATTGGAACATATTTGGACTTACGTGAATAATTAAAATTAATCATGTCCACTCACTCTGAATTTACTAATAAACACTGTACACAATATTCCTTACACTTCAGATTCAGATTATTATGGAAAACTTGCACATCCCTTTATAGAGTAAATTTTTATTTACATTGCTCTACGTAAAGCTGTATCAACAAATTCAAATATTTTACCCAATTGGTTCCAAACTCAACTCCATGTGAGATTTTCTTTTACCAGACCTTTGGAGACCTGATATATTCGAAGTGCATTATTTTGCTACACCGTTTGGCCAGCAATGAATCCCCTATTACTCTAGTTAGTCATTTAAATTCTATAATATTTTTACTCCCAATTGAGAAAATCAAGAAAAACCTGGATTACAGTATGTGCCACATTTCAAATCATACTGTATATTCATATCAACCCACTCTATAATTTTCAGGAATATGTAAAGGAAAATGAAAAAATAAATAGGTTACAGGTAAAATGTAATGTAGCAGATTTCAGATCATCATTTACCACTGCGGGTGCTATTATTAAACTGATACAGTTCTGTAAGGGAGTTCATCACAATAATAAAAATGCTGTGCTGTGAGGAAGAACATTCTCGGAGTATCATTACAGTCATTCCAGCTCCATCCTCTATGTGCAACCTCCTGTGGTTTATCGGAGTCCTGCTCCTCTAATAAACTCTGTACTGTCAGCACCAATGAGTTTTTAAGCAATGTACTGATAAGAGTCCAAAGTTTCCTGTGGTTCTGAGTTACTAAAATGTATTTTTATCTTTCTCTAGCACTTTCAGTTATCAGACTCTTTCCAGGGGTCTCAGCCTTCTCTGCAGGGCAGGTACAATTAGGGTTGTGATTAAACCTAGCTTTCTAGGCCGATAAAACTTGCATAAATCATACTTCTTTGAATATTAATATCTTCTCACTATGCTCCGGATTATAAGCTTCTTATAATCAAATAACATATAAGGAAACAAAACAAACTTAGTAAAACACAGATTAAAATATAAAGACATAATACTAGTGATTCATAAAAATACTGTTCAGAGCATGTGTTTCACACTGTGCCGCTTTTGTTCGTTATCCAATTCAAGACCAGGTCATTTTCTACCATTCCTGTCCAGGCTCATTTTCAATTTTTTGCATACATCTGATTTAACCTCTTACTGATTAAGCCTGTTTTTCTCTTTCTGACCAGGTCAAATTTTTCAAATCTGACATGTCACTTTATGCTGTAATAACTCTGTAAATTTCCCACGAAGTTTAGTGATTATGATTTTGTTTGTTCGTGACACATTGTAGTTTGTGTAAGTGGTACATTTAGATCATCATTATTTGCATTTATTTATGGACTTATCTAAATTTTGACAAACTTTACCACATCTACTTTACATCAATATCGTTTTTTAAATTATTTTTTTGTTAGGATGTTAGATATGTTCGATTTTTCAATAAAATTTACAAAACCTACCGTGTTTTTCGGACCATAAGACGCACTTTTTTCCCCCAAAATTTTTGGGGAAAGTGGGGGGTGCGTCTTATGGTCGCAATATGCTAACATCCGTCCATGGCTGGTGGCTGGTGCGGGTGCCACGGGGCTCTGTGGTGCGGTGGTGGCAGCGGGCTGTGCTCCGGTGCAGGGGAAGTGGCTCTCTGTGCTCCGTGGGGGGCTCCGCCGGCATTTCCTCGAAGCCCGGAGGCCCCTGCACATCCGTTGCTGGCTGCTGCCATGCTGCGGTGGCCTCCGGGAACATGGACGCCGGGAAGATGGCCACCGGTCCGGGGACAGCGCATGCACAGGTTCAGATCTCGTCCCAAGATCTCAGGAGACGAGATTCAAATCTAGGCAAAGAGATCTCATCCCCCGAGATTTTGGGACGAGATCTGAACCTGCGCATGCGCTGTCCCTGGAATGGCGGCGATCTTCCAAGCGTCCATGTTCCCGGAGGCCACCGCAACATGGAAGCAGCCAGCAATGGATGTGCGGGGGCCTCCGGGCTTTGAGGAATTGCCGGCAGAGCCGCCACCCCTGCACCAGAGCACAGCCTGCCGCCACCCTCACACCACAGAGCCCACCTGCCCCAGCTTCCCCAGCCCAGCTGCCCCAGCCCACCTGCCCCAGCCCAGCACAGCCCACCTGCCACAGCACAGCACAGCTTCCCCAGCCCAGCTGCCCCAGCCCAGCTGCCCCAGCCCAACCCAGCTGCCCCAGCACAGCCCAGCCGAGATGCCCCAGCACAGCCCACCTGCCCCAGAACAGAGCCGCCACCACCGCACCAGCCTGGACCACTGAATGACCCCTGTGACCACTCCTCCACCTGTGCCGTATCCCTTCCCAGGTAAGCTGAATTCGGACTGTAAGACGAACCCCCATTTGACACATTATTACTTTTCCCTATTTTCCTTCTGAAAATTGTGGTGCGTCTTATGGTCCGGTGCGTCTTATAGTCCGAAAAATACATATATTTTTAGTGATCACTTTACTTTTGAAGTGTGTTTGAGGGACCTATAGGTCAGAAATCCTGCAAACAAGACCCAATTTTAAAAACTGTACTCCTCAATGTATTATTGCAATGAATAAGAGCCACATAGCTCGAAACGCGTCTGCTTATGGATCCCTCGGGAAGTTAGTGACACTTATGCTGTATGTCATGATGCTTGATTTTAAAGTTTGCTACAATAAATGATGGAACAATGAGATGTGTTATCTCTTCTACTAACTATAATTCATTGGGCAAATTTTCAAAACTGTACATGTGGTCAGAAAATAATGTTGGGGCACTTGGCAGGGCTTAGAAGGAAGGATCGCTATATGATTTTTGGACAATGCAAATTTGACTGGAATTGATTGTGGGTGCCATGTTCCATTTGCAGAGCCCACAAGGTGTCAAAATGTCAGACACCTCCACAGTTAACACCATTTTGGAAACTAATCCCTACTGGAAATCATGCAGGGTTGTGATGAACATCTTGAACCTTGTGCTGCTTCACAGAATTTTATAATTTTGTGCTGTTAAAATTAAATAGTAAATTTTTCCCTCAAAAATGTTGATTTTGCCCCACATTTTTCATTTTCACAAGAGTAACAAGAGAATATCCACCTCACAATGTGTTAAGCAATTTCTCCTGAATATGCCAATACTCCATATGTGGTCAGAAACTACTGTTTGAGCACACGGCAGAGCTCCATTTGACTTTTGAAAAGCAATTTTTAATAGATTAGATTGCCGACACCATGCCACATTACGAGAGCCCCTGACATGCCAAAACAGCAAAATTCCCCTACAAGAGACTCCCTTTTGGAAACTACACTATTCAATCAATTCATTTCACCCTCCTCTCTACTTAACATCATCATCATTGTTTAAAGGACAATTTTTACTTGTTAGCTTGTTAGGCACAATCTATTCTGAGTACACAGATATTTCATTAGTGGTCAGAAACTACTGTTTGGACACATGGCAAGGCTTGGAAGGGAAGAAAAGCAATTTGGTGCCAAACAGGGACAGGCTGGCAAATTTTAGCTTGCGGGCAAGCACAATGCACTGGCCCATAAGTGGTGTGGCCCATCCTTCATCAGACCATACACATTAGATAGCTATCAGTCAAATGATGCTTCATCCAATCATTCAGCCGACAGCCATTTCAGGTAACTCTTTCAAACACAGGAGCATTCGGTTGAGAGCTCCTGTGTTTTCTATGAGAAGGCTTCTCTCAGGGAGAACAATGCGATTGGCAATCCTAAGTTGGGCATGTGTCATGATCCAGGACGGGATTTCACTTTGACCCGTCCTGGTTAGACTATGGGTTAATTGTGCTGCCTCTCTCTGGCAGCAGGAGGCTATTTAGTGCTCACTGGACCTGGGTCCGGTGTCAGTTATACTCCTGCCCTCGGCTGAGTTAAGTGACCTCTTGTATACGTGTGCCTTGTGCCTGATAACTTGCTTGCTTATTCGGTTGTGATCTGGTTCTGTCCCTGTTACGAGTTCTGCCTGACCCTCTTGTACTGCGCTACCTCTCGTGTATGACTCTCTGCTTGTGACCCGACTCCTCTCTGCTCGTCCCCTTGGTACCGCACTGCCCTCTTGTGTATGACCTTTGGCTCTGTCTGACTACCCGTCTGTTTGTCCCTCTGTACCTCGTTTGCCCGTACTGCTGTGACCTCTGTTTTGCCTGACTCTGAGTTGTTGTGTGGTGTCCTGTCCTATCTGAATACAGGACGCTAAGCCCCGCCCCCTTGCTGTCACATGACCATAGGTCCCGTGCAGACTATTCAGTTTCAGTGTCCACAGGTCCTATGCCTCTTTACTTTCCAGCGCTGACTGGACCCTGACACTATTAGCCTGAAGCACGCATGGTCACCTCTGCTGCCCGCTCCACAGGTATCTTTTAGCACTGCTTCTGTACTCAGGACACGAGCACTGGCTCTATGAGCAAGTGCAGTGCGGTGTCTCTGACATTATAACTGACCTATACCATTTTTTTTTCTCTGCTCCCATTCACCTGTGTGTGTGATGGATCCTGTGCACACTCTTTCTGAGCAGGTTAAGCATCTGACGCAGATGTCTCAGAAACTCTTTGGAGAACAAAGAGTCCTGGCTCAGTCTCAGCAGCTGATCGCCGACACTGTGCAGGGGGTTCTTTCATGGGGGGCTCGGGATGTTACATTAGTTTCCCCTGAGTCTCCGGTTAAGTTACCAGATACCTTTTCTGGACATAAAAATGACTTCAGAGTTTTCAAGGAAGGCTGTAAGCTTTTTTTTTCCTTAAGACCACACTCTTCTGGGGATGAAAGTCAGAGAGTGGGGGTCATTATGTCTCTGTTAAGGGGAGCCCCCCAAGCTTGGGGTTTCTCGCTTCCTACCACTGCCCCTGAGCGTATGACTGTGGATGCATTTTTTGAGGCCCTGGGGCATATTTATGATGAGCCTGATCGGGTGCGTATGGCTGAGGACATGCTGATGAATGTTTGCCAGGGGAAACACTCAACCGAGTGGTTTTGCTCAGAGTTCAGACGCTGGGCTGCTGAGGTCTGCTGGAACGACGCCGCTCTCCGGGGGTTGTTCCGTAGAGGCCTGTCTGAGCATCTGAAAGACGCCTTGGCTCTCCACCCCCCACCTGATGCCCTGGAGGAAGCTATGACACAGGCCGTCCGAATGGATCGCAGGTTACGGGCAAGGGGAGTGATACAAACCGAGACTTCATTATTCTCCCAAGGAAGGGGAGCCAGTTCTTCATTGAAAATCACGGAGATGGGAACCATCAACCTTAAGGAGGAAGAAAGGAGACAACGGCACGTGAGAAAATGCTGTGTTCACAGTGGCGAGTCTGGACATTGGAAAAAGGATTGCCCCTCCCGGCCACTAACCAACAAGCGACTGAGCCCGGGGGATTATCGTGGAGGTCACCCAGGCTCTCAGGTACCCTTTTCTGCATTTTCTAAAATGTCATTTCAAGTGGAACTTTGTTGTGGGGGTCTCCACATCCACTTCTGCCTTCATGGATTGCGGTTCATCATTGAACTTTATTGACTCTGACTTGGTGGCCCGGTGTAAGTTAGGGACAGTTAGGTTGGAAACTCCGATTCACCTTGTTGCTATTGACAAAACACCACTGGTTAAGAATGACATTGTGTTTTGTACTGAAGAGTTTCTCCTTAAAGTGAGTTCCTTACACCAGGAACGTATTTCATGTTTTGTAATGAACAACCTGCCTGCGGGACTGGTGTTGGGGTTCCCCTGGTTACAGCTGCATAATCCTGTGATTAATTGGGAATCTCGGGATATTGTTAAATGGGGTCCCTATTGCTCTGAGAAATGTCTTATTTCTGTGTCTGTGTCGTCCGTGGGTCTAGTAGGCATTCCGGAGTGCCTGATAGATTATACTGACGTTTTCTCCGAAAAAGAGGCTGAGGTTTTACCACCACACCGCCCATTTGATTGTGCCATTGACCTGGTTCCAGGTGCTAAATTGCCCAAAGCCCGCCTGTATAACCTCTCGGGTCCGGAACGGGCTGCGATGAAGGAATATATTTCCGAGAGCCTCCGTAAGGGACATATTCGTCCTTCTGTTTCTCCTGTTGCGGCAGGGTTCTTTTTTGTAAAAAAAAAAAGACGGTGGTTTGCGCCCATGCCTCGATTTTCGTGAGTTAAATAAAATAACTGTGAGGAATACTTATCCCCTTCCACTTATTCCTGATTTATACAATCAGTTGTCCGGAGCTAAGTGGTTTTCGAAATTAGAGCTACGGGGAGCGTATAACCTTATCCGAGTCCGGGACGGAGATGAATGGAAGACCGCTTTTCTCACTACTGAAGAGTTATTTGAAAATTTGGTCATGCCCTTCGGCCTGACCAACGCTCCAGCGGTCTTCCAAAATTTCATAAATCATGTGTTCTTCGATTTGATTGGACGTTTTATGGTGGTGTATTTGGATGACATTTTAATCTACTCGCCTGATAAACAGACTCACATTGGTCATGTTCGGGCAGTTCTCCAAAGGCTCAGGGAGAACTGTCTGTTTGCTAAACTTGAAAAATGTTTATTTTTTGTTCAGGAACTGTCCTTTCTGGGGTTCATCGTGTCTGCTGAAGGGTATCGCATGGATCCTAATAAGGTGCAGGCCATTCTCGAGTGGGTTCAACCGTGTGATTTGAAGGGTCTGCAACGTTTCCTAGGGTTCGCTAATTATTATCGGAAATTTATAAGGGGGTACTCACAGGTGGTTAAACCCCTCACAGACATGACTCAAAAGGGGGCCGATATCAAGAATTGGTCAACCGCAGCGGTAGCGGCATTTCAGTTTTTGAAAAAATGTTTCATGTCGGCCCCGGTTCTTATCCAACCGGACCCCTCTGAACCATTTATTGTTGAGGTAGACGCCTCAGAGGTGGGGGTGGGGGCGGTATTGTCCCAGGGACCCGCCACTTTGACCAATTTAAGACCTTGCGCCTTTTTCTCAAAGAAGTTCTCCCCTGCGGAGAGAAACTATGATGTGGGGAATCGGGAACTTCTGGCCGTAAAATTGGCTTTTGCAGAATGGAGGCATTTTTTGGAGGGGGCTGTTCATCCTATAACGGTAATCACGGACCACAAAAACCTAGCTTACATTGAGTCGGCTAAAAGGTTGACTCCCAGACAGGCTAGATGGTCACTTTTTTTTTCCCGATTCAACTTCTCGATCACTTTTCGACCAGGATCCAAGAATATCAGAGCGGATGCATTGTCACGCAGTCTTGATCCGGTGTCCCCCCCGGAACCTCCATCCTCCATTCTTCAGCCTGGGGTGGTGGTGGCAGAGGTTTCTAATGTGTTGGAACGGGAGATTCGAGAAGCCCAGGCTCTTGCACCTCCAGCTAAGCCGTTGGATAAACTTTTTGTGCCAGCTCAGTTTCGTCTCAAGGTCCTCCAGGAGTTCCATGACTCAGTTCTGGGTGGACAGCCAGGGATCTCAGCGACCCGGAAGGCCATTGCTAGAATATTCTGGTGGTCTTCTTTAGCCTCTGATGTTGGGGAGTATGTGTCTGCGTGTGAGGTTTGTGCCCGTGCGAAAACTCCCCATAACCGGCTGGCCGGGGAATTGGTACCACTGCCAATTCCTGAGAGACCAAGGACTCATCTGTCCATGGATTTCATCACCAACCTTCCCCCTTCCAAGGGTAATACCGTGGTCTGGGTCGTAGTGGACAGGTTTAGTAAGCAGGCACATTTTGTACCTTTGGCAGCTCTACCTAATGCGGAAACATTGTCCAGATTGTTTGTGGAGCATGTGGTGCGGTTGCATGGGGTACCCCTGAATGTGGTGTCTGATAGGGGAGTGCAGTTTGTGTCCAGATTTTGGAGAGCTAGAAATTTAAATTTTTTGCGGACAAAAAACGATCCGTGGGTCCAGTGTTTCAGGTCGGAGATAAGGTATGGTTATCCACCAAAAATATAAGGCTCAAGGTCCCCTCTGCGAAGCTTGGACCCAAGTTTATAGGTCCCTATGTAATTACCGAAGCAGTTAACCCGGTGGCTTTTCGGTTGAGTCTTCCGCCATCTCTAAGGATCCCTAATGTTTTCCATAAGGCCCTTTTGAAACCTGTGAGGTCCAGTGGGGAGGGATCATCATCTTCCCCGACACCGGTTCTGGTAGATGGGCAGGCTGAGTACAAGGTGGAACGAATTGTCGACTCCAAGTTGGTCCGTCGCGCCCTTCAGTATCTGATGCATTGGAAGGGCTACGGTCCTGAGGAACGCTCGTGGGTTCCTGCTCGATCAGTTCATGCGGATCGGTTGATCCGAGCCTTTCACGCCAAGTACCCTGAGAGACCTGGGGGTCCGGTGGCCCCCCATTGAGAGGAGGGTACTGTCATGATCCAGGACGGGATTTCACTTTGACCCGTCCTGATTAGACTATGGGTTAATTGTGCTGCCTCTCTCTGGCAGCAGGAGGCTATTTAGTGCTCACTGGACCTGGGTCCGGTGTCAGTTATACTCCTGCCCTCGGCTGAGTTAAGTGACCTCTTGTATACGTGTGCCTTGTGCCTGATAACTTGCTTGCTTATTCGGTTGTGATCTGGTTCTGTCCCTGTTACGAGTTCTGCCTGACCCTCTTGTACTGCGCTACCTCTCGTGTATGACTCTCTGCTTGTGACCCGACTCCTCTCTGCTCGTCCCCTTGGTACCGCATCGCCCTCTTGTGTATGACCTTTGGCTCTGTCTGACTACCCGTCTGTTTGTCCCTCTGTACCTCGTTTGCCCGTACTGCTGTGACCTCTGTTTTGCCTGACTCTGAGTTGTTGTGTGGTGTCCTGTCCTATCTGAATACAGGATGCTAAGCCCCGCCCCCTTGCTGTCACATGACCATAGGTCCCGTGCAGACTATTCAGTTTCAGTGTCCGCAGGTCCTATGCCTCTTTACTTTCCAGCGCTGACTGAACCCTGACACTATTAGCCTGAAGCACGCATGGTCACCTCTGCTGCCCGCTCCACAGGTATCTTTTAGCACTGCTTCTATACTCAGGACACGAGCACTGGCTCTATGAGCAAGTGCAGTGCGGTGTCTCTGACAGCATGTCTAATCGATATCTCTCTCCCCTTCCCTCAGTATTATAATCACACATAGAGCCCCCACCAATAGTATAATCATATATAGACACCCTTCATAGTATAATAATATACAGAGCCCCCAGTATAGATCTCCCCACCAGTGTACAATCACTTACAGTACATCCCTGACAGTAATTACTCCCTCTTGCTGTATAATTAATCACACCCTCAATGCTGGGTCAGTTTAGGGATGAATTATAGACAGAGGTAGGCACCTGTAAAGGGAGCTACCTCAAGTTTAAAAGAGCTAATGCCTCTTATCCATGGTACTGGGCAGCCATGATGCTGGTCACAGCTTTTGCTGGACTCTACCACCAGTGGTCGCAGTCAATACGGAAGTCAGTAGGAGTTTAGTACTGGCACAGGGCACTGACATCTGTTGGGTTTGCTAATGTGAGGCTGAGGCAGTGCTTAGCACAGGTGGATGGTATTCCTCTGGTATTCCAGGAGCACTCAGATTTATAAGCCATGCAGCAGTCAGTGCCCCGTGCCAGTACTAGACTACTACTGAACTAAATGTGACCACAGCAGGACAGGCAGGGCAGCGTCAAGACTGTCTAGTACTATAGATAAGTGGTGATGGGCACCGTAGGCAGTGCTGAGACCTAACTTCTGACTGGGTGAAGTGCTGGGTGGTATCAGGTCAATACTGCCTATAAATCGAATAACTTGCGGTCACGATTCAGAAGACTGCAGTCACATAGAGTAACTGAAAACTTTTAGCAGAACACTGGGCAACCACTTTGAAAGGAAGTTTGTCAGTAGAGTCAACCTTTCTAAGTCATTTATATTGGTATGCAGATCATAGAAAGTTGAATAAATATATTATTTTGTCTGCCATCTTTGATGTATTCCAGAATAATCCACACGTTTGTTAATATGTAAATTATGTGTGCAAGCAGAGCATTTTCTGACATTCTGCCTCCAGAGCTTATTTAATTGCAGATTGACTCAAAAAAGGAGGTTGAAGCAAGGACAGTGGTAATCTGTGCATGCCCAAATTTCCATAAATGAAGCAGTGAAGGGATCAATTTATATACAGAGGCGTCACTAAGCTTTAAAATAAGCTCTTAGGGCAGAGTCTTAGAAAGAGCACTGTCCCGCGAAACGATCTTAACACCTTATTTTCTTTATTAAGGTAAACATGGATTTCTCTGGATTAGGTCAATGGATTGCAGATATCAAAATATAATTTTACTCAACTTTCTATGACCTGTATACCCTTATAGAAATCTTGGGAGGATAGATCTTTCTGAAAGATTCCCCTTAAAATGTAAAATTGCTTGAAAAAGCAACTTTTCAATTTACCTCTTATGAGCGTATTAATTCTTTCCATTATCAAGAATATAGGGATTTTTAATTCTATAGTGTACTGCTTGTTGACTGGATTGTCAGACACCTATGCAGTCTTGCAAATGCTTTGCTTTAAAGCTTGCAAGTGGTGCTTTGGCCAAATTCAGTGCCCCTGTGCTCCTCTGATGCTGCAGAGGCAAATCTGCTTCTGCTTGAAGCATGAGAGAACATACAGTTTGCACCAGACGTTTGACCATGACATTGGTGCAAATGATTAATCTTCATGAGAACACCATCCTCTGGCAAACAGGAACCGGGGAGGCAGGGGAAAGCGTACTCCTGAAGAAATAAGATGAGACAATCCTGTTAAAGACCCCATGTTTTACTTTAATTTCCAAGCAGAAGTCTACACTTTGGATGATCTCAATTTATAATCTCAAATTTATTTTGCCACCAAGGGAGAAATCAAGCATTACGCAGTGACTTTCAAAATCAATAGATTGTCTGTGTATTGTAGGAGTGTAGTGGTCCTCCAGAGCGAAAAAAACATTCTTTATAACCACTCTCCACTCCCGTAAAAAGGGTATGATGTTGAAGAGGACCCTACTCTATTAACTCTGACTTTCCTGATATATGAAAATAGATTTTCTGAATTGGACAATCCATTTACTTTCTATTAATACACAACACACAAGTGGAAAAAGCTACAGTAATTGCTTTTCTCAGTATTCTACTGCCCAGCAGTTGTCATGGACAGCTCTGTAACTTGCTTGACAGGAAAGCATAGACAGGAAACTTAAGTGACAGAAAAAATGTAACTATGAGCAATAACATGGTGGACAAGGTGCTCCGGAAGCTAAAGTCTTCAGATGTTGTCTGGGGAACAAACAACTCAGATTGCAGAAAGCAAAGGCACATAATCAAGTGACAATTTTGTTTTTTTTTTCTTTTTAAGTAGTAATGCTTCAATTCAACCAATTTTTACTCAAGTGGCATGCTGTACAGCGTGAATAATAAAGCTAAGTGCAACTATTAAAAAGTACTAGGTTTTTAAATTTTTATCTGAAAACTTAAATTATATGAGATATGTTTTAGATTCCTTTTTAAAGGCTTTTTGCAGTTATACAGGTTCAGTGCTCGCTACAGTCACTTCATATGTTGGAGTAGTCAGACAAGAGAAGTGGATTTTAAAGTTTGGTTATGAAATAAAGAATAAATTGTTGTTGGACAAAGTGTTTTATGCTTATTGAAAGTCGCAATTAAATAAGTTATCCTAAGCTTTTTGGCAGGAAGGCTCCACTCCAAGCCCCGGCTTCCTGCTTTTTTGGCATGGTGTGCTCCTATTTGCTTGTGGGTGTGGATCAGTGGCATTGGTGTACCACTGGTTTGAACTGAGCAATTTCTAATGTTGCTATGTGAGGTTGCTTTTTCTACTGCAGTATTGAAAGAGTACGATAAAACTGAAGCTGACCAAGATAAGGAGCTAACATGGTGCTTAGACCTGTGTCCCTGTCAGGTGTCTGGGATGACGGAGTTCCCGGATATAAAAGTCCTTCATGCCAATCCTTGGCCAGATTTGGTGCCAAAGAGAGCAGCGTTGCAGATGTGAGCCAGAGATGACGCAGAAGTGGTGAAATCCAAAGACCTGACGACTCCGGTCGAGACCGAAGACCCAGATGCCCCACGGATAAGACCCAGATGCCCCAGGAATGACAAAGGATCACCCTGTAATACCCATGAACACACACTTTTAATAATAATCTTTATTTTTTATATAGCGCTAACATATTCCGCAGCGCTTTACAGTTTGCACACATTATCATCACTGTCCCCGATGGGGCTCACAATATAAATTCCCTATCAGTATGTCTTTGGAATGTGGGAGGAAACCGGAGTGCCCAGAGGAAACCCACGCAAACACGGGGAGAACATACAGACTCCTTGCAGATATTGTCCTTGGTGGGATTCAAACCTAGGACTCCAGCGCTGCAGTGCTATCCACTGAGCCACCGTGCTGCCCACGAGCAATATTTGCATGTAGTTTAATTTAATTGGTAAGATTGGCTCAGCAAAAACAAGACCTTATGTTTCCGTCACCACGGCCAAGGTTAATTTCCCATTGGTAAACTCTGTTTCTAAGTTTTTTTTATTGCCATCACAATATCAGTGAGTAACACCTCCAATACACAATAGATAGCTGCTGAAGGGTGGTGCAGCCAATGGTTTGGTGACCTGCTCTCTCCTGACTCTTCCATACATTGTAGCACTGCCAGGCTGTTTAGGCAGTGGCTTAACTTGCCAGAAACAAAAAGGATCAGCAGTCTGAAATTGGAAATGCAGATCCTTATGCACTTCGACATCATTTTTTAGTCGGAAGGCCTCCATATACATTAAGTTGTTGGCTGAGTCCACCAATATTGACCGCCTGGTCTATTGTGTATGGGGGGGCCTGAGGAGTAGTGCAGTCTCTAAATGCAAACACCCACTGCTTTTGCTTTAAATAGACTCATGAAAAGATTGTAATTGTCCGGTGTTCAACCCTAACCTACCTTTTCGATAATACTATATATTCTTTACCATATAAATCGCCCCAAAATCTATCTATATATATAATTGTCTTATCATGTCTGTCTGTAACCAAAATCCTGCGTTGCTGATTGGTCGCGACCTAACTGCCGCGACCAATCAGCGACAGTTGCTTAGTCGTCGCGGCAACACGACCGCATCACTTATTGTACAGGCACATTACAGCCGTTAAACGCATCAGTGCTGCGTCGCTCATTACACAGGCACAGTCCTGTACATATACAATACATTAGGTAAGAGCAGAACAGTGACTGCAGCTCTGGGTGTAACAGGAGTACATTAGGTAACAGCAGAACAGTGACTGCAGCTCTGGGTGTAACTGGAGTACAATACATTAAGTAAGAGCAGAAAAATGACTGCAGCTCTTGGTGTAACTGGAGTACAATACATTAGGTAAGATCTGAACAGTGACTGCAGCTCTGGCTGTAACAGGAGCATAATACATTAGGTAAGAGCAGAACGGTGACTGCAGCTCTGGATGTAACTGGACTACAATACATTAGGTAAAAGCAGAACAGTGACTGCAGCTCTGGGTGTAACTGGAGTACACTACATTAGGTAAGATCAGAACAGTGACTGCAGCTCTGGCTGTAACAGGAGCATAATACATTAGGTAAGAGCAGAACAGTGACTGCAGCTCTGGGAGTAACTGGAGTACAATACATTAGGTAACAGCAGAACAGTGACTGCAGCTCTGGGTGTAACTGGAGTACACTACATTAGGTAAGATCAGAACAGAGACTGCAGCTCTGGGTGTAAAAGGAGTACATTAGGTAACTGCAGAACAGTGACTGCAGATCTGGGTGTAACTGGAGTACAATACATTAGGTAGCAGCAGAACAGTGACTGCAGATCTGGGTGTAACTGGAGTACATTACATTAGGTAACAGTAGAACAGTGACTGCAGCTCTGGGTGTAACAGGAGTACATTAGGTAACAGGAGAACAGTGACTGCAGCTCTGGGTGTAACTTGAGTACAATACATTTGGTAAGATCTCAACAGTGACTGCAGCTCTGGCTGTAACAGGAGTATAATACATTAGGTAAGAGCAGAATGGTGACTGCAGCTCTGGGTGTAACTGGAGTACACTACATTAGGTAAGAGCAGAACAGAGACTGCAGCTCTGGGTGTAAAAGGAGTACATTAGGTAACAGCATAACAGTGACTGCAGATCTGGGTGTAACTGGAGTACACTACATTAGGTAACAGCAGAACAGTGACTGCAGATCTGGGTGTAACTGGAGTACATTACATTAGGTAACAGTGTGAAGGATTTTATAATAATAAAAAAGACCTACATTAGGTAACAGTAGAACAGTGACTGCAGCTCTGGGTGTAACAGGAGTACATTAGGTAACAGGAGAACAGTGACTGCAGCTCTGGGTGTAACTTGAGTACAATACATTTGGTAAGATCTGAACAGTGACTGCAGCTCTGGCTGTAACGGGAGTATAATACATTAGGTAAGAGCAGAATGGTGACTGCAGCTCTGGGTGTAACTGAACTACAATACATTAGGTAAAAGCAGAACAGTGACAGCAGCTCTGGGTGTAACTGGAGTACAATACTTTAGGTAACAGCAGAACAGTGACTGCAGCTCTTTCTGTAACTGGAGTACAATACATTAGGTAACAGCAGAACAGTGACAGCAGCTCCAGTTGTAACAAGAGTATAATACACTATACACTAGATGGTGGCCCGATTCTGTCGCATCGGGTATTTTAGAGTCTCTGTTAAAATAAAAAATAGTTATATACTCACCTTCCGACGGCCCCCGGACTCTTTCTCTCCTCACCACGCGCCCGGCATCTTCCGGTTCCAGTAATGCTTATTGAGAAGGGCTGAAGATGACGTCATTCTCGCAAGAGTGCGACATCATCAGCGGTGTTTCTCGCAAAGCATTACTGGAACCGGAAGATGCCGGGAGCGTGGAGAGGAGAGAGAGAGTCCGGGGGCCGTCGGAAGGTGAGTATATAATTATTTTTTATTTTAACAGAGACTCTAGAATACCCGATGCGATAGAATCGGGCCACCATCTAGTAAATAATAAACAAGATCTCAAAATCATACATTTAAAATACAACTCATACAGGGAAGAAAAGAAAAGACCACACGTATTTTAACTTAAAAAAAAGTTTAGGCCCTCAGAATGTGAAGGTAGACAAAGCAGAAAAAACAAAAAAGTGATGTTCTTTACAGAAATCTGTCACTAGGTTTTTGCCAACTAATCTGAAAGCAGTACAATGTATAGACGGGGAACCTGATTGATTCCAGTGATGGATCACTTACTGCTCACTGTAGTCTTGATAAAATCGGTGTTTTATCAGGAAGAGATTATCACTAGAGGACTAGTAAACCTGCTGCCATGTAGTCCTCCAAATTTACGAGGTCTGTATAATCCTTCCCTATCCCTGGAAGCTTCCTGCCTATGCACAGTTTACACAGAAATCTGTCAATCAGTGATGTGGGCGGGTTATACAGAGCTCAGCACTCAGAGAACTGCTAAATATGCAGCATACGGTAATTTTATCAAAACTGCAGAAAGCGGCCCAGTAAGTGACACATCGCTGTAATTAGAGTTTCGGTCTCTATATCTTGCTGCTCTCAAATGGGATAGCAGAAGCCTGGTGATAGAATGTTGAAAGCTTATGTCCCTTCTCCATATTCACTTATATGTCCATATCCACATACTTTTCCTTCTAACTTCTTGGTAATTATCATGCCATTCTTACCATACTTAAAAGCTGTATCAATATTCAAGTATTGTTATGCATTTTGCTTCATTAAAACAGGCCTGTCTGCAGAGTTTAACATTGAGACTTGATCATGCAGTAAAGTCGGCCTTTCTATCGCATTGGTATTTGATCATTTGCATTTCCTAGCAGGCATTGCAGCAGGAAATAACTCAGAAAATGTGAGTAAAGATGACAAGACTTTCTATTTAATTACATGTAATGCAGGCATATCTTGTAAAATAATTTGTGCAAGGGCAGAAATATTTTTCAGAATTTTAGAATGAAAGGACACACAGAATTTGTTTCATACGTCGCCAAGTTACATTTCAATCATATTAGTTCAAACAGCGCTTTCTTTATCTGTTATGAATCTAAGGTACCTCAGGCAGCTGAAACTCCAAAATGTGACTTTATATCATTCAGTCTAATGCAAAAGTGAGTACACTGCTCCCAAGCTGACAGCGCCATTGACCAGTGCTTTAAAACGAAAGAAAAAACTGAAATTGACAATGAGTCCGCCAATGTTCACCGTGGTAAATCTAGGCAATACGGATGTGATCCATTCTTGTATTTGCATCTTTTTTTAACAATTTTTGATGTTTTTCACCTTATTTTCTCCTTTTTTACTACATGATGCTGCATGCTTATGATTGATTACAGTCATGCAGGAGAAAAATCAAATCCCACTCCATTCCCTTTGTAAATAATAATTATTATTATTATTTATTTATATAGCACCATTGATTCCATGGTGCTGTACATGAGAAGGGGTTACATACAAATTACAGATATCACTTACAGTAAACTAACAATGACAGACTGATACAGAGGGGAGAGGACACTGCCCTTTCAGGCTTGCATGCTACAGGATGGTGGGGAAGGAGACAGTAGGTAGGTGGGTTGCAGCAGTTCCGGTGTTGGTTGAGGTGATATCACCGGTAGTGGTGAGAGACAAGGAGGTAGCCGGGTCATTGCAGGCTGTAGGTTTTCTTGAAGAGGTGGGTTTTCAGGTTCCGTCTGAAGGATCCAAATGTGGTTGATAGCCGGACATGTTGGGGCAATCATCTGTGCTAACGCCCACTTGGTTATAGTGGAAATTAGCATATAAACTTTACAAGCTAAAATCTCCACAACGAAGATGAGAAATTACAGAAAATAAAAATTATTCAGCTCTGCAGCCGATATTTTGTTATGTGGCCAATTTAACATGCACAATCTGGTGAAAGGTCCTCTATAACTGATCCAAAATGCATGCTGAGAAAAGAAACATTGTTACCTATGACAAACATTTTTCATACTCAAAAAGTTATGTTTGACTGATCCTATGGACACATATGCAAACCCATGATAGAGCTCCAATTGTAATGCTTGAGGCCTATACAGAAAGCAGGCTCGGACGGGACCACAAGAGAGCAGGTAAATTCCCTGGTGGGCTCCTTTTCACAAATGGGGCCCTTACCTCCTTGCATGAGAAATAGTTACACAATACACTTGATTCAATTTGTACATACAAAAGCAGCATCTCAACATTCATTTAACTACCCAGTGTATTATAATATAGTGTAAAGGAAAATTTTTTGAATGAAGATGGCTTTAATAAATGCATGTACAGTTGTGGCCAAAAGTATTGACACCCCTGCAATTCTGTCAGATAATACTCAGTTTCTTCCTGAAAATGATTGCAAACACAAATTCTTTAGGGTATTATTATCTTCATTTAACTTGTCTTAAATGAAAAAACACAAAAGAGAGTGAAGCAAAAAGCAAAACATTGATCATTTCACACAAAACTCCAAAAATGGGCCAGTCAAAAGTATTGGCACCCTCAGCCTAATACTTCGTTGCACAACCTTTAGCCAAAATAACTGCGACCAACCGCTTCCGGTAACCATCAATGAGTTTCTTACAATGCTCTGCTGGAATTTTAGACCATTCTTCTTTGGCAAACTGCTCCAGGTCCCTGATATTTGAAGGGTGCCTTCTCCAAACTGCCATTTTTAGATCTCTCCACAGGTGTTCTATGGGATTCAGGTCTGGACTCATTGCTGGCCACCTTAGAAGTCTCCAGTGCTTTCTTTCCAATCATTTTCTAGTGCTTTTTTAAGTGTGTTTTGGGTCATTGTCCTGCTGGAAGACCCATGACCTCTGAGGGAGACCCAGCTTTCTCACACTGGGCCCTACATTATGCTGCAAAATTTGTTGGTAGTCTTCAGACTTCATAATGCCATGCACATGGTCAAGCAATCCAGTGCCAGAGGCAGCAAAGTAACCCCAAAACATCAGTGAACCTCCGCCATGTTTGACTGTAGTGACCGTGTTCTTTTCTTTGAATGCCTCTTTTTTTCTCCTGTAAACTCTATGTTGATGCCTTTGCCCAAAAAGCTCTACTTTTGTCTCATCTGACCAGAGAACATTCTTCCAAAACGTTTTAGGCTTTTTCAGGTAAGTTTTGGCAAACTAAAGCCTGGCTTTTTTATGTCTCGGGGTAAGAAGTGGGGTCTTCCTCGGTCTCCTACCATACAGTCCCTTTTCATTAAGACGCCGACGGATAGTACGGGTTGACACTGTTGTACCCTCGGACTGCAGGGCAGCTTGAACTTGTTTGGATGTTAGGGTACCGTTACACATAGCGAAGCACCAGCGATCCCAACAACAATATGGATCGCTGGTGCATCGCTAAGTGGTCGCTAGTGAGCTGCCACACAGGCAGATCTCACCAGCGACATCGCAGGGGTCGGAGGTCACTACTTACCTGTCAGACGCGGCGATCCTGACGTCCTCCCGCTCGACGTCACAGCAGGAAGCTGTAGACGAGAAATGATCCAGGACCTTCTCGAATGACCAGCGATAACCAGCGGGGGAGCCGGTCGGAGGTAAGTATCACATGTAGCGATATCGCTAGCAATATCGCTGCTAAGTCACAAAATCGGTGACTTTACAGCGATATTGCTAGCGATATCGCAGTGTGTAACGGGGGCTTAAGTCAAGGTTCTTTATCCAACATCCGCAAAATCTTGCGTTGAAATCTCTTGTCAATTTTTCTTTTCCGTCCACATCTAGGGAGGTTAGCCACAGTGCCATGGGCTTTAAACTTCTTGATGACACTGCGCACGGTAGACACTGGAACATTCAGGTCTTTGGAGATGGACTTGTAGCCTTGAGATTGCTCATGCTTCCTCACAATTTGGTTTCTCAAGTCCTCAGACAGTTCTTTGGTCTTCTTTCTTTTCTCCATGCTCAATGTGGTACACACAAGGACACAGGACAGAGGTTGAGTCAACTTTAATCCATGTCAACTGGCTGCAAGTGTGATTTAGTTATTGCCAACACCTGTTAGGTGCCACAGGTAAGTTACAGGTGCTGTTAATTACACAATTTAGAGAAGCATCATATGATTCTTCGAACAGTGCCAATACTTTTGTCCACCCTCTTTTTTATGTTTGGTGTGGAATTATATCCTATTTGGCCTTAGGACAATTCTTTTTGTGTTTTTTCATTTAAGACAAATTAAATGAAGATAATAATACCAAAGAATTTGTGTTTGCAATCATTTTCAGGAAGAAACTGAGTATTATCTGACAGAAATGCAGGGGTGTCAATACTTTTGGCCACAACTGTAGCTGAACAGTGGCCACCAGAGTCAATGTTACTTGTGTGCCCTAGGCATCCCAGTCCAACACTGACAGAAATCCCCATAAATTAAATCATGGCATACTCCATCATATACTTATTATGAAGGTACGCTATCAGAGGCAAAGCTAGGGGTTCATCTCAAGGGCAGGTGAAACATCAGACTGGGCCCCTAACCAGTTGACCTTGATTACAACTATGTGTGACGTCTGCCTGCGGTCTGGACTGCAGCCAGACAGCACCCCGAGAAACACTGAGACCCTTTACCCCTATACAGGGATCTGGATTTATAGCAGAGCCCAGGAGGCGCTGTCTGAATAGGAGCAATGACCAGAGCAGGACGGTCGCCAGAAAGGTGTTCCAATACAGGACACAGAGGCAATGATATCCGAGACTAAACCAGTCAGGCAGAAATGGTATAAAAACAGTAGACAGTAGCAGAGTCAGATTCCAGGTCGAAGCCAGAGTCATAAATCGGGAGGGCAGCAGAGGTACAGAATCGTTAGGCAAAAGCAGAGTCAGAATCCAGGCCAAAGTAAGAGTCATAAACCAGGAGGGCAGCAGAGGTACAAAGTCGTTAGGCAGAAGCTGAGTCAGAATCCAGGCCGAAGTCAGTGTCATAAACCAGGAGAGTCGCAGAGGTACAGAATCGTTAGGCAGAAGCAAAGTCAGAAGTCCAGGCAAAAGTCAGAGTCAGTCAAACAGCAATTCACACAGTAACACGCAGGGGAACCAAGAATATATCCGGCGGCCTGCAAGAGCAGTCCCAAGGTATTTGAGGGATCAGGTCATCCCTTACAGGCCCGTGGCCCGATGATGTCATCCGGACTGCCCCCAGGACCAGGCTGGATGGTAATGCACCAGCCCCTTCATGACTGACCGAGGAGCGAAGCCTGCGTCCAGCGGACGCCTGCGCAGGAGCCTCATGACTATCGCCGCCACCACTCGGGGTTGAAGCACAACGCCTCCCAGAGACCAAGGCCGAGACTGCAGGCCACGGGTCAGACGGTGATAGGACAGTCCGGCGCCTCCTAGTGGTCGAGGCCGGAACAGCAGGCCCTGAGTCTGACGGTGATGTGATAGTCCGGCGCCTCCTACTGGCCGAGGCCGGGACAGCAGGCCCTGAGTCTGGCGGTGCCGTGACAGTACCCCCCCCTCTAAGAGGGGCCTCCGGACCCTCAAAACCCGGTTTGTCAGGGTGGAGGAGGTGAAACCTGCTAATCAACCGCTTTGCACGAATGTCACTAGCGGGGACCCAGGACCTCTCCTCTGGGCCATAGCCCTTCCAATGCACCAAGTATTGTACCGAGTTTCTCACTAGACGGGAATCAAATATGCCTTGGACCTCGTACTCTAAGGCGCCCTTGACCAAAACTGGAGGAGGAGGGGACCGGACGGGACGAATTGGGGAGCGGTATACCTTGAGGAGGGACTTATGAAAAACGTTAGGAATTTTAAAAGACTGCGGGAGTTTTAACCGAAACGCTACTGGGTTAATTACCTCTAATATTTCATATGGTCCGATGAACCTGGGACCCAGTTTGGCTGACGGTACCTTAAGTTTGATGTTTCTTGTAGAGAGCCAAACCTTGTCACCAACTCCCAGGTGCGGCCCCTGGGATCGTCGTCTATTGGCTGCCGAAGTCTGTCTAATTTGAGCCCCTTTTAAATTAGAGTTTACTTCGGACCAAATAGTCTTTAGACGATGTATACTTTGCTCAACCCCTGGGATTTCCGACATCTTGGCCGAAAATGATCCAAAGCGCGGATGTAGACCGAGGTTACAGAAGAAGGGGGTGGTTTTGATGGAGTCTTGGTATCTATTATTGAGAGCGAACTCTGCCAATGGCAAATGTTCCACCCAATCTGACTGATGTGCTGAGACATAGCAGCGGAGGTATTGCTCCAGCGTTTGGTTGGCACGCTCAGTTTGACCATTCGTCTCGGGATGGTATGCCGAGGAAAAAGACAACTCAACACCAATACGTCTACAGAACGCCCTCCAGAACTTTGAGACGAACTGGGTACCCCTGTCGGATACGATATTTGCCGGAACGCCGTGCAGACGTACAACGTGAAGAACAAACAACTTGCTTAAGGTTTCAGAGTTGGGTAAGCCGGACAGGGGAACAAAGTGAGACTGTTTACTGAACCTGTCCACCACCACCCAAATACAAGTTTTCCCCTCGGAAGGTGGCAGGTCTGTAATGAAGTTCATGGAGATGTGGGTCCATGGACTTTCAGGGGTGGGCAAGGGCTGAAGCCAGCCGGCAGGACGGTTATGGGGGGACTTGGCGCGGGCACAGACTTCACACGCTGAGACGTACTCCTTGCAGTCCTTGGCCACCGTTGGCCACCAAAAGTTCCTGGTTACCAGCCTAGTGGTATTATTAAGACCAGGGTGGCCTGCCAGGACGGAGTCGTGAGATTCTTTTAACACTCGTAAGCGAAAAGTAGCTGGGACGAATAATTTTTTGGGGGGCGTAGAGTCAGGAACTTGTTCTGATGACCTACGGATCTCCTCCAGAAGGTCCAGAGATACTGCCGACACAACAATGCCATTTGCCAATATGGGAGCTGGTTCATAGTCCTCGGTGTGTGTGTGACAAAAGCTGCGGGAGAGGGCATCTGCCCTCACATTTTTGGTTCCGGGGCGAAAGGTGATTAAAAAAATCGAACCTGGAGAAAAACAAGGCCCACCTGGCCTGCCTAGGGTTTAGTCTTTTAGCCGACTCTAGGTAGGTTAGGTTTTTGTGATCGGTAATAACAGTAATTTTGTGTTTGGCGCCTTCGAGGAAGTGGCGCCATTCCTCGAAGGCCCACTTAATTGCCAATAATTCTCGGTTGCCGATGTCATAGTTTCTCTCCGTGGCAGAGAATTTGCGGGAGAAAAAGGCACATGGACGAAGCTGAGTGAGGGATGCAGAGCCTTGTGAGAGCACTGCTCCCACTCCGACTTCGGAGGCATCCACCTCCACAATAAACGGGTGGTCCAAGTTTGGTTGAATCAACACCGGGTTGGCCACGAAGCACCCTTTTAGTGTGGAAAAAGCCCTGGTTGCCTCAGGATTCCAATTAGTCACGTCCGCCCCTTTCCGGGTAAGGTCCGTGAGTGGCTTGGCAATCTCTGAGAATCCCCTGATGAATTTGCGATAATAATTCGCAAATCCCAAAAATCGCTGGAGTGCTTTCAGCGATTTGGGTTGTACCCAATCCTTAATGGGTTGAATCTTGGCGGGATCCATGCGGAACCCCTTGCCTGAGACCATGTATCCTAAGAACTGCACCTCTTCGGCAAAAAAAAAACACATTTTTCAAATTTTGCGAACAAAGAGTTTTCGCGCAGTCTTTGCAGTACTGAACGGACGTGTTGAGCATGAGTCACAGGATCAGCAGAATAAATCAAAATGTCGTCCAGATATACGACGACATACACCCCACAAATATCTCTAAAAATATCATTGACGTGCTGGAAGACTGCAGGAGCGTTACTGAGTCTGAAGGGCATTACCAGGTACTCAAAATGGCCAAGGGGTGTATTAAAGGCCGTTTTCCATTCGTCCCCATCTCTTATGCGGACCAGGTTATATGCCCCCCGGAGGTCAAGCTTAGTAAACCAGCGAGCTCCCAGTAACTGGTTAAACAGATCAGGAATGAGTGGCAGCGGGTATTGATTCTTTACCGTTATGGCGTTCAGCTCACGGTAGTCAATGCATGGTCTGAGTCCACCATCTTTTTTCTCTACAAAGAAAAACCCAGCTCCTACAGGTGAGGTGGAAGGTCTAATGAAGCCTTTTCGAAGGCTGTCTGCAATGTATTCCTTCATGGCTACACGCTCAGGACCAGAGAGGTTGAATATTCTCCCCTTAGGGAGACGGGCACCAGGGACCAATTCGATAGGACAATCGTATTCTCTGTGAGGAGGTAGTTTCTCCGACTCCACTATAGAGAAAACATCTTCATAATCCCTAAACGCATATGGAATAGAAGGTGTTTTAATTTTAATCTGGTTCACTGAAAAAGACATACAGTTACTCTGACACCATGGACTCCAGCGTACAACGTCACCTATGCGCCAGTCAATAATCGGATTATGTTGGTGCAACCATGGCATGCCTAACACCACTGGATCTGACAAATTGTATATAACAAAAAATGACATTTGTTCGTTATGTAACGTCCCCACTGACATAGAAATTTCGGCAGTAACGAATTCCACGCCTCCTTGGAATATAGATGTACCATTAATAGCAGTAGTCTGAATAGGCGCTTTAAGCCTTGACAGAGGTACACCAAGGCTCTTAGCAAATAAAAAATCCATAAGGTTGACGGCAGCACCACAATCCACATAAGCCTTCACACACAGACGTTTCTTAGCAAAAGAAAGGGAAACTGGTAACAACAGTTTGGCCGCATTTGCGGGCAATACCTGACCCCCAACGCTGTCCAGGGGGTGATGGTCCAGGAATGTGGATTTCCAACAGCCAGCATTTTCCTTGAAGCTTCCAGGCTGCAGCATGCTTGAGCCTGAGAGTGACTTCCCAGGCTGAGCAATGCAACAGGTGTTCGGGCCAAGAATCAGCTCAGTCAAGAGGAAGGAAAAAAAAAGGTGAGGAAAACTGCTTTTATCTGTGTTAAGTATAGACACAAAAAGCCGTTTTATTTTTATGGCCGGATATAATGTGACGTCTGCCTGCGGTCTGGACTGCAGCCAGACAGCACCCCGAGAAACACTGAGACCCTTTACCCCTATACAGGGATCTGGATTTATAGCAGAGCCCAGGAGGCGCTGTCTGAATAGGAGCAATGACCAGAGCAGGACGGTCGCCAGAAAGGTGTTCCAATACAGGACACAGAGGCAATGATATCCGAGACTAAACCAGTCAGGCAGAAATGGTATAAAAACAGTAGACAGTAGCAGAGTCAGATTCCAGGTCGAAGCCAGAGTCATAAATCGGGAGGGCAGCAGAGGTACAGAATCGTTAGGCAAAAGCAGAGTCAGAATCCAGGCCAAAGTAAGAGTCATAAACCAGGAGGGCAGCAGAGGTACAAAGTCGTTAGGCAGAAGCTGAGTCAGAATCCAGGCCGAAGTCAGTGTCATAAACCAGGAGAGTCGCAGAGGTACAGAATCGTTAGGCAGAAGCAAAGTCAGAAGTCCAGGCAAAAGTCAGAGTCAGTCAAACAGCAATTCACACAGTAACACGCAGGGGAACCAAGAATATATCCGGCGGCCTGCAAGAGCAGTCCCAAGGTATTTGAGGGATCAGGTCATCCCTTACAGGCCCGTGGCCCGATGATGTCATCCGGACTGCCCCCAGGACCAGGCTGGATGGTAATGCACCAGCCCCTTCATGACTGACCGAGGAGCGAAGCCTGCGTCCAGCGGACGCCTGCGCAGGAGCCTCATGACTATCGCCGCCACCACTCGGGGTTGAAGCACAACGCCTCCCAGAGACCAAGGCCGAGACTGCAGGCCACGGGTCAGACGGTGATAGGACAGTCCGGCGCCTCCTAGTGGTCGAGGCCGGAACAGCAGGCCCTGAGTCTGACGGTGATGTGATAGTCCGGCGCCTCCTACTGGCCGAGGCCGGGACAGCAGGCCCTGAGTCTGGCGGTGCCGTGACACTATGGTGGCGCACCCTAATTGTGGGTATAGGTGAACCTCAGCTGATGACAGAGCTGTTATTGAAATTAAATCTTTATGCAAAATCTAGTATTGATATTACTGCCATTTGGTGACCATAAAGTGGTAGGTACTAGTCCTGCAGACCATACAAGTGATTACGGTACAGTCCGTAAATGGATGCCAATTTACACCAATGTCAGACTTCCTCTCTTTGATGTGGGCTCCGGCGCTGAGCCCACATCTTTCCTGGCAAATGTCAGCTGTTTTGAACAGCTGATGCGTGCCGGAACAGCCGCGGATGGAATCGCAATCCATCCGCGGCTATTAACCCATTAAATGTCACTGTCAAACGATGACATAGACATTTAAAATGTGCTTCTGCTAATTGTGCCTCAAATCCGCCCATCGGTGAACCCTATCACGTCATTGCGGATCACCGATGGATCGGCATGACAACCAGAGGTCTCCTGGAGACCTCTATGGTTGTCACTGCCGGATTGTTAAGAGCGCCACCCAGTGGTCAGCGCTCATAGCAAGTGAGTAATTCTGCTACATAGAGGTGATCAGATCATCACCTGTATGTAGCTGAGCCGATCGGGTTATGGCAGCTTCTAGTCTCCCATGGAGACTATTGAAGCATGCTAAAAGTAAAAAAATGTTTTTAAAAATATAAAAAAATATAAAAGTTCAAATCACCCCCCTTTCACCCCATTCAAAATAAAACAATTAAAAAAAAATTAAAAATACACATATTTGGTATCACCATGTTCAGAATCACCTGATCTATCAATAAAAAAAGGATTAAACTGATTGTTAAACCACGCAGCGAGAAAAAACCTCAAAATGCCAGAATTACGTTTATTTGGTCACCACGACATTGCAGTAAAATACAATAACGGGAAATCAAAAGATCGTTTCTGCACCAAAATGATACCATTAAAAGCATCAGCTCAGTGTGCAAAAAATTAGCCCTCATCCAACCCAAGATCAAGAAAAATGGAGACGCTACGGGTATTTTTTCAAACAAAGTTTGGATTTTTTTTCACCACTTATATAATAAAGAACCTAGACATGTTTGGTGTCTATGAACTTGTAATGACCTGGAGAATCATAGCAGCAGGTCAGTTTTAGTATTTAGTGAGCCTAGTAAAAAAGCAAAACAAAAAACAAGTGTGGGCTTGCACTTTTTTTGCAATTTCACTGCACTTGGAAATTTTTTCCCATTTTCAAGTACATGACATGACAAAGCCAATGGTGTTGTTCAAAAGTACAACTCGTCACACAAAAAAACAAGCCCCCACATGGCTATTTTGAATAAAAATAAAAAAGTTATGGCTCTGGGAAGAAGGGGAGCAAAAAATGAAAATGCAAAACCAAAAATACCTCTGGTTGTTAACGGGTTAAAATTATAGAATCATAGAATCATAGAATCATAGAATCATAGAATCGTAGAGTTGGAAGGGACCTCCTGGGCCATCTGGTCCAACCCCCTGCTCAAAGCAGGATTCGCTAAATCATCCCAGTCAGATGTCTGTCCAGCCTCTGTTTGAAGACTTCCATTGAAGGAGAACTCACCACTTCTCGTGGCAGCCTGTTCCACTCATTGATCACTCTAACTGTCAAAAAGTTTTTTCTAATATCTAATCTGTGTCTCTTCCCATTCAGTTTCATCCCATTGCTTCTAGTCTTTCCTTGTGCAAATGAGAATAAAGTTGATCCTTCTACAATGTGACAGCCCTTTAGATATTTGTAGACAGCTATTAAGTCTCCTCTCAGTCTTCTCTTTTGCAAACTAAACATTCCCAAATCCTGCAACCTTTCCTCATAAGACAGGGTTTGCAGACCGGTCACCATTCTGGTCGCTCTTTTCTGAACTTGCTCCAGTTTGTTGATGTCTTTTTTAAAATGTGGTGCCCAAAACTGGACACAATATTCCAGATGAGGTCTGAATATGAACATATGCACAGCAATGTCAAAGCAATTTTTAACTTTTAGCTTTTTCATGCTTTGAGAGACACCATCATTTTATTTTATATGTAAAGTTGAAGAAAAAAGATACCAGCCGCAAAGATGCCGCAAGAAGTGATATGAGAATATGCTTCAGGAAAATCACAGCTGTTGTTTTCAAGAGGCGTTTTCTGCTTCAAAAACTGTGTGTACGCCGCCATCTACAAGACATTGTGCGCAGATACCCTTAGGCTGGTTTCACATTAGCATTTTTTAGCGCAGCGCATCGTGCGCGTCCATGTGCATGCGCCATGCGCCCCTATGTTTAACATGGCGGGCGCATGGTCTAGCATTTGCACGCGTTCGTATGCGGTTTTGTGCACATGCGTTTTTTTGTAGTGTGCGCCTAGGTGCACCTGACGCAACCTGTTGCATTTTTGGGTCTGTCCAATGGCCTCAAAAAAACGCATGTGCACGCTTGTGCACGGAATGCGCCAAAATAACACAGTCTATGGGAACGCAGGCATGTGCATGGACATGTGCACGCCTGCGTTTGAAATTGCATGCGTTTTAAGAGTTAACATGGCTAGAAACTGGTTAAAAAGCATGCGCCTAAAAAATGCAAATGCATGCAAAACGCATGATGTGTTTTTTGCATGCATTTCTATTGCGCAGCGAAGCACAGCGCTAAAAAATGCTAATGTGAAAGTGGCCTAAGGGCCCCGTCACACATAGCGATCTCGCTAGTGAGATCGCTGCTGAGTCACTAGTTTTGTGACGCAACAGCGATTTCACCAGCGAGATCGCTGTGTGTGACAGCGATCAGTGACCGGCCCCCCTGCCAGTATCGCTGATCGTTGTTGGAAAGCCCTGGACATTTTTGGGTTGCTGGTCTCCCGCTGGTCCGCACACATCGCTGCATGTGACAGGCGGGAGACCAGCGACCAGCGAGCAGGAGCTGGTAACTAAGGTACACATTGGGTTTCTAAGGGGGCGTGCTGTGCCTAGAAACCCGATGTGTACCTTAGTTACCAGCTCCCTGCATCAGCGCGCTGGTAACTACCGTACACAGCGATGCTGCGCGCTCGGCATCGCTGTGCTGATCGCTGGTGAAGCTGTCTGAGCGATCCTGACACATTGATATCGTTGTCGGGATCGCTGGTGAGTCGCTATGTGTGATGGGGCCTTTAGTGACCCAGTGGATCCATATCTGACACAAGTGTGTAATCTGTGGAAAATTGGTTCTGCAGGAAGAGTCTAAGCAGTGCTACCTGTCTCGGCATAAAAACATACTTAAGAATGTGCTCGTACTTCAAATATCATTTATAGTCTTAATGTTTAAAGAGTAACTGTCATTTAAATTTTTATCTCATGAATCAATGGTGCACGTGAAAATAAGCAAGTCTGTAAGATATCTTATCAGAGAAATCTGCTTCTTTCTGTAGAATTGATCCGTTGTTATCAAAATTTCTAATTCTGAGGTAAAATCTCGGTTCAGTGAAGATGGACTTTCCTATTACTGAGATAGGAGATGCGGTTACTACTGACAAACTTCTATGTAGACGTGAGGAAGAGGAGGGAGGAGCTGTTTCTAGCTCCTCCCTCTTTCCGTCTACATAGAATTGTATCCATAGCAACTGCCATCTATCTCAGTAATGTCACAGTCGGTCTTCACTGAATAGAGATTTTACCTCAGAATTGGGAATTTTGATAACAACGGATCAATTCTACAGAAAGAAGCAGATTTCTCCGATAAGATATATTACAGAGTTGCTTATTTTTATTTTTATGTGTACTGTTCATTTATGAAGTAAAATGTAAACCGACGGTTACTCTTTGTCTTGTACTGATTTTAGTAAAAAAGAGCAAATGATAGAGTCGCGTACTCTCACAGCTTTAATTACGTCCTGATATGTTTCCCTTAAGCTGATGAAATATGATGCTTTAGTTAGGCTCCTAAGAAATAACTTTCATAATTTAATATCTCATACATAACAAATACAACTTTGTCAAAGGAATTTCAGATACATGAGAGAGATTTTAAAAAACATAAGCCGCCGCTGCGATAGTCAATTAATTTTCTGACGACTTTTAGGTCATTATTAATCTGTAAGTACAGCCTGTTAGAATGAATTATCCTTCACAGAAAGCGTATTTGAACATGCTCTAATTACGCTTTGTAATTCATGGTGAATGAGCAAGACTTTAAATGGTGTCTAATAATGTTTATCATTTACATATCTTACTGGAAATGTAGGACACAATGAAGTCTCTTACGGTGTGGAAACTGCGCCTCTATTTTTGGGATAGACCCTCTTTTTTATTAGATTGCTATGTGATATGTAATTGTCTAATATTGGGCTTATGCCCCTGGCATGGAGAACACCATAGTACACAGAACCTTGATGGCTCCTTAGGGTGGTGCTGCACAGCCTCCATGTATAATAGTACAGACCTATAAAAACAATACTTCTAGGGGAGTCTGATGGATCAGACAAAAGACCGATATATGAAATTGGAGGCATATGTACGGTAAGTACAGTAAAGGGCTCATGCACCTCTTTGGCAGCCCTATTACAGATCCATACGTGGGGTCATTAATTGAATAGTTTCTCTATAAAATATATTCTGTGTATGATGATCCTGCTTCGTAGATACCCAAGAGTGATTAAACCTAATTGTATGTTTCACCCATAGAACCCCTATTTTTTGCAACTTTGTCGTGAATCTAGGTGCTCTGCTAGCCTCAGAACTTAAACCAGTTTTCCCAACAATGAAAGTTATTCCATATCCACAGAAGAGGGAATAAATTACTGAACAACGCAGAAATCTCACACGAGCGCCATCCTTTCATTCATTATTTAAGGGACTGCTGGGGAAGCTGACTACAGTTCTTGCCTATTTCCAGTAATCCTATAGGCAAAGAATATAGTAGAAGTGTGAATGTTGGACATCTGATTTATTCAGAAGGAACTCTGCATAGCCCCATTTTTGGGATTGATAGGGGTTCCAACGGACACTGGATTACTTGCTGCAATAATTGATCCCCTCTGACATTGTACAGAGGAAGCCATAAGGTGGAATAATACTACTTGCCATACTGTCTGCAAAACTTTTGTTGGGGCTCTAAGAACTGGACTACACTGTTTTACTGTAATAGCAAAACTTTCTACATTTATATAACATTTTGTCATGACTTTCTACAACGTAGAGCATCAACATAGAGAAGGCAGAGATGGTTTATTACCATGTCTGCCTTCCCAATCACTCTGATAAAGCTCTGTGTATACAGTAATAGGAAGCGCCGACAACAGTTCCTCCTTCACACCCAATAGTTACAGTATGTGATCGTTTGGTGTAGGGAGGGAGCAGATGTTGCTGGGTCTCAGGAAAGTAACTCAGCTCTGCTATGCAGCCAGGAAGCTCAATTTCCCCTGTAACTGGGGGTAATATAGCAGCCCCCATTACAAGGGAACTCAGATTATAAAAAAATGTATTTATACAGTATGTTGAAATGCCCTCTATCTATATTTTATGTGAAATAAATGTTAAAAATCCACTGCCTATCCAAATTGCTGTTGCTTATTCTGCCCCTTTAAAAGAAAAAGTGTCTAATATATAAAAATAATTGTTATTGAAAAGAAGCAAATTTTAAAATGTATTCTAGTGGTCATTTGATTAAAAAGACTAAAAATGGGAAAAACAAACATGTATTTCCAGTATTTTCCCACCAATGTCACTCAGTATCGGGAAAAAAAAGTATCAAAATAGCATAAAAATGAAACACCATGTATCACGTAAAAAAAAAAAAAAATGTAATTGAATATGCCAACTATAAAAAAAATGTACACTTCTTTAAACTGCATGTATGAAAGAAAACTGAGAATGTGCCTGGTCAGGAATGGGGGAAAAGTGGGCTTGTCTTGAACTGGTTAATATCCTTATGAGTATAATTCTCTTGTTGTTATTACTAACACTGCTATAATATTATATGACATATCTTAGAAGTGGTTTACAACTATGTATTCCGGGATAAATGCTGTCCTTCTCATAAACCATATATCGCCCCTTATGAAAACCTTCTCATTTATCAGTATGTGTGACAAGTTCCAGAAAATACAGGAGCAGCGTTATAAAGTCATAAATGTCTTCTTGATGCTCTGCCATGTTACAGAGAAAATACATTTTACCTGTATTAAGAACAAAGAATTATACAGTTCTTTATCGGTAACAAAATGAAGAATTGCTGATACATCCTGATTCCTGAATAATACTTTATTACCAATGAATAAAGTTAGTATTAGGGGCC
Source organism: Dendrobates tinctorius (assembly GCF_039654945.1). Lineage (NCBI taxonomy): Eukaryota > Metazoa > Chordata > Amphibia > Anura > Dendrobatidae > Dendrobates > Dendrobates tinctorius. The sequence goes on along the minus strand of NW_027361750.1, from coordinate 14,951,697 downwards.
TAGGGACATAAGGACCTCAAGTTTTAATATGAATCTCCATCCTGTCAGATTTAAGTCTCGTACACTGTGCTGATTCATTTCCTACTGTATGTGGAATATCGTGCTCCAGTTTATGGATACATAGCTCCAAATCCCCAAGAGAGACAAGTAGTTAAAGGGACTGTTTCATGAAGACAACCACTTTTCTTTTACCCTCTAGTGATCAGCTGTTATATTGGGGAGAAGCCACTTGTAAGCAGTCATTTACCCTTCATCGACCATTGTAGGAAACATGTAACATTTCATGGATGCCATTTATAGTTGGATGGCCATGGTCCACAAGACTATTTTGGCTCTCAGAAGGCATGAGAGGCATTGAGAAAGGATGTCACTCTTTGTTGACCACATATCTCGATGAAGTGGGCCAACTTAAGTGATACCATTATGGCTGCTTGCTCCTTACACTAGAGGGAGGCTAAAACCTCCCATACACAATAGATGTCGACAGAATAAAGGTTTGGCTGATTGTTCTTTCCCAATTACGCCACAAACAGGGGAACTCAGCTCCTGTAAAGAATCTCCAGTGTGAAATTGGACATGCAGGATCCTTCTCTTCCCCAACATCATCTTTTGGGGGAGAATCGGGAGACACCATACACATTAGACTATGTAGAAAAGATGAGAAAGGATGGCACTCACCGTTCTGTCGTGGAAATTCTTTATTGGTTAAAAGGTATTGGCACGGGAGGAATGTACAGAGGGTGGACAACGGCCGTTTCACGCACTTGCGCTTCAACTCACCTGAGGACCCGTTGAAGCGCAAGTGCGTGAAACGGCCATTGTCCACCCTCTGTACATTCCTCCCATGCCAATGCCTTTTAACCAATAAAGAATTTCCATGATAGAACGGTGAGTGCCATTCTTTCTCATCTTTTCTACATAATCTGATTTCATGTGTTCTTTACTGGATTGAGCACCCGTTCTGATGGTATTATGGCGTTCGGTCCAGGTGTGTGATTTGGATTGCAGTCACGGAACTGCTTTGGGGTTAAGGAGCAGTGCCAAACCCTCTCTTTCACTTGGATACACATTAGACTGCTGGCTATGTCAAGATATAAAAATTGCTGTTTACAGACGTCTCCATCCAATCTCACTGAGCTAGACTAGTTTGCAAAGAAGAATGGGCGACAATTTCAGCCTCTAGATGTGTAAAGCTGATAGAGACATAGCCCAAAAGACATGCATCTGTAATTGCAGTGAAAGGTGATTCTAAAAAGTATTGACTCGGTGGAGCTGAATACATGTTACAATTTTCAGATTTCCAGTAGGGGAAATAAGTATTTGATCCCTTGCTGATTTTGTACGTTTTCCCACTGACAAAGACATGAACAGTCTATAATTTTAAGGGGAGGTTACTTTTAACATTAAGAGATAGAATATAAAAAAAAATCCAAAAAATGTAATAATATATCTCAAAGTAAATAAAAGCAGTACCTTCAGCGGCCACCAGGGAATGTTTAACCCTTTTTTACCTAGGCAATTTTAACCTTAATGACCAGGACAATTTTTTATATCTGACCAGTGTCACTTCATAAGGGAATAACTCTGGAACGCTTCAATGGATCCCATTGATCCCATTTTTCATGACACATTGTACTTCATGATAGTAGTAAAATTTGTTTGATATGAATTGCGTTTATTTGTGAAAATATCAGAAATTGGGCAAAAATTTAGAACATTTTGCAAATTTCAAACTTAAAATTTTTATGCTCTTAAACCAGAGAGCTATATCACACAAAATTGTTAATAAATAACATTTTCCACATGTCTACTTTACATCTGTATCATTTTTAAAACATTTTTTTTGTTAGAAATTTAGAAATGTTAAAAGCTGATCAGCAATTTCTCATTTTTCCAACAAAATTTCAAAATCATTTTTTTAGAGATCATATAACATTTGAAGTGACTTTCGGGGGCTTATGTGACAGAAAATACCCTAAAGTGAGACTGTTCTAAAAACTGCACCCCATCATAGTCCTGCAAACCACATTCAAGAACTTTATTAACCCTTTCGGTGCTTTACAGGAACTACTAAAGAAAAGTGGATGGAAAAAATGAACATTTAACTTTTTTTTACAAAAATTTTACTTTAGCCCCAATTTTTTCAATTTCATAAGAGTAACAGGAGAAAATGAACCCCAAAGTTTGCAATTTCTCCTGAGTATGCTGACACTCCATATGTGGGGGAAAACTACTGTTTGGGCGCATGGCAGGGCTCGGAATGGAAAGAGCACCGTTTGACTTTTTGAATGCAAAAATAGCTGGAATTAAGAGTGGACACCATGTTGCATCTAGACCCCTCAAGGAATGTGCTTAGATGTGTAGTGAGCACCTTGATCCCCCAAGTGTTTGACAGAAGTTTATAGCATAGAGCCATGAAAACAAAAACATCACATTTTTTCCACAAAAATGTACTTTAAGCTCAATTTTTTTAATTTTCACAAGGGCAAATTGTTGTGCAATTTCTTCTTAGTATGCTAATAACCTATACATAGGGGAAAACTACTATTTGGATGCACGGCATGGCTCAGAAAGGAAGGAGTGACATTTTGGAACACAGACTTTGATGGAATTTCATCAAAATGTCGCAATGCCCCATATGTGGCTGTACACTACTGTTTGAGCTCACGTCAGGGAATAGAAGGAGTGCTACTTGGCTGAGTCCTTGAGGTACCAGAACAGCAGGAACCCTTACAGGTGACCCCCCCTTTGGAAACTTTACTGCTTAAGGAATTAAACTAGGGGTGTAGTGAGTATTTTGAACGCATAGGTTCCTCACAGTATTTTATAACATTGAGGCATGGAAATATTACATTGTAGTGGTAAAAATGCAATTTTTGTATTTGCTGCAAATTTGTCAAGTGCCAAAGGGTTAATAGGTGAAACTGGACCATATAATTTCTTGCGCAATTTCTCTTGAATGCAGTGATGCCCCATATGTCATCAGAAATTACTGTTTGGCTTCATGTCAGGACTGAGAAGGAAGGAGCGCTATTTGGCTTTTGGAGCACAGATTTTGGTAGAATAGTTTATGGGTGACATTTTCGGAGCCCCGAAGGTGCCAGAACATCAGAGAAAAAAAAAGTGAACTCATTGTAGAATTTGCACTCTCAATGAATTCATCTACTGCTGCAGTGACTTTTTTGTAAAATGCACTCCAGGCTTTTCTTCTGGAGAATTGCAAATATGCCTGTTTAGTGCTCACACATTGTGCCCCCATAAAGTGTAGAGCCCCCATATTTTGTAGCACCCTCATACATTGTGCCAACCCCATTCATATTGTACAGATTTGTGCACCTATTTAGATTAAAAGATGATTTAACTGTACGGGTATGTGCACATGATCAGTAAGGCTATGTGCACACGCTGTGGTTTTTGTTTCTGTGGATTCCGCTGCGGTTTGCAACCTATTCCATTGTCCAGGTGGCAAACCGCAGTGGAAAACCACAGGCCAATCCGCAGGTAAAACCGCAGGTAATTTTACCTGCGGTTTTACCTGCGGATCCGCAGATACAAATCCGCGGGTGAATCCGCAGCGTGTGCACATAGCTGATTTGATACTGCACATTTATGCAAAGTCAAACCCACAGACGCCAGATGTGACAGCATAGTGGATGAAATCCCATGTCCACTATGCGCTCACAGACGCCTTCGGATCACCAGGCGGAGACAGATAGGCGGTGCGTCTCTCCAGACCGCATCAAGTAAATTTCACCCATAGAATGTATTGGATGTGGTGAATAATATGTCAGAGTGGTATTCTCCCCTGCACAGTGAAAATTTGGTGAGTCATACAGCCAGTATACAGGAGTCTGAGATTACACATCTATCAACAGCTTAAACAGCAACTTTCACATGAAAATTCATACGTACTACATTATACATAAATGTATTATTCATACATATAAGGACTCATAAAAAAGAAAAAGGCAGCAAAATAATCACAGAGATGCTCTGTATGCATGTACAGGTATGGTATACTTAGGTCGGGTGCAAACGATCTGGACCTAGTAGCGCTTTGGACGCAGCGCATGTTCACTGCTTACAAAGCGCTGCCATCTATTGAACGCATGTGAATCCTTTCTATGTTTTCCAAAAGAAGCAACCACAAGAAAATATTTTTTATAAAAAGAACCTTTGAGGAACTTTTTTGTCAATATCTGTTTATTTTTATCCTGGGAATATAATACAGTTAATCAAATACAAACAATTTTTGTAAACCAGGATGAAAGGTTATAAGCGTTGTAATGGCAGCGAATGACAATGAGATTTTAATTTCCATTTGTGAAACCATGGAGATGGAAAAACATGATTACCGGTATTTGATTTAATATTATGTAAGGTTTCTTACTCATCCAGCCTTCTCAGTATGGTGTACAATTGTGTGGTTAGTATTTAATACACTATTTAGAAATGCAAATCTAATGTTTATTGATTCTTATGAAGATTTAATGAAAGACTTCAGAAAATAAAGATAATTATAACGCCAAAATGTACATGTTGTATAGATCTGAATAATATATCAATTATTTAATTAAGAATAGACATAGAGGCAATTAAACAGATGGATCTGACTGTAGTAACAAAGAATGAGGAATCTGCATTAGTAGCTCCATTGCCTAGTCTGACTGCTGTTGCTTATGTAGTACTTGATATAGGTCTTCAGAAGATTTGTTTAAAGCTAAAAGTAGGAGGTGAAATAATTTTGATTACTATCACACAATATGATGTTGTAGATATACACTTAGGTCCAAAAATATTTGGACAGTGACCCATGTTTTGACATTTTAGCTATTTATTAGTGATGAGCAAGCACTAAGATGCTCAGCTGCTCGTTACTCGGGTCGAGCAAATCGTAATGCTTGGGTACCTATTATTATTATTATTATTTACTGTATATAGCGCCATTAATTCCATGGTGCTGTACATGAGAAGGGGTTACATACAAAGTTATAGTTATCATTTACAGTTAACAAATTTACAATGACAGACTGGTACAGAGTGGAGAGGACCCTGTCCTTGCAAACTTACATTCTACGGGATAATGGGGAAGAGACAGAAGGTTGTGGGTGCAGCAGCTCTGGTGGTGGTAAGGCGGCAGCACGGATGGTGATGAGGTGGCAGAGTGGTTATTGTAGGCTGTAAGCTTTCCTGAAGAGATGGGTTTTCAGGTTCTATCTGGAGGATCCGTGGGTGGTGGATAATCGAATGTGTTGAGGCGTGGCATTCCAGAGGATGGGGTATATTCGGGAGAAATCTTGGAGGCGGTTGCGTGAGGAGCGAATAAGTGTGGAGGAGAGTAGGAGATCTTGCAAGGATTGAAGATTACGTGAGGGAAAGTTTTGGGAGATTAGTTCAGAGATATAGGGAGGGGACAGGTTGTGGATGGCTTTGTAGGTCAGTGTTAGTAGTTTGAACTGGATTCGTTGGGGAATTTGGAGCCAGTGGAGGGATTTGCAGAGAGGAGAAGCAGGGGAGTGGTGAGGAGAGAGGTGGATTAGTCGGGAAGCAGAGTTGAGGACAGACTGGAGTGGTGCAAGAGAGTTGGCGGGTAAGCCACAGAGAAGGGTGTTGCAGTAATCAAGGCTAGCGATGATGAGGGCATGCACAAGAGTTTTAGAAGTTTAAGGGCTGAGGAAGGGACAGATTCTGGAAATATTTTTGAGTTGGAGGCGACAGGAGGTGGCAAGAGTTTGGATGTTCGGTTTGAAGGACAGGGCAAAGTTGAGAGTTACTCCGAGGCAGGAGAGAGCTTAATGCCGTTTACCATAATTAATAGATTGGGTAGGGAAGATACATGAGATGGAGGAAAGATGATGAGTTCGGTTTTGTCTACATTCAGTTTTAGGAAGTGAGAGGTGAAGAAGGAGGATATGACTGATAGACACTTCGGGATTCTGGACAGCAGAGAGGTGACATCTGGGCCAGAGAGGTAGATCTAAGTGATGTCCGCATACAGGTGATACTGGAAGCCATGGGACTTTATGAGTTGGCCTAGGCCAAGGGTATAGATGCAAAAAAGTAGGAGCCCCAGGACAGAGCCCTAAGGGACTACGATAGAGAGAGGACAGGATGAGGAGGTGGTGTGGGAGTGGGAAATGCTAAATGTGTGGTCAGAAAGGTAAGAGGCGATCCAGGACAGGGCAAGATCTTTGATGCCAAGGGAAGAAAGCATCTGTAGTGGTAGGCAGTGGTCGACTGTGTCGAAGGCAGAGGACAGGTCGAGAAGGAGGAGGATGGAGAACTGTCTGTAAGCTTTGGCTGTGAGTAAGTCATTAGTAATTTTGGTCAGGGCAGTTTTGGTGGAGTGGTGGGGCGGAAGCCAGATTGGTGGTTGTCAATGAGAGAGTTAGATGAGAGGTGGGAGGAAAGTTGAGCATGGGCATGCTGCTCAAGGAGTTTGGAAGCAAGCGGGAGCAGTGATATGAGGCGATAGCTGAGCATAGCAGTTGGTTCAAGGTTTGTTTTTTTGAGGATGGGTGTGATGGTGGCATGTTTGAAGGCAGAGGGGAAGATACCAGAAGATAGCGATAGGTTAAAGAGATGGGTTAGGGCTGGAATGAGCGTGTTAGTGAGGTTGGGGAGCTGGTGAGAAGGGATGGGGTCAAGTGCACAAGTGGTGAGGTGTGATTTGGAAAGGAGATGAGTAAGCTCTCCTTCAATGATGTTGGAGAGGGAGGTTATTAGGGAAGGGCAGAGGTCTGGTATATGAAGTGGTTGGGGTGGTGGAACAGTAAAGGTTTGCCTTGTTTGGGCGATCTTATTTTTGAAGTAGGTGGCAAAGTCCTCGGCAGAGATGAGGTGAGTTGAAGGTGGCAGTTGAATGTGCTGAACAGTTGGTTTGGGTTGTAGGATAATGAAGATACAAGGAAGATACCTATGGAAGTTAATGGGAAACTCGAGCATTGTTCCAGCGACCTCCACACCCCCGGAGGTCTTGATGGGTCTATAAATTGCTGAAATTGATGGAAACAGCACTAAAATTAAATGGGAGCAGCATGGGGAAGACCCCTGGAATCATCTCTGAATCCCAGGTCACTGCTAGGAACAATGTTATCGGAGTATTGCGCCACTTTTACAGACTGACAATAAAACGTATAAAATCAAAGATACAATGGATTTTAATGGGAAAAAAGGTGGGAAAAATTCTTTCCAGGATAATGACTTGTATGTAAGGCAAAATAAATAATAGAAAAAACATGTTCCTCCACATCTTGGGCTATGTTCACACGCAGTGTTTTTTCTGCATTTTTGCACATTTGCATTGCTTTCAATGATGAAATAAACAATCACCAGTAAATGTAATTTTAACATTTTACTACCTTATTTTGCCATGTGGTATGTAAGACATGACCAGACACATCCTATTTAATTTATGAAGTTGGGTCACAAAGTCACAAAGTTTGTTTTTCAGGGTCATCAGGCGGCCCTCACTATTTATAATATACACATCCTCAATTAAAATTATAGAGGTTTAGACAATAAATTTGCAAAATATGAAGATTTAAAATAAATTTTTATTGAATGTTTGACACATAAAAATTAATACAAGAGACTTTTGTTATAATTTTTGTATGGTCAATCCTCAGGAACATAAAAGAAAAGAGCACAGGAGCAGGGAATCATAACAGGTAAGTACCGACACTCATATACGTACAAAGTACAAACATTGATTAAGAGGAAGTACAGTACAGCTCTGGCAAAAATTAAGAGACCACTTGCAAATGTTCAGTTTGTCTGATTTTTCTTTTTATAGGTATATTTTTGAGTAAAATGTAAATTGTTCTTTTAGTCTACAAACATCTGACAACATGTCTCCGAATTTCCAAGCAATAAATTCTGTTTTGTTTTTTTCTGAAAAGGAGAAATGGTCAAAATTTAAATAAAAATCCTAGTGCTTTCAGACCTCACATAATGCAAAGAAAATAAGTTCATAATCATTTAGAAACAACAATACTAATGTTTTAACTCAGGAAGAGTTCAGAAATCAATATTTTGTGGAATAACCATGATTTTTAAAAACAGTTTTCATTCATCTTGGCATGCTTTCCACCAGTCTTTTACACTGCTTTTGGGGGACTTTATGCCACTCCTGGTACAAAAATGTAAGACGTTCTTCTTTGTTTGATGGCTTGTGACTATCCATCATCCTCTTGATTACATTCCAGAGGTTTTCAATGGGGTTCAGGTCTGGAGAATGGGCTGCCCATGGGTTTTGATGTGGTGGGCTCTTAATTTTTGCTAGAGCTGTATATACAGTGGGGCAAAAAAGTATTTAGTCAGTCAGCAATAGTGTAAGTTCCACCACTTAAAAAGATGAGAGGCGTCTGTAATTTACATCATAGGTAGACCTCAACTATGGGAGACAAACTGAGAAAAAAAAATCCAGAAAATCACATTGTCTGTTTTTTTTTCATTTTATTTGCATATTATGGTGGAAAATAAGTATTTGGTCAGAAACAAGCAATCAAGATTTCTGGCTCTCACAGACCTGTAACTTCTTCTTTAAGAGTCTCCTCTTTCCTCCACTCATTACCTGTAGTAATGGCACCTGTTTAAACTTGTTATCAGTATAAAAAGACACCTGTGCACACCCTCAAACAGTCTGACTCCAAACTCCACTATGGTGAAGACCAAAGAGCTGTCAAAGGACACCAGAAACAAAATTGTAGCCCTGCACCAGGCTGGGAAGACTGAATCTGCAATAGCCAACCAGCTTGGAGTGAAGAAATCAACTGTGGGAGCAATAATTAGAAAATGGAAGACATACAAGACCACTGATAATCTCCCTCGATCTGGTGCTCCACGCAAAATCCCACCCCGTGGGGTCAGAATGATCACAAGAACGGTGAGCAAAAATCCCAGAACCACGCGGGGGGACCTAGTGAATGAACTGCAGAGAGCTGGGACCAATGTAACAAGGCCTACCATAAGTAACACACTACGCCACCATGGACTCAGATCCTGCAGTGCCAGACGTGTCCCACTGCTTAAGCCTGTACATGTCCGGGCCCGTCTGAAGTTTGCTAGAGAGCATTTGGATGATCCAGAGGAGTTTTGGGAGAATGTCCTATGGTCTGATGAAACCAAACTGGAACTGTTTGGTAGAAACACAACTTGTCGTGTTTGGAGGAAAAAGAATACTGAGTTGCATCCATCAAACACCATACCTACTGTAAAGCATGGTGGTGGAAACATCATGCTTTGGGGCTGTTTCTCTGCAAAGGGGCCAGGACGACTGATCCGGGTACATGAAAGAATGAATGGGGCCATGTATCGTGAGATTTTGAGTGCAAACCTCCTTCCATCAGCAAGGGCATTGAAGATGAAACGTGGCTGGGTCTTTCAACATGACAATGATCCAAAGCACACCGCCAGGGCAACGAAGGAGTGGCTTCGTAAGAAGCATTTCAAGGTCCTGGAGTGGCCTAGCCAGTCTCCAGATCTCAACCCCATAGAAAACCTTTGGAGGGAGTTGAAAGTCCGTGTTGCCAAGCGAAAAGCCAAAAACATCACTGCTCTAGAGGAGATCTGCATGGAGGAATGGGCCAACATACCAACAACAGTGTGTGGCAACCTTGTGAAGACTTACAGAAAACGTTTGACCTCTGTCATTGCCAACAAAGGATATATCACAAAGTATTGAGATGAAATTTTGTTTCTGACCAAATACTTATTTTCCACCATAATATGCAAATAAAATGAAAAAAAAACAGACAATGTGATTTTCTGGATTTTTTTTTCTCAGTTTGTCTCCCATAGTTGAGGTCTACCTATGATGTAAATTACAGACGCCTCTCATCTTTTTAAGTGGTGGAACTTGCACTATTGCTGACTGACTAAATACTTTTTTGCCCCACTGTATGCTCTTCAAGAAAACCTTATGTAGAGTGAGGAAATCAATACCAATTCATAAGTACAATGAAAAAGTGCACAGTGCAAAATGTAAATACTTATAAAGAATCAGTACTATCCCAGAACAGTGAATGAATTCAAAACAAAGTGACCGGTGCATAGCAGCATAGCCAGGTGTGAATGCGTATATGTCCTAGTAAGGAATTATCCATGATCACTTGCTGAACCATATGTATCAAAAGACAAAGTGAATGAGAGAAGAGTGAGAACTACCTCTAAAGTGCAAAGTACAGGAGACCCGGCTGCCACGTGCTCTCACTCCTACAGCGCCGTTTCGTAAATGCTTATCCTAGTGGATGCGCCACTGAGGGCTGTTGTTGTTATTCTGGGAGGGGGCGAATAACCATGGCCCCTTGCCAGCCTATTAATATCAGCTCGTAGCTGTGTGCTTAGGCTTTGTTGGGAATTAAAAATAGGGGAGACCCCCTTTCTTGTAACCAGTAATGGCTATGCAGACAGCTTTGAGCTGATATTAATCGTTTAGGAAGCTTCATGGGCATTGGACTCTTCCCAGCATAATAACACTCAGCTGTCTGCTTTCCCTCAGCTGGGTATTAAAAATAAGTGGACCCCACACCATTATTTTCTTTTATTTAGTAACTAAAAACATGTACAGTAAGCTACACACGCATTGCAATAATTACAGTGCCTTGCGAAAGTATTCGGCTCCCTGGAACTTTTCAACCTTTTCCCACATATCATGCTTCAAACATAAAGATACCAAATGTAAATTTTTGGTGAAGAATCAACAACAAGTGGGACACAATTGTGAAGTTGAACAAAATTTATTGGCTATTTTAAATTTTTGTGGAAATTCAAAAACTGAAAAGTGGGTCGTGCAATATTATTCAGCCCCTTTAATGTAATACTTTGTTGCGCCACCTTTTGCTGCAATTACAGCTGCAAGTCGCTTGGGTATGTCTCTATCAGTTTTGTACATCGAGAGATTGAAATTCTTGCCCATTCTTCCTTGGCAAACAGCTCGAGCTCAATGAGGTTTGATGGAGATCGTGTGTGAACAGAAGCTTTCAGCTCTTTCCACAGATTCCCGATTGGATTCAGGTCTGGACTTTGACTTGGCCATACTAACACCTGGATACGTTTATTTGTGAACCATTCCAATGTAGATTTTGCTTTGTATTTGGGATCATTGTCTTGTTGGAAGACAAATCTCCGTCCCAGTCTCAGGTCTTTTTCAGACTCCAACAGGTTTTCTTCAAGAATGGTCCTGTATTTGGGTCCATCTATCTTCCCATCAATTTTAAACATTGTCCCTGTCCCTGCTGTAAAAAAGCATACCCAAACCATGATGCTGCCACCACCATGTTTGACAGTGGTGATGGTATTTTCAGGGTCATGAGCTGTGTTGCCTTTACGTCAAACATATTGTTTGGCATTGTTGCCAGAAAGTTCGATTTTGGTTTCATCTGACCAGAGCACCTTCTTCCACATGTTTGGTGTGTCTCCCAGGTGGCTTGTTGCAAACTTTAAATTACACTTTTTATGAATATCTTTGAGAAATGGCTTTCTTCTTGCCACTGTTCCATAAAGGCCAGATTTGTGCAGTGTACGACTGATTGTTGTCCTATGGACAGACTGTCCCACCTAAGCTGTAGATCTCTGCAGTTCATTCAGAGTGATCATGGGTCTCTTGGCTGCATCTCTGATCAGTCTTCTCCTTGTTTGAGATGAAAGTTTAGAGGGATGGCCGGGTCTTGGTAGATTTGCAGTGGTATGATACTCCTTCCATTTCAATATGATCACTTGCACAGTGCTCCTTGGGATGTTTAAAGTTTTGGAAATCATTTTGTATCCAAATCCGGCTTTAAACTTCTCCACAACAGTATCACGGACCTGCCTGTTGTGTTCCTTGGTCTTCATGATGCTCTCTGTGCATCAAACAGAACCCTGAGACTATCACAGAGCAGGTGCATTTATACGGAGACTTGATTACACATAGGTGGATTATATTTATCATCATTAGTCATTTAGGACAACATTGGATCATTCAGAGATCCACAATGAACGTCTGGAGTAAGTTTGCTGCACTGAAAGTAAAGGGGCCAAATAATATTGCACTCCCCACTTCAGTTTTTGAATTTCCACTAAGATTTAAAATAACCAATAAATTTTGTTCAACTTCACAATTGTGTCCCACTTGTTATTGATTCTTCACCAAAAATTTACATTTGGTATCTTTATGTTTGAAGCATGATATGTGGGAAAAGGTTGAAAAGTTCCAGGGTGCCGAATACTTTTGCAAGGCACTGTATATATCTCATGGACATATTTCTTAATATACACAGATGCCGACCGGTGAATATTCTCATCAGCATTTCGTGCTCTCGCTGCTATCAGGGAGACCAGGCACACAATGATGAGAGTAGTAGTCATCAGCTGACGCCTGACCAGTGGTAATTTTTTCACTGCCGGTCACAGCTGCTGGCTCACACGCTGTCCTCTGTGTGACAGCATGAGAACCCCCAGCTGTTCGTGATACCCAGTGGCTGTGACAGGCGGTGAAAAGTTTAGATGTCAGCTGATGACTACTACTCTGATCATCATGCGCCTGGTCTCCCTGATAGCAAAAAAGAAAGCAAAAATTCCGCATAATTGTCAGTGTGTGCAAGTTTCACACAAAAGCGACTTCCTACGTAGGTGTGACTAGATGAGGCTCTTATACTGTTACTATTGTACAATTTCAGCAAAAACCAGTAAAAATGTAAAAAAAATCTTTTCATTTTCACCTCCACATAGAAAAAAAAATTACTTCAATGACATCTATTTTAAAGCATCTTCAACTGTAGAGATGAATATTCCCTTATGTGCAAGTCAGCAGCAAACACGTTCTTACTACAGCAAGGCGTGTAAAGTGGAGAGGACTCTTGATGGCAGGAACAGACTTTGATTGTCTGGCACCTTAGAATAAATGACAGCGCATTGTGGTAATCTTTTGTTTTGTGGCATATTTAAAGACTGTAACAGGAATCGCATTGGAAGACGCTACTTTACAAGACTGAGGAAGCTTTACAGGCTGCCAGAAAATTTCCACAGCCACTCTTGAAAAATAGATTACCATCTGCCATCAGCATGAAAGAATGAAGAAGCACTGTGTATTTGTGCTTTAATAGGAATTTTTATACTTGGCTTTATGTAGAGATTCCATGGAGCTAAAAATGCATGTGGTGAATGAGTAATGGCTTAAATAAACTTTGCCGACATGTCTTCACATCTTACATTGTAGCACTATTCATTCAATATATATATATAGTTTTAGAGACAACCTGTCACCTTTCATTTCTTATTTTAAGTGGCTATTACAGTTCCAGCAAGTACAGCTTATTCGTAAATAAAGTTTTATATTTGACAATAGATATGTATATTCTATAACTTTCTCACAGTTTTAAACATTTCAAATTAAAATAATTGAATTTTGAAATTTAAGATTAGAAACTGTCCCAGTCGTGTGATGGACAGAAAGTCACATGATGGTGTTATGACTGAGCCCTAATACTTGCACAGAGATGTACAAACCAGGAGAGATGTTAAACCTACCCAACACAGGTTCCTATACAGACTAGGCGAGTCCCTAACTTGCCCCTTTTTTGTCCCTGACTGACAGCGGAGGTTGACACCCTAAAACTACAAGAGTACAAGTATGTGAGAATTTTATTAAAAACAACTTTTATTCATTATATATTACAAAATATACGATCAAAACAGACAAAAAAAAGGATAGGAAACTCTTTGTGCGGCAAAACTATCCCATTAGTAACACACAGTACTTGGTGCTGTCTAAAGCACTGACAGCACCAATGGTTACATAATAATGTTGGAGTCCGTGACAGTAATCAACACCATCTAACTATTAAACTGTGGTACCACTCAAGAATATATATTTGTAAATCAAACTAGGTTTGTAGACGCATAGTTTCTATATATACACAAGAATGTCAATATTAAAAATGTATAAAAAAGTGAAATAGTTAAAAATCTAGTGACATCTAAATTTATCAAATATTTTGCGAACTATAAGACGCACCCCAAATTTTGGGGTGGAAAATAGCAAAAAAATGTTTTAAATAAAATGGTGGTGTGTCTTATAATCTTGTCTCCTAAGATCTCTTTCTGCGCATGCGCTGTCTCCGGCAGCCGTTTCCCCGAAGCCCACCTGTTACCGCTGGCCTCCTGAAGCAGAGGCCCTACCTCCTGTGACCCCGTTCCACCACAGCCAACCCCCCTCGGTAAGCTACTTTCAGATTATAAGACGCACCCCCATTTTCCTCTCAAATTTGGAGGAAAAAAGTGCATCTTATAATCCAAAAATATGGTATTTATGCATTAATAATGGTCGGCAAAAGAGCTAGCTTAGTTCTTAGATATACATACCAACAGTGGTCATCAAACAAAACAATAAGGTTTACAAACTCAAATGAGACTAATTGAGCTAGCATATTCTACAAGTATATTGTGTGTTTATCCTTTTCAACATGCACAGATAAATATAATAATCTTTCTGCAAGAAAAATGAGATCAGCCAATATCATCAATAATACTCACTTGCACTAAGCTAGCTCTTTTGCTGACCACTAGCCAATAGGGCCCGCTCACCTTTAGTATTAAATTAATGTACAGCTGTACAAATACGCCATGTGGCCAATATACAAACATGTACATGCATTAAACATCTGTTAAGACTTGGCAGTACTGGAGCCAATTTGATTTTAGTATGCTATACTGCAATACTTCAATACTACAATACTGCAATACTACAATACTGCAACAATACATAACACAATACAAATAGTTTGCAGGGTTAATCCTTTAAGCGGTCCCATAATACTACACAGAGGTAACCCTAACTGAATAACAAATAATCCAAAATGGTGATACTGAATACAAAAGGTAAATAACCCGCACAGTGTCTTAAATGTGCGCACAATATACTGGCAGACTTTATTCCATTAATTTCAATAATCAAATGTATACCGCAGGCTAAAATGATTGATATTTTTAAAGGGGGGGAATTACATAAGGAACTGGTTTTATGGAATCGTTTTATCGAAGATATTATTTTTATTTGGAAAGGTACACAATTAGAATTACTGAATTTCCTTGACAGTCTGAATATTAACGATTTCAAATTAATTTTCAACCCCCAAATGAGTCCTATTATTGTTAACTTTTTAGATTTAACAATAATGGTTGATGAGGGCCGACTTATTACTAAAAGCTATAGAAAAGAAGTGGATTCAAATAGTTATATCCCTATAGATAGCTGTCACCTTCCAACATGGCTGACCAATATTCCAAAGAGCCAGTTTATCCGCCTTAGGCGGAACTGTACAAAATTTTCAGATTATACGGAGGAGGCCCAATTTGTCAAAAATCAGTTCCTAGACAAGGGATATTCCAATACTTCTTTAGAAAAAAACATGAATGATGTCCAAAATATGATTAGGAATAATTTAATTTATAACAGCAAGTCGTCCCTACCACCGCCTGATCCAATAGAACAAATTAATAAAATTCCAATTATCACTCAGTACCATATTAATAACAGGTCTTTTGTGAATATTATACAGAAAAACTGGCATATCTTACAACAGGACAATCTAATAGGAGACTTTCCGCCTCATCAACCTAGATTTGTCTATAGACGAGCCCCAAATTTGGGCTCTAAGGTGGCATCGACAAGCAAAGGAATTACTACCTTAATGAATAGGTCCGATGCAAGTCATCTAGACCAATGAAGATTTACCCCATGTACATTTTGCTCATGCTGCAGGCAATGTTCCAATAAAAGAGTGAGAGTACAATCCTTCAGTAATTCAGAAGGTACAGAAGAATTTCCTATTAGGAATATTATAACGTGCTCCACAAGGGGAGTGATTTATGTAGTAAGTTGTCCTTGTAATAAATTATATGGAGGAAGAGCAATTAGGAAATTAAAGGAGAGCGTAAGTGAACATTTGAGTAATATCAAAAAGGGATTTTTAGGCCACCCGTTATCAAGGCATTTTAAGGAGTATCATAATCAATCCCATAAAGGTTTGTCCTTTTGGGG
The DNA here is from genome assembly GCF_039654945.1 of Dendrobates tinctorius. Lineage (NCBI taxonomy): Eukaryota > Metazoa > Chordata > Amphibia > Anura > Dendrobatidae > Dendrobates > Dendrobates tinctorius. Next base: position 14,935,676 of record NW_027361750.1, on the reverse strand, counting down.
TATTGAAGTTGTCCGTAAAAATTGGCCGGGAGGGAATTATATCAATCAAATGTCACAGGCAGAATAAAGGTGGATATTTTTACTCAATAGCTTAGCCCCAAAAGGTTTGAATTTTGAGTTGGAATTATATGCCTTCTAATTGCTTATTTGTCCCCCATTGTATTATGTGCCCCCACCTATTTTTTATCCCGCTTAGTATATATATTTTGATGTACACTCTTTATTTTTTTCCCTTCTTTTTAATATAACGTATATTTTTCACACATTTTTTAATACATGTTTTATATATTTATGTATTTCCCCATGATGTAGGGGTCTTTACAGTCGTTGGTTCATAAAAAAAAATTATGTTAAGGAGTAGTATATTATTCTAGTGTATATTTAGCACTATAGTTTTAATTATTTATTAATACATTGATTTTTTTATTGTGTCAGTGTAGTTAAATATTTTTTTATTCATAATGTTATTTTTTTAATGCAATTAATAAAATGTAAATGTTTTATAATGTATAATGAACATATCCCCTATTAAGTAGATCGTTTTTTAGCAAACATTGGTGGACTAGTAGGAGGGAGACTATGACATGCTGGGCAGTGATTATTGGTGTGCCAGGCTATAAAGGATGATCAAAAAATTTTTGGGACTCAACTCGTTGCAAAGATGAAGAATTTTTATTTGCAGTCACAAATATAGACGTTTCGGCTGTATCAACTAGCCTTCATCAGTAAACAAGACTGCTCCTATCTCTATAATTTTCTGGACATTATATTGTATGACCAATAGTAAATTAGGTGCTATTGGAGGTGATACCATCCATCATGTAAGAACTGGTATAAAAACCTGTAGATTTCAAAGAGAAGGGGTAGTAGATAGTGTTGAGCATTCCGATACCGCAAGTATCGGGTATCGGCCGATACTTGCTGTATCGGAATTCCGATACCGACTTCCGATATTTTTTCAATATCGGAATTCGGCATCGGAATCGGAAGTTCAGTTGATTGACGGCCTGACGTCATCATGATGCGCGGTGTGTGCGCATCATGATGCGCCGTCATTTCGGGCCTTCCGGGGGTCTCTGCCGGCCTGCCGGGGGGCTGTGCCGGCCTGCCGGGGGGCTGTGTGGACTGCCCGGGGTCTGTACCGGCCTGCCGGGGGGCTGTGCCGGCCTGCCGGTGGTCTGTGCACCCTGTGGGGGTCTGTACCGGCCTGCCGGGGGGCTGTGCCGGCCTGCCGGGGGGCTGTGCTGATGTCCGGGGGTCTGTGCAAGCATCGTCCGATGGGACTACAAGTCCCATCGGGCGATGCCTGCTACCATGACAGTGATTGACACATTAGCCAATGATGGGACAGTAGTAGTCCCATCATCCGGCTAATGTGTTAAATGTTAAAAAAAAAAAAAAAAAAAAAAAAAAAATACTACATACATACTACATGCATGCTACATACATACTACATGCTACATACATACTACATACATGCTACATACATACTACATGCATGCTACATACATACTACATGCATGCTACATACATACTACATACATACTACATACATACTGCATGCTACATACATACTACATACTACATATATACTACATGCATGCTACATACATACTACATATATACTACATGCATGCTACATACATACTACATGCTACATACATACCACATATATACTACATACATACTACATATATACTGCATGCTACATACATACTACATATATACTACATGCATGCTACATACATACTACATGCTACATACATACCACATACATACTACATACATACTACATATATACTACATGCATGCTACATACATACTACATATATACTACATGCATGCTACATACATACTACATGCTACATACATACTACATACATACTACATGCTACATACATACCACATATATACTACATACATACAATACATTCATACAATACATACATAGACATACAGTACATATAACATAGAGTAACATACTTACCAATACTTGTCACATTGTTCCCCGAAGCCATTGTCATCTACGGAATAAATATTAACATAACAAACCACAAAAATACTCACCCACGATCCGAAGCAGTCCACGAGTGTGTCCCACGATGATCTTGGGTAGAGAACTGCAGCATCGGATGATGCTGCCGTTCTCTACGGGCTGCAGGAATCCAATGACGGAAGGTAGGTATCCTTCCGCACTGTATTCCTCCGCCACTTAAAAAAAAAAAGTCCCTAGTCTCACTTTATGCCATTGCTGTGTGGGAAATTCCCACACAGCAATGGCATAAAGTGAGACTAGGGACTTTTTTTTTTTAAGTGGCGGAGGAATACAGTGCGGAAGGATACCTACCTTCCGTCATTGGATTCCTGCAGCCCGTAGAGAACGGCAGCATCATCCGATGCTGCAGTTCTCTACCCAAGATCGTCGTGGGACACACTCGTGGACTGCTTCGGATCGTGGGTGAGTATTTTTGTGGTTTGTTATGTTAATATTTATTCCGTAGACGACAATGGCTTCGGGGAACAATGTGACAAGTATTGGTAAGTATGTTACTCTATGTTATATGTACTGTATGTCTATGTATGTATTGTATGAATGTATTGTATGTATGTAGTATATATGTGGTATGTATGTAGCATGTAGTATGTATGTAGTATGTATGTAGCATGCATGTAGCATGTAGTATGTATGTAGCATGCATGTAGTATATATGTAGTATGTATGTAGCATGCATGTAGTATATATGTAGTATGTATGTAGCATGTAGTATGTATGTAGTATGTATGTAGTATGTATGTAGTATGTATGTAGTATGTATGTGGTATGTATGTAGCATGTAGTATGTATGTAGCATGCATGTAGTATATATGTAGTATGTATGTAGCATGCAGTATATATGTAGTATGTATGTAGTATATATGTGGTATGTATGTAGCATGTAGTATGTATGTAGCATGCATGTAGTATATATGTAGTATGTATGTAGCATGTAGTATGTATGTAGTATGTATGTAGTATGTATGTAGTATGTATGTAGTATGTATGTGGTATGTATGTAGCATGTAGTATGTATGTAGCATGCATGTAGTATATATGTAGTATGTATGTAGCATGCAGTATATATGTAGTATGTATGTAGTATATATGTGGTATGTATGTAGCATGTAGTATGTATGTAGCATGCATGTAGTATATATGTAGTATGTATGTGGTATGTATGTAGCATGTAGTATGTATGTAGTATGTATGTAGTATGTATGTGGTATGTATGTAGCATGCAGTATGTATGTAGCATGCATGTAGTATATATGTAGTATGTATGTAGCATGTATGTAGTATGCATGTTGTATGTATGTAGCATGTAATTTTTTTTTTTTTTTTTTTTTTTTACATTTAACACATTAGCCGGATGATGGGACTACTACTGTCCCATCATTGGCTAATGTGTCAATCACTGTCATGGTAGCAGGCATCGCCCGATGGGACTTGTAGTCCCATCGGACGATGCCTGCACAGCCCCCCGGAGCCTGCACAGCCCCCCGGCAGGCCGGCACAGCCCCCCGGCAGGCCGGCACAGCCCCCCGGAGCCGGCACAGCCCCCCGGCAGGCCGGCACAGCCCCCCGGCAGGCCGGCACAGCCCCCCGGAGCCTGCACAGACCACCGGCAGGCCGGCACAGACCACCGGAGCCTGCACAGACCCCCTGGCAGGCCGGCACAGCCCCCCGAAAGGCCCGTACAGACCCCAGAGAGGCTGTACAAGGGCAGGAAAGGGTTTTTCTTATTCCGATACCGGAAGTCCCATAGACTTGAATGGGACTTCCGGTATCGGAATCGGCGATACCGATACTTTTTTTAAAGATCGGCCGATACCATCCGATACGATACTTTGAAGTATCGGACGGTATCGCTCAACTCTAGTAGTAGAGAAATATTCCAAACGAGATCATATACAGGATTATTAGCGGTGGATGCCGCGTTTACACAGGTCCTGCTGCCACCCACCAACGACAGACATTTGAAACTACAGCCAGCTGCTGTACTTACAGCGCATAATTGGGGTTTTCTATGAATCACAGGATTTAACAATCCCACAAGTAATCCCCTTTGGGACAATTCCCTTCAGGCATAGCCATAGGATGTTTATGCCAACTTCTGGTTGGTGCAACCTTTGGAGCTTTTCAAAGTCACAGATCTAATAATCCTGTATATGATCTCGTTTGGAATATTTCTCTACTACCCCTTCTCTTTGAAATCTACAGGTTTTCATACCAGTTCTTACATGGTGGATGGTATCACCTCCAATAGCACCTAATTTACTATTGGTCATACAATATAATGTCCAGAAAATTATAGAGATAGGAGCAGTCTTGTTTACAGATGAAGGCTAGTTGATACAGCCGAAACGTCTATATTTGTGACTGCAAATAAAAATTCTTCATCTTTGCAACGAGTTGAGTGCCAAAATTTTTTGATTATTCTAAACTGGTGTGGGAACCTTCTTTTGTGCACCGACACAGCTGTGCCACGTTATACTATTGATAGGCTATAAAGGAGTGTCTGATGCCAGTGTACACAGACACCCTGATGAAGGGGAACCGTGTATTCCCCAAAACGAGTTGGTAACTCTATTGGCCATTTGCGCAACCAGGGATGTCATCGGCTGGGACACCCCTGGCTCTGTGCGGTCTCCCTGAGTTCTTGGAGCCTCGTGGTTCTTCTTTACACTCATTCACTGCCACCTGCTGTTCTAGCAGGAGAACAGGGAACAGCCACATAGCAAGTCAGTTACCATTGAAGCTGCACACACCGCTGTTTCAGCAGCAGACTATTTGTATTTGCTTATATTGCTTACACTGATCTCTTGATGTGAGAACATTTATCACGTGTGATCATAATTCATAGTATACTGCTTATTGCTTATAAGCAGCCACATAGCAGGTCAATGTATGAGTCAGAGTCATCACTGAAGTTGCATACTCTCATTTATGAGTGGTTACTATCTATAGTATAGTATATAGTATTTTGTTTATTGCCTATTGTCACTGTAAGCAGCTTGCAGCACATCGCATTTTATTAACAAGGCACTGCTATCAGTTATTTTATCTTGTGGTATACATTTGATTATTGAAATTAAGGGAATAAAGTCTGCCAGTATATTGTGTGTGCATTTAAAACACTGCACGGGTTAATTGATTGAGGCTACCTCCTCACCAAGACCGGAGATATCACCTCAACCAACACCGGAACTGCTGCAACCCACCAACCTACTGTCTCCTTCCCCACCATCCTGTAGCATGTAAGGCTGAAAGGGCAGGGTCCTTTCTCCCCTCTGTATCAGTCTGTCATTGTAAGTTTGTTTACTGTAAGTGATATCTGTAATTTATATGTAACCCCTTCTCATGTACAGCACCATGGAATCAATGGTGTATTTATAAATAAATAATAATAATAATTTACCTTTTGTATTCAGTATCACCTTTTTGGATTATTTGTTATTCAATCAGGGTTACCTCTGTGTAGGATTAGGGGACCGCTAAAAGGATTAGCGCGGCAAACCATTTGTATTTATTTATTATTCTATGTATTGTATTTTACACACAGGATCCTGAGCTTTATATCCTATATATAAATTGTTTTTTGGGATACCTCTGTCACTAAGGGCGCTGGTGTTATTGCTATATACAATACATAACAAGGAAGATTTTCTTTAAAAAAAAGAGTATGCTGCTGAATTTTAACATAGCACCTCGCTTATTTGATTGCAGAAAAATATTTTTTTACACTGAAGTTTACTGTTTGCAACAAATGAAAGTGATATCCTTAACAGATTTGCATCAAAATCTGTATGTAACATATGTTGAATTTTGAGTAGCCTTTTTTAAATGTTGAAGCTGAATATATAAATTAGATACAGCGAGTGACGTAAGTATTGAATATGTCACCAATTTTCTAAGTAAATATGTTTCTGAAGTGCTATTGACATGAAATTCTTACCAGATGTCTGTAACAACCCATCCAATCCACACAGGCAAATAAATCAAACCAAAGATATCCATAAATTCAGTTAATGAGGAATGTCACAGGGAAAAAGTATTGAACTCACTCAATGAAATGTATTTAATACTTCTTACAGAAGCCTTTGCTGGTGCTGACAGCTTCAAGTTGCCTCCTGTATGGAGAAACTAGTCACATGCATTGCTCAGGTGTGATTTTGGCCCATTCTTCCATGCAAACACTCTTCAAATACTAAAGGTCCCGTGGGCTCCTTCTATGAACTCCGAGCTTTAGTTTCTTCCTTAAATTTTCTATTGAATTCAGGTCAGGTGATTGGTTGAGCCTTTCTATGTATCGATTTATTTTCTATCTCTGAAAGCAATTTAAAGTTTCCTTGGCTGTGTTTTCAGGATCATTGTCATGCTGAAATGTCCACCCTCATTTCATCTTCATCATCCTGGTAGATGACAGCAGATTTTTACCAAGATTGTCTCAGTACAATTGTTCATGCATCCTTCTTTCAATCATTTGCTGTATGCTGAAAAACAACCCACATCATGATGTTCCCACCTCCAAACTTTACTATTGATATGGTGTTTTGGTCTGATATGCAGTTCTTTCAGTCTCCTCACATCGACATGCTTAGCATGTCATTCTCCGCAAGGAGAAATGATACTTCTTGGATATCAGCCAGACACCTCTCTTACAGCTAAACCAGATCTCACACTTTGCACTTGCACTGACGAGGGGCATTACCCCGAAACACAGTGTCTGCAAATTGAGATTCTGATTTTGGCTTTTATCCTAAGTCATGTAACAAGGCTCGTTAAAGGGTCAACATTGACTTTTAGGATTGCTACTTCCAATAGGTGGCACAAAAGTTCTAGTCCTCTTCCTCTCTGAAGAGACAATTTGCATAATTAACATATTTCCCAGTGGAGCATTGCGGCTTTAAGTCTTCTCACCTCGACATGCTTAGCATGTCATTTTCTGCAAGGAGAAATGAAACTTCTTGGATTTTTGCTTTCAAACATGGTGGGTGTATTATGACCTCCAAAGAATTCAAATTTGGTCTCATCTGACCAGACTATAGTCTCCCAGTATTTCACAGTTTTGTCCAAATGTTTTTGAGCAAACTTTAAATGTATTGAATACTCTTTTTGTTCAGCAATGCAGTCTTGCATGGTGAGTGTGTGCATACATGTCATGGAGGTTAAGTGCATTACTTATATGCACCACAGGCACCCAGAGTCACCTCAGGCTTGAATGAGTGAAACAAATTCCCCAAAATATTTCTAATATAATTTTATTGAAACATATTTAAAACACATCAAACCTAAAAAAATATTAAGCAAGGTAACTCGCCGTTACTATAGTTTTCTTTGAAACAATTATACCTGCTGATTCAAAGTCTTTTTGTAATTCTCCACAGGTGGTACTTAGCTCTTGGACAATGCTTCTGATAATCATTTTAACTCCTCTGTCTGAAATCTTGCAAGGAGAACCTGGTCATGCACTGTTTATGGTGAAATGATATTTTTTCCACTGCTGGATTTTGGTCCCATCAGTGCTCACTGGAACCTTCAGTAGTTTAGAAATTGTGTAACCAATGCAGTGAGTATGTTTTGCAACAATAAAGTTGCAAACGTCTTGAGACAGCTCACTGGCTTCATCCATCATGAGATGTTTCTTGTGTGGCACTTTGGTAATAAGCCATCTTTTTATAGGCCATCAGTTGAACCAGCAAATATTGTTTTTCACTGAGTGGCAAGATTTCTAGCTACTTTAGAAATATATTTACTTAAAAAATTGGTGATGTGGTCAGCATGTATTTCACCTTCTCTGTATAGTCTTAGCTTAAAGGCCCATCACACACAGCGGGATCGCCAGCGAGATCGCTGATTTTGTGACGCCACTGCGATCTCGCCAGCAATATCGTTGTGTGTGACATGTATCAGCGACCAGCCCCCCTGCCGGGTATCGCTGATCGTGCTCGAACGTCCTGGGCCATTTTTTGACCGTTGGTATCTTGCTGGCCAGCGCACATCGCTGTGTGTGACAGCGAGAGACCAACGATCAGCAACCCTGGGAGCTGGTTTCCAATGTAAACAGCGGGTATCTAAGCCGCGCAGCTCTTAGATACCCGCTGTTTACATTGGAAACCAGCTTCCTTGCTGGTCCTGATCGCTGATGGGTCTGTCGATGTGACAGCTCACCAATGATCAGCTAACTATGTCCCAGCGATCCCATCCACGTCGGATCATTGGTGGGATCGGTGGGACATTGATGTGTGTAACGGGGCCTTAAGGCAGGGTTCAGACAGCCATATGTCCAGGTCTCATGACCAGAATTTGCAGCCTGTTACGCATTTATGAGGTTGTTAGCTCAGTTTTGGAGAACCGATGGCAGTCCATGCATTTCTGTTCGTATATGGACCGTGAGTATATAGAGTGACTGCAGACTTAGCTTAAAAACGTACAACCCCTTTAAAAGGCATGCAGACCTTTTTCAACCCGATCTTAATCGCACCCATAGTGTTATTTAGAAAGGGAAGAGATAATTTACTCTAGTTAATTCAGCTGATCCCATGGAGTTCATGTACAATGGACGTATTATTATTATGCTCGTCTGATATATTATGTGAATACAAGAATTTTCCTTCCTAGCAGCACCACCATGCTACAGGATACTATTGCACCAAGAGTTTAAGGCAGACTTGGGATATTTGACCTCACTGCTAACTAACATTTCTATCTCTCTTCAAGACCAGAAAAAAAGAGAGGATTAAAATCTCAGATCCACATTTGCTATTTTATTATCAGTGCACTGTAAATTATACATCAAAAATCATAACACCCAGTGTGACATTTACAATATTTTTATAGGACTGTGAATAGAAAAGTGTTATTGAAAAGCACAGTGATCTCCCATCTGACCCTAGGAAATACGGTTCTCTTTGTCTATTTATTTTTAGCAAGATTTACTTTTGTAGTGGATTCGTGAGGTGCGGTGAATGGCAGATGACAAAAGGCTGATCTTGTTTTAAGCACAGAGATGCCAGTGAATTTACAAAGCGCTTCATGTCATGAACATTTACAGCTAGCGATATTACATCTTTCAATTCTACACATAAAAAAGCACCCCATCAAAGTTTTTATCTTCTTACTATTTCACAGTCGTCATTTTATAAAGTACTGTGTTCTTACAATTGCTCATTCTGCCTTTCTACCCAATTAATTCTTACCTCTTCCATTAGGTCTTTGACATCACATGACTAAAAACTGAGTAGCTAAATTTTTCTAAGCCCTATGTAGAAACAGTAAGTCTCTTTTCCCTGCATGAGTCATCATTAGAATTGCAATAGTATATCACTGCAAAGTCCATGGCAGCCAAGCTCCACCGCCTCCTCAACTCTGACCCAGCTATTCCTCTCCTCTTTCCTGCCAAGGACTTTGCAGTGAGGGAGAATTGTAGGTCTAATGATGATTCATGCAGGGAAAAGAGACTTACTGTTTCTACATAGAGCTTAGAAGGATTCATAGACCTAATGAAAAAGAGAAGAATTATCTGGGTAGAAGGGCAAAATGAGCAATTGTAAGTACACAGTGCTATATAATATGATGATTGCAATGTAATAAAAGGATAAAAATTTTGATGGGAGTGTTTTTAATACAATATGGAAATGATTGATTTAGTAAATAGTCCTATAATCTAATGTTATTATTTAATAATAGATATTTCTGTTTACTAATTATGTGAATGTTTTCTAAAATACAGTAAGAAAACATACCCTTAATTATTGCTTTGGTTTTAAATAATTGCTCTACTTTCTTTCTGTAGTTATTTTATACCTAATGCCTAGAGAGCCCCTTGTAACTATTAGTGATTCAGAGAAGCAGAGTTAGGCCCCATTCACATTTGTGTTCTATCCTTTTTCACAAATAGAACATGCCATGTTGCATCTGTGTGCTTTCCATGAAAAAAACATGAATTTGACCTTAATGTTACAAAAGATGTATTTGATTTCCCACCTAACTTTCCCAACAGATGTAGCAAGTGGCAATCGAACTTTCCTTGCTCACTAATGATTGCTCATGCTGCGCCTACTCTAGCTGCATAGCTTGGCCGGCCATTAACTTTCTATTATAGTGGTCACTGACACAAGTAGCATAGCCTGGGATAGAACAGAATATATGTTTCAATGAACATTTATTTGGCACTTTGAAAATCTTTCCCTCCAATTATTATACTGATCCCTGGACCTTGTGCCAGTCATTGCACTGGTTAACTGTCCGCTACCAAGTATTGTACATTATAAATGTATCACTCTCACCCACAAAGCTCCCCACAGAGCTGTATCGCTCAACATCTCCTCGTTTATCTGTGTCTGCCATTCTACTCGTGTTTTACATTCTGATAATGATCTCAGACTAACATTTTCCATAATCTGAGCCTCCCACTCCTGTTTCTATGACTTCTCTCGTGCTTCACCAGTTTTCTGGAATACGCTACCTCATAAATTCAGATTAATTGCTAGGGTCCACAGTTTTAAGCATGTCCTAAAACAAATTTTTTTAGGCAAGCCTATCACACCAGTTCACTAACTTCTTTAATTTTTTTTCCCTTCCTATATTTCATCTCAAAATCTCCTGGAGGTCAGAACCCCTATAAGAAAGGCTAAGAAATCAATATTGTAGAATAGGAAAAAAAAACTTTTTAAGTTAAAGGACTCCAAAGTTAGATTTCTATAGTTACATCTCTGATGCAGCAGAGGTTGAGTAATGGAAACTCTGTATTGGATCTGTTCTTTTGTCTACATCTGAATGTGCACAGAAGAAGATGTGATTAAAATAGTGTTTAATTTAATACAAAATAAATAATCACTTCTGCAAGAACAAGGAATAAAATCATTTCTCCAAAACTTGTTCCTGGCTTTCTAGGAGAAACATTTGTTTGCATTACAAATGGCTAATCTGTAAGTTTTCCCGTAACATTTTTGCCCATATTTTATCTGTTTTTTTGTGCACCTTTTAAATAATTTCCATTCCAAACACTTCATACTGATAAGCGCAGCAGCACATAATAAATGATGCTATGGGTACTAGTACAAGTACATTGAGAACAAGCTGTGAACACTGGAAACATTGCAACAGTTATTATTGGTCTTCTTTGAAAAGAAACAGCCTGCGCCTGGTGCAGGTTTTATGGTTACTATTACCTAAGGACACCAAAGCCATTATCCACTGCAGGATGTTATACACCAAGGAGAAGTTTGACAAAAGTAATATGCAGCCTTTTAAAATGTCTGCTAGAGCATGTCAATGAAGGCTTTTGTCACACACGTCATTTACACTGTACGCCATTCAACTGTGCCTTAGTTGATAGCATAGTCCACGGTTTAACCCTTTCAAGACAGTTTAGTATTTTTGCACTTTTGTTTTCTCCTCCCATTCTTTCAAGAGTCACAACTTTTTTAGTTTTTTGTCGAAATAGCCATATGAGCACTTTTTTTTTTTGTTCGACAAGTTATAGTTTTAAATGACACCATTTCTTTTGCTATGTAATGTACTCAAAACTAAAAACAGGAAAATATTCCAAAGGGATGAAATGGTGAAAATAATGCAATTCCTCCGGCATCTATATGGTTAACAGAGTTTGGGGGCTTACTCTTTAATCCCATTGGCACCCTGATATCTTAGACCTGTGGTCCTGATGTTTAACGTGGCAGTTCATGGCCAAATAATGGCCTTAGAGTCCGCCGGCTAGAGTAGCTTGTTCACAAGTTATCAACATTTAGGTGGTAAAAGTAAGCTTTTTCATTGCAGTCATGCCACTTTGCATTAATTCTTGAAAAGCACCTGAAGGATTAATGAACTACCCGAAACCAATTTTGAATACGTTGAGGGGTGCAGATTTTGAAATGGTATCATTAGTTTCTTCTAATATGGCTGAGGGTCCTATGGCTTTCTGAAGCACCAGGATACATGTTGACGTCTGTCCCTGCACCCTCTTTACCTATGTCCTTGAGATGAATAGTGTTGCATCCCCCCAAAAACCCTATATAGACAGCAGCTTCCTAATGAATTTGGTAAACTGTAAACTCAGGATGCTTTCACACACCATGCTTATAATTAAAATTGGGTCCAGCATGAAATATGGGTATGGATTTGGGTCCTTTTGTGTCTTTTAAAGTGACTTCTTAAAGAAGTATCACTATTAAAGTTTTTATCCGCTAAACCTGTGTGTATGTATATGTAGTGTAATGTAGGTGTATTAATATAATCACTGTTTGCCGTCTTCTCAGGTTTCCAGCACCACACCATTCCTCTTCTTGGTCATGTGACGAATATTCCAATTTGTCGGCTCACACATAGACACCAGCCTCATACACCTACATTGTAAAAGCCACTTCCAGCTCACTCATAAACCTTAGTGCGATCCGGCAAGTCAGAACTTCAGTCATGGTCATGTAACTTAGAAGACGACAAGTGCGGTGCTGGAAACCAGAGAACATGGCGATCGTTAACTTTATACAGTATATAACCTCACACTACACTACCTGTACATTTACACAGGTTTAGACCATATCAAATTTAATGATAGCGCTTTCCCAGGCGATTGGTAGAGGTCTCAGGATGTGAACTCCCACTGATCTGCTGAACATGTCAGCTAGAACCTATCATTTAAAAAAATGCAATTGATAATTACTCCTTCAATGAATAACATGTTTTGGATCAGATAATAAAGAAGCATTCCCATCTGTATATTTTTTTATTAAATCTGTGTATGTGGTTGTAATGCTGTGTGAATGTATAAATATACTCACCTACCACCTTCTCATGGATCCAGCGCCGTTTCTCTGCTCTTCTCACTGCTCTGCAGACTCTCCGGGTCATGCTGCACTCTGCGTGACCTTGAATTGACTGTTATAACGTAAGTCTATGGAGCATCAGAGCGAGGATCTATAGGCCTACATTGTATAAGAAACTTCCGGCTCACGCATAGTACATAAAGTGAGCTGGCAAGTCAAAATTGCAGTGATATCACTGAGAATAGGAAGCAGTACGGTGCTGGACACTGGAGAAAGGGGAGTATATGCAGGATCGGTTTTAGAAAATGAGGCCCTGGGCAAAAGTTTAAAATGGGGCACCAAATGCTTACATATTGCACCATCACACAGAAAAATTTCTGTTGCATTTACATCCGCTGAATTCAGGCCGCTAAACGAGTGTGATTGACAATATTGAGGTCATTTGAAGCTTGGTTCTCGGCCTCTTTGAGTATGTGCACATGTTCAGTAATTGGCAGTGCATTGGACGCAGCACATGTCCGCTGCCGGCTATTGAGCGCAGGTGATTCCACTGTGATTACTGAACAATGCGGATTCACCACGTCCCATACAGTGTACGAGTGAAATTTATCTTGCGGAGGCTCACGTCTCCGCAAAATAAATAGACATGCTGCAGTCTGTGCACATATAGTGGGCATTGGATTTCTTGAAATCCCATCCACTATGCTGTAACATCTGGACGCTGCACAAGTACGCATCGTCCAACCCGCATCGTTTACTTGCCGTGTGCACCTGCCCCTACTCTGGCTGGGGAAAAATGATGTGTACAGATAGATGATGCAGCCCCCTCAGAGTATACTGCAGCCCCCCTCAGAGTATAATGTAGTCCCCTCATAGAGTATAATGTAGTCCCCTCAGACTATAATGCAGCCCCACACACACAGTATAATGCAGCCCCCCACAGAGTATACTGCAGTCCCCTTCATAGAGTATAATACAGCCCCCTCAGAGTATACTGCAGCCCCCCTCATATAGTATAATGTAATCCCCTCATAGAATATAATGCAGCCCTCTCAGGGCTCCCCTCAATTTGGAGGGGAGACGGCGCTGGGTCCCTCTTACTCAGGGGCCCTATAGCTGCTGCTACTAGCAGCTCACCGCTGGCTGGGGACCCCTGGAGGAGCGGGGGCCCTAGGTGGCTGCCCCTGAGTATATGAATACACTCACACTATATTACATACACACATGTAATAGCAAATATAGTAGCTGGAATTGCTTGTAAAACTTCAATTAGATATCCTTTCTGGTATTGTTTAGTGAGATCATTCTAATATAATGAGAAAGATTCCATGAAAAAAAGTTTATGTAAAACAAGTGTAATGTGAAATGCAACATCCATCTTACGACTTGCAGCATTATCATTATTTTTTGACTATTGCATAGCTTTTTATATATATATATACACACTGTATATGTATTTATTGTGACATTTTTAAATGTGTATGTTTCCAAGCCTTATTTTAGTGGAAGTTTTCCGCTTGTGCTATGTACACGAGAGCCAGGAATAGAATAAAATAATACACTTCTGTTTTTGTACAGCAGATACCAAGGATGATATCAGGTCTTTTCTTCCTGGTTATCGAAATCACTTCATCAAACTAGGGAGGAGCCCTCCTGTAAGCGGTGCCCACGGGACGGTGCTGCGGTCCAGCACAATAGCCAACAAACAAGCAAAGCCCTAAGTTCTGGGGTTCTCTGTCCTGCACTGTCACTGTGGACACTTTAGGAGAAAAATACACATTGTAAAGGACATCCAGGCATTCTCATCTTCTAAACCCCCTCCTGTGGCTGCCATAATTGTATGCTCCTGCTTCTGTTAGTCTTCTGTTGACTGGCACTATTATTTTAATGGGGCACAGTGTGTGACATTTTTATTTTTAGAGAGTACATTGTGTGGCATTTTTGAATTTTAGAGGTTACAGTGTGTGATATTTTTATTTTTAGAGGGTACAGTGTGTGACATTTTTATTCTTTGAGCGTACAATGTCTGGTATTTTTAATTTTAGAGAGTACAGTGTGTGATATTTCTACTATTAGATGATAGAGTGTGTGACATTTTTATTTTTAGAGAGTACAGTGTGTGTCATTTTTATTTTTAGAGAGTACAGTGTGTGACACTAGATCAAAAGTGGCCAGTCTTTGTTTTTATTTTATTCCTGCTACTCCCGTATTGTCTATTTGGTTTTCTTAAAATCCTCCAGACATTTCCAGAGATATGGACCTTTTTATTTAGTATCATTGCTATATGGTCCTTAAAGGAGGGTGTGGCTCACAGGATCCTCTGGGGCATGTCTTTAGGCTGCCCTGCATTGTTACCCTGTGAGCAATGACCTCTTGGTAGAGACCATAAAAATTAGCACTAAATAAAAATTCCCCTATCTCTGGAACCGTACTCCAAAGACATACTGATAGGGAATTTAGATTGTGAGCCCCATCGGGGACAGTGATGATAATGTGTGCAAACTGTAAAGCGCTGCGGAATATGCTAGCGCTATATAAAAATAAAGATTATTAATAATATTATTATTATTATTAACCGTATGGCAGAAAATTTAAAAAAAATAAATAATAGAAAACTCAGGTGAACAGTGGAAATAAAATAAGAGCAAAAATTGCAACTTTTGAACAGGTGACAGGTCCTTCTTTTTTAGGAAAAAAAATCAAATTATTCATTATGGTTTGAATATGAATAATGACTCCCAGCAATGTTTAAAGGGAGATAAGAATTTATTAAATGGAGAATGCCACAATTTTTATTCACAGAAGTTCTCTGTATACTTACATATGAAATTCAAAGCATATATATAGGTATATGCCCTATGCTATGCACTAAAATGGGAGACCTATTATGGCTCCACAAATAATACAGGTATGCGGGAGATATTTTCTGTCATTACCTGGATGGTAAATTTCACATTCTAGTTTGATGCTTATTCTGAAGAAACATTTTAAACTGCAATAACTAATAGAAGATTTATGCTGGATCTCTTCTCTATGTTACCTGACACTTTTATTAGCTCACATGCGGTGCCGTATTTCTTATATACCATTTGTTCAGCAACACAGCTTATGTTTTGTGCTTCAGACTCTCGTGATTCGGATTTCAGAATATTATTTGGATGATAAGTTAATGCACTTTAGCAAATGTTGTTCTAAATTTTATTCTATGACTTCTTGGAAAATTACTGAACAATTTCCACAACATATGGTATCATTTTATAGCTTCCCACATCCTGCTGTAAAATATATAGTATAATGTATTTGTTTACAAGGCATTTCTTCTTCAAAGCAATATAATTATGTTGTTATTATTATTATTTCCTATGATGATAAAAATTATCATTTCACCTAACCAAAAATAGATAAGAAACTTCAAGTCTGAAACCTGTAAAGAGGATAAGAATGCTACGGTGAAAAATTATTTTGCCATTTAATTTCACCCATTTTTCCTCATGACAAGCTTTCCATTGGTGGGAAATGGGTGGGGAAATGTTTCATGTATATTGAACATAAATAATGTGTCTACTTTTGTAGCTAGTTTATTCATGTGAAAGCAATTTAATAAGTTTACATTACTACAAATTTGTTGCCTGACATTTTTTTTAAACAGTTTTGTACAATTAGAAATAAAAAAAAACAACCAAAAAAAAGGAGAAACAAGAAAAATCCCAGTCGAGTGGAGAGTTATAGGAAACAAAAGATATATATTGGCAAAAACAAAAGAGAGAAAAGAAAAATAGGGAATTATGGATTAATCTGAGCTCATTCCTGGGCAAAATTATAGAAAAATGTAAAACATGTACATGTATGGACATTAAAGATAAAATAGAAGAGCTCCCCCAAGAAGTGAGTACAGACTACCTCCTGACGAAGCTGCAGAGGTGGTGAAACGCTCGTTGAGGTATGTCCCAGCAGGTGATATACCCCGTTGCAGGTAGTTATATATAGTGATATACTGCTGTCTCATTGCATACACTATGATTTAGGACCTGATATAACTATGCACTTTACTCTTGTCGTGCCTACTTAGTACTATGCACTTTATCTAGCTACTATGACTTCATTCTATGGTCCTATCTTAGCATTTTAGTCACCTTTATATGTGTTTAGCAATTGGTGACTCTTTGCTCTCTTAAGCTTTGATGTAGCATTACAGAACATTTTGGACCTGATACCTGCATCAGCATACATTGTGATATATGGGCATTGGGATTTGAGATGGACATACATGTTATGTTACTTAGTATTACAGTCATTATTGCTGATGGAAGTATATGATATGTCTGGTCCTTTCTTTCCCTGGGGTTGATACCTGTTTTTTTAGCTTTTTTGTGTCTTGTGCCCCTAATAATGTAAGCCTATTATTAGCCGTCAGGATTTTCCCGCTATGCAGGATAGATCCCAAATCATTATCCGGTCCTGCGGTCTCCCATTCAGGTCCAGCCTCTGCGATTGCCGCTCAGCACAGACGTTAGTCCCAGTGTCTTGCTCAGGCTCATGGTATATGTTTTGGTTACTGCTGGCTCTCCCGCCAAGTCTATTGTAATCAGTGATATACAGGTGCAGCCTTGCGCTCTAGAGTCAAAGTCCAGAAATCACCTTACTAAACATGTCCGTGATGTGGCATGTTCCCTTTGGTGGTCGAACATTAGCTGCTCTGGTGATGTGGCAGCTCCAGATTGGCCCGCAGGCAATGCCTCAACCGACTAGGTGTGAGTGTTTGGGGTGGAGCCTAGCATTTAAAAGGCTCTCAACGGCGCATGTGGGTGTGCCAGTGTTATTTATGTTTTGGTGTGTGTGGGTGGAAACTCTACCATTCTGTCTGCACGTTTGCGTGTCTGCTTATGTTCTGAGACTGTACATGCTGGCATGCAAGTCGCACACATATGCGGTTTGGTACCCATGGCTCAACACCTGAGTCTCTAATCTGTTACTTGCTAGGGTGCCGGTTAGGCACAGGTTCAGGAGTGTCAGTGCTGGGGTAACTTGCCGCTTGGCTTAGCATCTGTTTCGTTCCTGTGTGCAGTTAGCACAGTTCAGTCAAAGAGCAAGCTCAACCCTTACGCTATACTTTTCCATGAAGGCAATGGGTATTGTACCTAACGTCATATGAGTCCTTTCAATCGGATCAACATCTGCTTTATTCATGTGTGCGGTTAGCACAGTTTAGTTGCAGAGCTAGCTCAATTCATGTGCTAACATCCCTGTGACATTAACAGGGTATGGTACTTAGCACACTTCGTGCTTTACCGCTATGTGAAGTAACAGAGCTTGGTACTCAGCTTTCCGTTCACACTGTGTGGCATTAACACAGCGTGTTTAAGGTAACCCTAGCTGTTTTGTTCCATCATTGTTCACACTAGCAGCAGGTAACATCTCTGCACTGTGGATCCCGGGTTGCGATTACACTTTATTCTATTATTTTATTTAGTGCAATCCGCCAACCCTAACACCTATTTACTATAGGTTTTCAATATGCTGCTTAATTATTGAAATACAATTTATTTTGTATGTTTATATTTACCTTTGATTCTACGCCTTCATTTTCTCTATATTGGTGTATAATTGTGCATATATGAAGGGATCAATTTATTGTCTAATGAGGGATTTCATTCTTTCTGAGTACAGATTGTTGGAGGCCATGGAATGAAGCCTCAGCCCATCGGGGGCAATAAGTGCAATTGAAAATAAGTTCAATGGTACGATGTACTCTTGTAGCTATGAGAGGTCACGTAGTTCTGGACAATAAGCTTTGCAATTTGCTGAACATTCTGTTAATTTCATTTTTTGAGGAATGAGTGACTTAGTGGACTTCGGGTGGTGGTGGGTGAGAGAGTGATTATATGCATGTGTGTTCATCCAGACTATAATGTGTAAGACTGCCTCAGAGGAATCTGTGATAGCAACATTGGTCACCTCATATATAATTTTAGGGACCATTGTCCAAGTAAAACTGGGCTGTGGGCACACTTCAAGCAATGAAAAAAGCCAATCAAGTTTTGGTACACAGTAGAGAAAAGCTTAGCCATTGTGACAAACCTAATAAACCCAAAAAACAATATCCAAAAAGAGGCAAAAAATACAATGGTAAAATATATATTCCTTTATTGAATCAATATAAAAAGACTTAGAACACACAATTGAATATTAAAAAAGGGAAAAAAGGGGAGCAAAGGGGAATGGTGGGAAAAGATAAAAATGAGGAGGGGGATGGATGTGCACCAATTCACAGTACAAAAAGGTCAGTATATGATAATACATTGCAACATGATAAATAAATATAAAAAGGATAATAATGAAATAAATCACAGTAAAGTGCTTTGTTCACAACACATGTAAAATCCACTTAAAATCTCAAATATGTTTAATAGATTATTATTATACTATAATGCAGTCATGAAAAAATGTCACCAATACAAAAGTCGATAAATGGTGAATTAATTGAATGCAGCAAAATAGTCCAAAAATTACTGACATAAATCCATGGCTACATGAAAACACATCAATTCAGTAAACAGACATAATCCAAGAAAAGCGCATGTGCAATAGATAATTAATTATGCATAATCATTTATAAAATTAATTGCTTAGCACCAAGAAGCACATATTGGTGTGCATAAATATCCATAAATGAATTAAATAAGTGCTCAATGCATGATACTAAACAGTGAAACCAAATTACTAACCAAAATAAAAATAGGAGAGTAAAAAAACATTGTTGAATGATTCCCTGTTTCCCCGAAAATAGGGCGCCCCCAGAAAGTAAGGCATGCTAGGGGGAGCACTGTGCCTGCTAACATAAGGCACACCCCCCCCGAAAATAAGGCATACCTTGTTCTGTGCATGGGGCATGCAGTTGTGTCTTGCTCCCGCTGTCCCCGATGTCCGGTGCCCGCCACTGCAGCCGCGCTGTTCACATGAGTTAATCACAGCCTCGGAGCTGTATGCCGATCTCCGCCCAAGAGCCCTGTGCCAATCACAGCACAGGAACCATGGGCCAGCTGAAGTCATCCATAGCCTCTGATTGTTCCTGGGCGGCCCAGGGCTCCTGCGCTCTGATTGGCCAGGGCTCCTGCGCTCTGATTGGCCCAAGGCTCCTGCACCACCAAAGCACTGCAGTGGGATACTGTGAGCCAAAGACGAATGCTGATCTGGAATGCAGCCAGCACACACCACGCCAAAGACATGAAGAACTTCATTCATGAGAGAAAAATAGATCAAATAATGATTCCTGCAGGAAAGACTGCTTATCTCCAGTCTCTTGATATCGCCATTAACAAGCGATTCAAGGACAATTTGCCTGTGGAAATCAATGACTACATTGAAAATAGAATGGAGAGGAATCAACGTGGAAACTTTGTGAAACCTAAACTGCCAGAGATTGTGACTTGGGTGAAGAATTCATGGGAGAAAATCACTGACACTTGCATTGCAAATGCACTACGAGCAGGCTACCTTGACAAGAAGTGCTCATTTAAGGACAGTGCTATTGCTAGACATGAGCGATATGGGCCAATGATTCTGAAAGAAATGGAGTCACAAGAAATTCCACAGGAACTTCAGAGTTTGGATTGTTATGATGATGTTCCAGAAGATGATGACATGGTTGTCACTGAATATATCTTGTTTTGTGTTATTAAATATTGAGATCAGTTAATGAACCATTGTTCGTTGTTTTACATGTTGTACATGGAAATACCGTATTTATACTGTAGTAACAAGAAATTCTTGATACGATTCACAGTTTATTTGATTCTACTGTTTTGTGATGACTACTGTTCAGCATACGCTGGTATGTTAATAAATGTTAATTTTTTTGTTAAAAAAAATTTGTCAATTCTTTTTCTTGAGAAAATAAGACACCCCCTGAAAATAAGACATGGTGCAACTTTCGAAGCAAAAATTAATATAAGACGGTGTCTTATTTTTGGGGAAACAGGGTATGTACTGACCCAAACCACATCACAGCCCCCTCCACCTCCTCCAATGCTCGTTTCTCTTGCTGCTTCGTCAGGGAGTGAGGTAGAGGAGGAATGGGAGATTTTTATTTAGAGTGACCGTAACTGTGGTTACTTACAAATCTAGCACGCCTTATTATAGGGCGCCACCATTAATGTACACTTCAAAACGCTGTCCCACCCATGGCCAGATATAAATCACTGAAGTGCGACCTAGGTCGCGGTTCAATTATGCATGCCAGGGCAGCAAGCACAAGAGTGGCACAGCGACCCCGCAGCATATTGAAAAAGACAATAAGTGAGGGAAAACCATATATACCAAAATATGTGAATAACACTGAAAAAGAGGGAAACATACAATGCTTATTATATCAAAGGGCACTTAAAATCTTGGAAATGTGATGTATGAGTAATATACGTGTGAGAACAGTGATGGTGCAAGGAAGTATGATGATGTGAAAAATGTAAGTGTGACACAAGAAACAAAATGGAAGCGAAAGATGGAAAACCAAGAAAAGGAAATAATGTGAAATAAAAGAGTGATGAATTGATGAAATTGTGAAAAACAATACAATTGTCAAAAATCAATTATGGTACATTTATTTATAGAAATGTGCAAGGGCATACATATAGCTGTAAAAACCTTGATGATGTAAATTGATGATCAAATATAAGAAATATGTAGAGGGCGGCATATAACTGCTCAGGTCGTTATAAGGTAGAAAGATCATCCTATCTGAAAAAATGCATAATTAAAATTAGTGTCCATATATAATTAATATAATTAATCAAACCCTAACAATTGTCAAGTTATTAAAAGCTACCCCCCCTCCTCCTGACGCCTAACACCGTGGGATAGCAGAAACTCAAACTAGGTATCCCATTTTAAAAACTACAGCTCTTAAGGAATTCATCTAGGGGTGTAGTGATCATTTTAAGCCTCCAGAGATTCACGGTACTGTATAACATTGGACTAAGTCAATTGAAAATTAATTTTCTTTCACTAAAATGTTGCTTTGACACCAAGCTTTCGAATTTCAAAAGGGACAATGAGAGAAAATGAACTATACAATTTATCCTGAGTATGCTAATACCCCATATGTGTTTGAAAACTACCTTTGAGGCATGGTGTAAAGCTCAGAAGGGATGGAGCGCCTTACTGGAGTTAAGATTTTGCCGGAATGGTTTCAGGGTGCCATGTCACAATGACAGAGCTCCTGAGTTGTCAGAACAGCAGAAGCCCCCATAAGTGAGTTCATTTTACAAACTACATCCTCAATGAATTCATCTAGGTGTGCAGTAAGCATGTTGACACCACAGATGACTTAGAATTTTAAACCATTGGGCAGTGAAGAAAGAAAAATTACATTTTTACAACTAAAATGTTGGTTTAGTCCAACATTTTTAACTTTTAAAAGGACTCATAGGAAAAATGGACCTCAAAGTTTGTTGTGCAATTTCTCCTGGGTGCAACAATATGATATGTGTAATCAGAAACTACTTATAAGGCACAGTGGACAGCTCGGAAGGGAATGAGCACCATATTAGAGAGCAGATTTTGTTGTTATGGTTTGCAGGTGCCATGAACCAATGAATAGAGCACCTGATGTGCTAGATGTTATGAATGAGTCACCAAGGAGGAAAAACAAAAACAAGCTAAGCCACAGAAAACCAGAGAGGTTGGTAACTAAGCCGATTGTAGACCCCTGATCCTATCCACACAACTAGCAGTAGCCGTGGAGCGTACTTACGATGATCCTAGACGCCTCGTCACAGCCAGAGAACTAAATAAGCCTAAAGCAAGAAAAGGGGAAATCTAAACTACCCCAGAGCAGACCCCAAAGCAATAGACAGCCCCCAAACATGTATTGTCGGTGAGACAAGATGAAAACACAAACACAGATAGAAAAATAGGCTGAGCAAACGATGGGGCCCACACTAACTAGAAAGGACAGGAAAGGAAAGATGCTGTCTGCAATCATGCACAAAACCCTGCCAAAAAATGTCCAACACTTTCTGATAACAAAAACCCTGAAGTCGCTAGACTTCAATTCCCTATATCAGCACTGTGGTATATTCTGAAGACAGAGCAAAAAGAGACCAATCTGATCAGGGACAAAAAGCAAACTGGCATAAACAGAGACATAAGAATGGAAATTCAGCATAGCCCCAGCAGGGGCTGGCTGACCTCAAAAACTGAGTAAACCAGACCAAATCTCATGTGAAAAAATAGCAGAGCACACTTAGCTTGAGAAGGCAGGAACAGAACTGGAAACCAGAACCTCAGGGTAGGAAAAATCACCAGCACAAAATTAGGGAGTCGGCTGTCTTAAATCCAGTCAGAGACTCCTGATGAAAACTCACAGTCCTCCTCCTCAGGTGGCAGGTCTCTGCCTTTTAGATCAGCTTCGTTACCTACTGTCACCACTAGAGGGAGCCCGGATGGAGAACTCACGACTCCTCTGTCAACACAGCCAGCTCCACCACCCTCACTAGAAGCCAGAGGTAAACCAGAAAATGAGTTCACAACAGCTAGAGCAGTGGAACCTTCCCATAAGTGACCTAATTTTTCAAACAACACTTGCAATTAATTTATCTAAGGCTGCAGTGATCATGTTGACCCCATGAGTGTGTCACAAATTTTTTATACATTTGGGCTGTTAAGAAAAAATAATTACATTGGCAAAAAATTTCTTTTGGTCCCAAATTTTACATATTTACTTGGAAAATGGTTAAAAATGGCACCAAAATTTGTAGCATAATTTCTGCTAAACCTGGCTGCACAGTGCTGTTTAGCCACATGGCAAAACTCGAAAGGGAAGGAGCGCTATTTGAATTTTGGAGAACAGATTACCGTAGAACAGCTTTTGGACTCCTTATACAGGTCCCTTAAGTGGCAGAAGAGAATACCCATCAAGTGACCCCATTTTGTAAATTATCTACAGGTGTTTTCATGGGTGTTTTCCAGAAGCAAGCAACTGTGGATATTGCTGACTGAGAAATGCAAATCTTCCATTTTAGTGCCCAGTACATTGTTGTGCCCATACATTGTGCCCAGCTTTTGCTTCTGGAGCTATGGACCCTGTAAATTAAGTCTGCTCTTATTGCTGCAGAAATGCCAAAGATGTGGACTCTAAATGTTTAGACACATTGTGGTGCTGAGAAGGGAAGTAGGGCATTTGATTTGGGAGCACAAAATTTGCTGGACTTCTTTTGGGGGTGAGGAGCCATAGCACTTTTCCAGAGCCTTTGTGCTACCACCAGTAATGTGGCAGCCCCCTGTATTTCCATTGACGGATGACAGAGTAGGTGTTTGCTTTTTTGTTGATTGAGTTGAAGCTTTTATTAGAAACATTTTACATAACATTTAGGATCACATTTATCCTGTGCTCTATGCTGAGTACTTACATCAGGGTTTTCATTTAAACCCCTGAGGGATTTGTTTCCTATGAGGAGACAGCTGAGTTATTCTGGACTCTATTCAATAGTGTCTTTCTTTTCAGAGCTGCAAAAAACTGTGGCCAACCGTGCTTTTATGCATGCTTAAAAAGATGTCAACCACCAGATTATAGGCCAGACAGAATACACAGTGTCTCTATCTGCCTCGTTATAGAGAATCTTCCGCTGGCTGTTACTTCTAAATCACGTATTTCAGAGATTTACATGAAAACCCAGGTGTAAGCGCTAAGCATGGAGCGCAGGATAAATGTGCATAGAGCTTTAGTGCTATCTTTGAGAGGCAGAATGAACAAATAAACAGCATGTGAGGAATTGGTTTAATTTATTTTTACACTGTTCCTCATGTGGTATAAGTGATTAGGCGACTTTATTCTTCTGCGGTTACAGCGTAACAAGATTTATAGTTGTTTTTATGTTTGGCTACTATCACACACTAGAGAATGCTTTTTTTTATTTGAAAAAAAGAAGAAAAAGTTTTTGCATCACTATATCTTAAGAGTTATAATTTTTATATATCTCTGCCGAGTTATGTGAGGGCTTGTTATTTGGGAGGCAGAATGAAGAAAAGCCAGTAATTCTGGAATTTTTTGCTTTTTTCTGCCCTTCACCGTGTGGTAAAAATGATAAGACAGCTTTAGTATTCGGGTCAGTATGACTACAACGATACCACTTTTTTATTTTTGTTTTGCTTCTTTTACACAATAGAAATTGTTTTATAGAAAAAATAATTGTTTTTCCATTGCTGTATTCTTTGATTTATAGCTTTTATATTTTTCTGCTGATGCAGCTGTATTGTGGCTTGTTTTTTGCAGGACAAGATTTCATTTTGATGGATACCATTTCTATTTACATTCATATTTTTTATCACGTTTTATTCCACCTTATTTTTGGTGAAAAAGGATAGTTTTTGCCACGTTTTTTGTTTATTTATGGTGTTCACTAAAGGGATTAACTAATGTAACAGTTTTATAGGATGTGTCATTCTGGATGCGACTATAGCAGGTACAGGTGCATCTCACAAAATTAGAATATTATAAAAAAGTTAATTTATTTCAGTTCTTCAATACAAAAACTTATATATTATATAGAGTCATTACAAACAGAGTGATCTATTTCAAATGTTTATTTCTATTAATGTTGATGATTATGGCTTACAGCCAATGAAAACCCAAAAGTTATTATCACAGTAAATTAGAATAATTTGTAACACCAGCTTGAAAAATGATTTTAAAGTCTGAAATGTTGGCCTACTGAAATGTATGTTCAGTAAATGCACTCAATACTTGAGGCTTGTTTTGCATCATTTACTGCACCAATGCGGCGTGGCATGGAGGCAATCAGCCTGTGGCGCTGCTGAGGTGTTATGGAAGCCCAGGTTGCTTTGATAGCAGCCTTCAGCCTGGTGTCTCTCATCTTCCTCTTGACAATACCCCATAGATTCTCTATGGGGTTAAGGTCAGGCGAGTTTGCTGGCCAATCAAGCACATTAATACTGTTGTTTTTAAACCAGGAATTGGTACTTTTAGCAGTGTAGACAGGTGCCAGGTCCTGCTGAAAATGAACTTTCCATCTCCAAAACCTTGTCAGCAGAGGGAAGCATGAAGTAATCTAAAATTTCCTGGTAGACCGCTGCGCTCACTTTGGTCTTGATAAAACACAGTGGACCTACACCAGCAGATGACATGGCTCCCCAAACCAACACTGATTGTGGAAACTTCATTCATATTAGACCTCAAGCAGCTTGGATTGTGGCCTCTCCACTCTTCCTCCAGACTCTGGGATCTTGATTTCCAAATGAAATGCAAAATTTACTTTCAACTGAAAACAACACCTTGGACCACTGAGCGACAGTCCAGTTTTTTTCTCCTTGGTCCAGGTAAGATGCTTCTGACGTTGTCTATTGGCCATTAGTGGCGTGACACAAGGAATGCGACACATGTAGCCCATGTCCTGGATACATTTGTGTATGGTGGCTCTTGAAGCAATGACTCCAGCAGCAGTCCACTCCTTGTGACTCTCCCCAAAGTTTTGAATGGCCTTTTCTTAACAATCCTTTCAAGGCTGCGGTTATCCCAGTTGCTTGTTCACCTTTTTTCTGCCACACTTTATCCTTCCACTCAACTTTCCATTATTTTTTTTTTTATCAAATGATGATTAGATCACCTGTTTGTAGCAGAAATGCTCACTTGCTATGAGCGCTGACCACGGGGCATGTGAGTTACATGCCGATATCAGAAATTGACAGCGGCATTTAACTAGCTAACAGCCGCGGGTGGATTGCATCCGGAGCATTGCGCCAAACAGTGGGAGTCTGACGGAATGGGGTTAAGTATTCCCTCTATAGCTAAGTCAGTGGTTAACCACAGTAACAAAGAAAGGATTTTTCTTTTAATGTAGAACAAAAAAGTAGGTTTCAAGTAGCATTAGTTATAAATTTTAAGTGATTTAATTTTCAACCTCTTAAGAAGCATATGAATGCAGAGCACAGAGCCACTATTAAGTATCAGTTCTCACTGTAGCAGCTTCCAGACGTCCTTGTATTACATGGACAGACATTTATCTTAATGGTCACCATATTATACCACATTTGCTAAAATTTCTGGTTAACTATAACTTTTTCTGAAAAAACTGTTTACCAGGGGAGTGAGAAGCTAAATCTCAAACAATTGATAGTTGCGGGAAATTACACATGGTAGTGGTTGGTTGCTGAGAAGGCATTTCCTTTAACACTAGGACTACTGGACTCGTGACCCCGCCTAGAACTACTGAAAGGAGTCATTTTGACTCCTTCCTTGTTTTCGTTTATTTTTAGAGTTTCATTTGTAGTTATTTATTAATAATTATATTTTTTGTAATGTATTATTATTGTGAGATCCAACAGTAATGCTTTTGATTGTTTTTTTTCTGCTTTTCTTATTTTTCTACAGAAAATAACTATAATTATAATAGACGTTTTTCAAAAATTTTTTTTTATTCAAGTGCACACATATAAACAACAACTGAAGAACAAAAAGCAGAGAAAATGTAGGTGGAGGAGCATAAAAATGAAAATATGGCGCAGAATTCACCTTCTAAACATTTGGTGTTTCGCATTTTAGGCATTGCCTTTGATTTATGGCAGTACATTGCCCACACAAAGACTTACCACAAGTCTTACAATTGCCGACAGATCTATTTTTCTTGCACTTTTCTTTGATCTGGCAAAATTTTGTTTGAACCATCACTTCTGAGCATGTAGAAACTTGGGACGTGGAACCCTTTTCCCTATCTGTGACATAAGGACCACTCAACTCTCTCACAAGCGTTTGCAAAAATGCCTTGCGTGACATTTTTTGGTGGGTAATCTCCTTGAATATTATCCATGCATTTATACCCGCAAAGTCTAAGGCATTTTCAAATGCATGAACAGGCCATCTCCTTGTGCATGTTCGTGTGGTATATTTTCGTGCCATCTGATCCACTACATCTACTCCATATTTTGTTTCATTGTAAAACTTTACCGTTTCTGGAGTTTTTTTAGCGGAATCAGACGCAACAACATCTGGATGGACGGAACTCAAAATGACAACATTTTTGTTGGGCTTTCCTTGATATACTGTAAGTGTAAAATTGTCTTCATTTCTAAACACTTTAGTGTTGTACAATTCCTCTTTCATGGATTTTATTTCTTTAGGCACTTCTCGCCTTATCTTGTTCAGTGTTCCCACGATGGTTGTTCCTTTGCTTTTTAGCTGTTTAGCTAATTTTACTGAAGTAAAATAATTATCGGTTGTAACATTGTGACCTTTTTTCAAAAACGGGTCCAATAACTTCATTACCACATGGTCAGCTAAACGGTCCTCAGCACGGCGTGTGTCATCTTTTGCCTAGATAAGGGAAGCCATTTGCCAGATATTTGCTCTCCTTATCAACAGCTAGCCAATATTTGTGGCCATATTTATCTGGTTTGGAAGGCATGTACTGCGTGAATGGACACCTAGTTTTGCTTGGGAAAAGTTGCTCATCCACCGTTATGTATGGGCCAGGTTTGTAACACGCAATACAATTTTCAATAAACCTGTCCCACACAGTAGAAAATAGAGCAAACTTGTCCGTTTGCAGTCTCTCCGATCGAGTAGATTTCTCATCAAATCTGATAAGATAAGAGCCTAGAGTAAACAAGCTATTTTGTTCAGTATTACACAGTAATACAAGCAGGTAAAACACAAGGAAAATGTGAAAAGTTGACATGTAAATTGAACTACATCTATATGAACATCAGGGTAAATAAGACAGAGTGAAAAAATTATGCACAAAACTTTATAGCAACATTTAGTGACAAAAGGACCTCAAAATATAGTAGGGAGTCAAAATGACTCCCTTCAGTAGTTCTTGGTAAATTTTGAAAAAAACGCGCAAATTTTTCACCAAAATTATTTATTCTCACAAAATCTTTTTTCACATCATATTTGAGGAAAAGTCACCGAGTTTCAAGCCGGAATTCTGAAAAATGTAGTCACAGAAGAGAAATAAAAAACGAAAGGAGTCAAAATGACTCCATCAGTAGTTCTAGTGTTAACAGGTGAAAACATGAGTGGAAGTAGTATAATTTCTCCTTAAGATGGATTATAAGACTTAATGGAGAAAATTACTTCATTCAACTTCTTAAGAAGATAATCAGGTTGGTAAATTCCTATTAAGGCCACAAGGTAAACTTCTGTTTTAGGAAGACTTAAAATTAAATGAAGATTTTTTTTTCCTCATCAGAGTAATACAAAAATTCAGCGATTATGAGTTTAAAGTTCATTGTTTTAAGAAGTATTACAATAAGCAGGGAAGGCTTAAAGAGGGGAGAAAAAATAATTCACTTTTATTAATATTTAATTACTATGAGCCTTCATACAGCAAATGTAAAGTGAAGTGTAGTTAATTCATTAGAATCTATTACACAGTGTAATACATACAGTAGTTGACTGTTGCCATGTTTTACATGTATAATTCCTTTTTCTAATGATTTTTCTTAGAAATGTTGACTTCACAATAGTTTTTCATTTCTGCCCTATAGTGATGAGTGAACATGCTCACCACTGTTTGATAATCTATTGAACATCGGGGTGCTAGGCTACACTCATTATTCAATCGTGTATCGCGGGAGCTCGAGCATCATTCCCATAAACATGTGGGGACTACCTGCCATACAAGGTAGTATCATAGCCATGTAGGCTACTGGTATTATTGTGATTGGCCGGCATCACATATCATCAGTGATTCTTATATAAGACTCGGTGAAATGATGCTCACCACACTCTCCTCTGGAAGCAGTTCAGGGAGAGATGATCTAGGTTGTAGCGCTATGATTAGAGCAGGTGTGGCTCCCCTGAGGGTTCAGTCGCCACAGAGGTACTGCACCTCCTCCTGAGGTGTGGTACCCCACCATCCAGGTAAGGTGAAGACTCCTGACCACGCTCCAACACCTGCACCCCACACCACAAAGAAGTGTAGCAAAGCACCTTCGGTGGCTCCCTGCATGGAGCGTAGCATAGCACCCCTTGGTGGCTCCCTGCTTGGAACACGAAATGTGCTGGGAGGTGTGTGGAGTTTAGTTCGCACAACTGAGCAGGAAGAGTTGAGTTCAGAAGTCAGTCCAGTCACTCAGTTAGGGAGTGAGGATGTAGACGGATGGAGTGTGAGACAGAGAAGATCCCCGGGAGAGGGATGGAAGAAGGAAGTGCTGCAGCAGGCCACAGTGATCTGGGTCTGCTGGCACAGGAAAGAGACAAACAAAGGAAGCTTGATTCTCCATTGGAAAGAAGGATTAGCATGGAACATGAGGAGAATAAGAGAACAAGGACCAGGGTTAGAGGAGAACCCTTTTCAAGTTCTAAGCGCAAGGCTGGGGTCCGGTCCCCGAGGTTGTACAGATACTAATGGTCCTGC
The DNA here is from genome assembly GCF_039654945.1 of Dendrobates tinctorius. Taxonomy (NCBI): domain Eukaryota; kingdom Metazoa; phylum Chordata; class Amphibia; order Anura; family Dendrobatidae; genus Dendrobates; species Dendrobates tinctorius. Next base: position 14,905,500 of record NW_027361750.1, on the reverse strand, counting down.
AGCAGACACCGGAGGAATAGAAGTAGTGACCACTTTATTCCCGCACAAGACTTGGGGGCACAACAGCAACATATTAGTGAGCCGGGACTTAGTAGCAAGGCGTCCCCAATGCAGGCTACAGCTGTCTGCTGTACAAGTAGAGTTCATAAGAACATCTGACAGGAGGCACTCCAGTGTAACTCAGTACTGAGAGTACTTCACTCAAAGGCGCTATAAGAGGAGATGTTCAGAAAAGGCATATATGTTGGCGGAGTGTTGGAAAGGAGTACTTCATCTTGCCTGGAAGTCGGCTGAGCTCCTGACTCGGAGGACACGGCACGGATGCGGGCACCTGTACCTGCAACAGACTGTGAGTAAAGCTTTGGAACTACATGCCCTGGTGTCCTCCACTTATTCCTGCGCCAACCTGCCCAGCACTGCTACATCCCTTGCACCTGACACTACACCATCTACGTGTCACTTCACCTACACTGCCCTGCGACTACAGCCCTGCCTGTGGAGGGCTATAACATCATTGCTGCACCACATCACCAGTCCCGGAGAATCTGTCTGCAGCATCGGCTTACATCTCTATTGCCGAACACCACAGGTGGCGTCACGAATCACTTATAGACTTTCACCACCATAAGCACACTGAAACGACCCCTACTTTGAAATGCAGCCCCAGGGCCACGGACCGGGTCACCGCTGCCGTGACGACCCCCAGTTGAGAAGATCAACCGGCCCGGTACCGAGTACCCCACGGCCCTGGTGAGTGAGGGCGCTCCAACTTGGCATCACGACCAGGATGACGAGACCCGATGCCATCGGGTTCTGTGTGCCTGAGATTTGTTGGACTTAAAACTTTTGGAAATGTGCAGAAGACCTAATTTAATAGACTGTGAAATGAATGCTAAAAATGGCTGCCAGCGCGGTGCATAAGGGCGTGACACTATGGGTGGTCCTAAGAAAAGAGCGCGGACTGTCCTGGGCCTCCCCTGTCTGAACTTCTATGCGACAGCAACATGGTTCACCCCCCCGAGGGGTTCGTATACTGGCTTGGCATGGAGGACTTGGAAGAAGACGCCGCCCCCAGAAGAAGGAGCGGAAGCCAGTGGCGGGAAAAGAGCCGAGGCGGGAAGGAGAACGCTGGAACGCCATATTGGAAGGAGAAGGGAGGAGGCCTGCGGAGTGCGAGGAGGCTGAGCTGAATCTCCCCGGCGCCATGGCTGAAGGCTCCGACCCGGCTTCCAGGATGAACCGCCAGCAGCTGGAGGGCGAGATTGCCCAGCTGATGCACCATTTACGACTGAGGCAGGAAGCCTTGTGGACCTTGAATCTGCAGTGCACCCAGGAGGGGCCTACACCCGCGGTACCCGTGTCACCGGTACCTGCCACCACTACACCGGATCTCCACCAGGAAGACCCTGTAGCCTCTGACACTGCTGCAATGTCACCGGCAGCGTCTAGTGTCATCTCCCCTGGAAGCAGCCCAAGCAACCAGCTTCCAGAACCCCAGGAGGGGACAACTAGCCCTAATGTCGACTTAAACTAACTCTCATTACCCAGGAGGGTATTTGCACCGTTATGCCTTCTTTTTGGTTATCATGTTTTTGTTTTCTTGTTTTCTTCCAGTTGTGGCCCAGTTTGACTGGCAGCCTTTATACCTGAACTATGGAGATTATGGACGCTGAGTGATCCAGAACTGTAATTGTAAATAGTTTGCACCTCTTTAGGTGCTTTCTCTTGGTTTTACATAGGAACCTTTCTTTGAAATAAGGACTACCTCGTTATAAGGACATTTCCAGACACGTTGGCGGGACCAGTGTCTACCATTGCACTTACTAATAATGCTTAATATTTTCTACTAGAACCTAGATAGTGATAGGACAGATTTTATAGAGTTTCATTGAGACAGAAATAATGTGCTACAATGTTTGAATAAAGATTGGATAAAGATATGTAGATGATGAACCAGACACCAGCAGTTGTCACTTAAGGGTAAGAAGAAGACAAGTAGATAATGTGAAAGATGACAGAAAGAAAAAGTGTTGCTAGAAAATGTGTTACTTGAATTGGTAGTGAGTTTGCTTTCATAGCACTTTAAATTAGGTAGCATAACGTTGAATGTAGATAGTTAAAAACTGTTTGCAACGTTCAAGAAACTGTGCCTCTCATATTGAGAAGATTAGATAAGAACTGTTTATTTTGCATTACAAAATATTGTATGTGTCTGTATTGTCAACTTTGTTTTCCTTGCAGCCCGCGGACATGCTGTGTTTAATGGAGGGGGTATGTGACGCCCCTGAGGGTTCAGTCGCCACAGAGGTACTGCACCTCCTCCTGAGGTGTGGTACCCCATCATCCAGGTAAGGTGGAGACTCCTGACCATGCTCCAACACCTGCACCCCACACCACAAAGTAGTGTAGCAAAACACCTTCGGCGGCTCCCTGCTTGGAGTGTAGCATAGCACCCTTTGGTGTCTCCCTGCTTGGAACACAAAACGTGCTGGGAGGTGGGTGGAGTTTCGTTCGCACAAATGAGCGGGAAGAGTTGAGTTCAGGAGTCAGTCTAGTCACTCAGTTAGGGAGTGAGAATGTAGACGGACGGAGTGTGAGACAGAGAAGATCCCCGGGAGATGGATGGAAGAAGGAAGTGCTGCAGCAGGCCACAGTGATCTGGGTCTGCTGGCACAGGAAAGAGACAGAGAAAGGAAGCTTGATTCTCCATTGGAAAGAAGGATTAGCACGGAACGTGAGGAGAATAAGAGAACAAGGACCAGGGTTAGAGGAGAACCCTTTTCAAGTTCTAAGCGCAAGGCCGGGGTCCGGTCCCCGAGGTTGTACGGATACTAATGGTCCTGCAGCAGACACCGGAGGAATAGAAGTAGTGACCACTTTATTCCCACACAAGACTTGGGGGCACAACAGCAACATATTAGTGAGCCAGGACTTAGTAGTAAGGAGTCCCCGAAGCAGGCTACAGCTGTCTGCCGTACAAGTAGAGTTCATAGGAACATCTGACAGGAGGCACTCCAGTGTAACTCAGTACTGAGAGTACTTCACTCAAAGGCGCTATAAGAGGAGACGTTCAGAAAAGGCGCATATGTTGGTGGAGTGTTGGAAAGGAGTACTTCATCTTGCCTGGAAGTTGGCTGAGCTCCTGACTCGGAGGACACAGCACAGATGCGGGCACCTGTACTTGCAACAGACTGTGAGTAAAGCTTTGGAACTACATGCCCTGGTGTCCTCCACTTATTCCTGCGCCAACCTGCCCAGCACTGCTACATCCCTTGCACCTGACACTACACCATCTACGTGTCACTTCACCTACACTGCCCTGGGACTACAGCCCTGCCTGTGGAGGGCTATAACATCATTGCTGCACCACACCATCAGTCCCAGAGGATCTGTCTGCAGCGTCGGCTTACATCTCTATTGCCGAACACCACAGGTGGCGTCACAAATCACTTATAGACTTTCACCACCATAAGCACACTGAAAAGACCCCCCTTTGAAATGAAGCCTCAGGGCCACGTACCGGGTCACCACTGCCGTGACGACCCCCAGTTGAGAAGATCAACCAGCCCGGTACCGAGTACCCCATGGCCCTGGTGAGTGAGGACGCTCCACAGGCATATAGGCGGTGTTTAATTGCCATTATCGTACTTGCATACAGCTGCGGCACCATTAAAACAAAAGTCATTTACAGGGCTACACTGTTCTTTCTCTAGGAAAATCACTGCTACCTGCATTCAGTGTAGGGATATCTGATGGAGGATTCATAGTTTTAGATTAGAGGCATATAGGCAGGGTTTTTTGCCTTACAGTCCTACTATAGGTATACTGCTGCTGCAACCTAAAAACAAAAGTCCTTTTAGGGCTACATATTTTCTTTTCACTATTAATATCGGAAAGCTTGCAGGCATATACTATATACCTAATTTAAAATGCACAATGCGTGCGGTAAGGAACGGGGAAGTGGACGTGTTGCAGAGAATGCACTCAGAGGCCAAGGATGTGGGTCAGATGAGACTGTACTTGCTGTGAGTGCACAACAAACATGCTCATTCACGAGACCTGGCTTCCTATCCCACTTTTCAGGGGGGCACGTTACACCACTTCTGAAGCCAAAACAGTGCAAACAGGTTGTCGGCTAGATGGCAGATAATGCTTCCAGTATGTTTTCCAGCGCCTCACTGTCTTCCACATTGTCTAGGCTCACTAGCCAAGAGTCTGGATCACATAATCCTCACCCTGATCCTCCTTCATTTAACCATGGTGAGTCACCGGAGACAAGTGATCCCACATCCGGACACTCCGATTTCAAGCTGAAGCACTGCAGGTAAATGCAGAGTAACGCAAACTCCACTAGATGGCAGCAGAGTGGAGAGAGGGCTGAAATCCTGCTCAGAGCTGACCAGCATAACTGCAGCGAGGCTACCACCAGGTGGCAGCAGAAAGGGCAGACAAGCCAGATCGATACCAGAGAGTAGCATAGTACCAAGGGGAATTCCAAACATAGAGTCAGATGAGCACCAAAAGGTCAGTACAGGTCTGTGGCAGAAGTACCAGAAGGAAGAGATGGACATAAGGTCTTCCTTCAGCCTTCAAAACTATGTTACTATGTTACTAAGAGACAGAATCAGGTCAGAGCCAAAGCAGAGTTGAGTACCGGGGAATCCAAACACAGGGACAAACAAAGTCTGTATGGGAAGGAGAGTAGTGCATAGACATGGGCAAAGTCAGCTAAAGGCAGCAGGACAAATCAGGTTTCACCAGAGCAAGCTACACATGCCGTAGGTGGGAAATATAACTGGCACTGCCTGCAGGATGCAGCGCAGAAAAATAGCAGACCTGACACCGGAACGAGGCAGAGAAAGTTAAGAACTGAAATGACCAGACCCGGAAAGGAGAGACAAGACCCAAAACTCGGTCTGGATCATGACATTCGATGAGCTCTTTACATTTCAATTTATTGATTCTGGCCTCTTGCTAGGCACATTTCAAAAGGAACATGAGGAAATCATGTGTAGTGATGCCCAAATATTTGAAACCAATGAAAATGAATGGCACTCACCGGGTATGATTTAACGCTTTATTGGTACATCTTCAACAGGAGAATGGGAGCAAGGGAGCACTAGTGACAACGATCGTGCTGCGCTTCCATTTGAGCAGCCATGATCAGAAGGAGATGACAGTGGAGAATGGCAATTAGTGTCTCCAGACGTAGATGATGATGAGACACAGTGTAGGAGACCTTACTTTATGTCTACTACAGGGTGTATCAGACTCCTTCTTCCTTCTAATTTTTGGCTGTTCTTACATTGTCTGCATAGGCTTTGTTTCAGAGTCCCTCCTTCAATAATTAAAAAGGATATATGTCTGACCACGTCACACACACCATATACCCAGATAAGGTAGTAAAATGTTAAAATTAGTTTACTGGTGACTACCAGTGGCTGTAGTTTTATTTCCCCCTCTACTATATCATCTTCTGTAGTCATAGGCAACTGGAAAATATGGTGAGAGATGACCCAGCTAAAAAGGGTATGCTCCCACGATCAGTGCTTGTTCAGGCTTTCACACAGCTTAATTTTTGCATGAATCCTGCACCTCAGTGTTTTTGCATGTGTTTTTAGATAAATAGAGATAAATTCTTGGACTTTAAGTGCGCTGCCAGACAGATTCAATAACCACACAAGGTTAAAAAAGTTAACCCTTTAATCCCTACGCGTTTCGAAGCATAACGCTTCTTCTTCAGGGGTTGATACAGATGTATCAACCCCTGAAGAAGAAGCGTTATGCTTCGAAACGCGTAGGGATTAAAGGGTTAACTTTTTTAACCTTGTGTGGTTATTGAATCTGTCTGGCAGCGCACTTAAAGTCCAAGAATTTATTCCTTATTGAACTGTGGTGCGGTTCCGCTGTGGACCGTTGGACGTGCAGCAGGCTGACTTACTATGCAGGCTTTACTTTCTCTTTGAGAAGGTGAGTATAATACTTTCAGTATTTGTACATTTTACCCGGATAAGACCCTATTGCGCTTTTGTTTCAACCCTTTAGTGAATATAATTTAGATAAATAGAGAGAGAGAGAGATGGGGTAGATACAGTTGTGGCAATAAGTATTGACATCCCTGCAATTTTGTCAGATAATACTCAGTTTCTTCCTGAAAATTATTGCAAACACAAATTCTTTGGTATTATTATCTTCATTTAATTTGTCTTAAATGAAAAAACACAAAAAGAATTGTCCTAAAGGCAAATTGGATATAATTCCACACCAAACATAAAAAAGAGGGTGGACAAAAGTATTGGCACTGTTCGAAAAATTATGTGATACTTCTCTAATTTGTGTAATTAACAGCACCTGTAACTTACCTGTGGCACCTAACAGGTGTTGGCAATAACTAAATCACACTTGCAGCCAGTTAACATGGATTAAAGTTGACTCAAACTCTATCCTGTGTCCTTGTGTGTACCACATTGAGCATGGAGAAAAGAAAGAAGACCAAAGAACTGTCTGAGGACTTGAGAAACCAAATTGTAAGGAAGCATGAGCAATCTCAAGGCTACAAGTCCATCTCCAAAGACCTGAATGTTCCTGTGTCTACCGTGCGCAGTGTCATCAAGAAGTTTAAAGCCCATGGCACTGTGGCTAACCTCCCTAGATGTGGACGGAAAAGAAAAATTGACAAGAGATTTCAACGCAAGATTGTGCGGATGTTGGATAAAGAACCTCGACTAACATCCATACAAGTTCAAGGTGCCCTGCAGTCCGAGAGTACAACAGTGTCAACCCGTACCCCACTTCTTACCCCGAGACATAAAAAAAGCCAGGCTGGAGTTTGCCAAAACTTACCTGAAAAAGCCTAAAACGTGTTGGAAGAATGTTCTCTGGTCAGACAAAAGTAGAGCTTTTTGGGCAAAGGCATCAACATAGAGTTTACAGGAGAAAAAAGAGGCATTCAAAGAAAAAAGCACAGTCCCTACAATCAAACATGGCGGAGGTTCCCTGATGTTTTGGGGTTGCTTTGCTGCCTCTGGCACTGGACTGCTTGACCGTGTGCATGGCATTATGAGGTCTGAAGACTACCAACAAATTTTGCAGCATAAAGTAGGGCCCAGTGTGAGAAAGCTGGGTCTCCCTCAGAGGTCATGGGTCTTCCAGCAGGACAATGACCCAAAACACGCTTCAAAAAGCACTAGAAAATGGTTTGAGAGAAAGCACTGGAGACTTCTAAGGTGGCCAGCAATGAGTCCAGACCTGAATCCCATAGAACACCTGTGGAGAGATCTAAACATGGCAATTTGGAGAAGGCACCCTTCTAATATCAGAGACCGGGAGCAGTTTGCCAAAGAAGAATGGTCTAAAATTCCAGCAGAGCATTGTAAAAAACTCATTGATTGTTACCGGAAGCGGTTGGTCGCAGTTATTTTGGCAAAAGGTTGTGCAACCAAGTATTAGGCTGAGGGTGCCAATACTTTCGTCTGGCCCATTTTTGGAGTTTTGTGCGAAATGATCAATGTTTTGCTTTTTGCTTCATTCTCTTTTGTGTTTTTTCATTTAAGACAAATTAAATGAAGATAATAATACCAAGGAATTTGTGATTGCAATCATTTTCAGGAAGAAACTGAGTATTATCTGACAAAATTGCAGGGGTGTCAATACTTTTGGCCACAACTGTAGATATGAGGTAAATAGATATATATGGCATAGGTAGATAGATATCCATGAGACAAATAATTAGTGCTGTGCAAGTGCAGTTTACTATGCATGGATTGATCTAATAAACAAATGAAAAAATTGACTTAAGGTTCCCCATATTTTTTGATAACCAGCCAAGGTAAATTAGACAGCTGCAGACTTACATTATCAGACTGGGAAGGTCCATTGTTATTGGGTCCTTCCCAGCCTAAAAATACAAGCCCACAGTCGCCCCAAAATTGGTGCATCACATGAGATGCGACAATTCTGGCCGGTTTCCTGGCTTTTACAGATTGCTCTGTTGCGGTGGAAATTGGGGTAATGGTAGTTGGGTTGATAACAGCTGTGATTTGTCAAAAATCACAGCTGCCATCAACCCCTGGGGTTAGTAATAGAGAGGTGTCTATAAGATACCCCCATTGCTAACACAGTTATAAAAAAATAACAACATACATACAGAAAAATAAACACTTTATTTGAATAAAGACTCCACCACACTATCCATCAGTCACCAATTTACTTTTAAAAAAAATTCCCATGCAGGTCCGAAGTAATCCTATGAATCCGAAGTAGTCCAGAAAGGATACATGCAAGATGTAAAAAGACAGAAATAAACACAATAGACTGTCTCTTGTTCACTAAAAATGTTGCCACGCGGGTGTGATGTAATCCACGTTCCTTGATGTCTCCGATGCTGTGGTGTGGGTCGGACTGGGGGGTGGTCCCTCATTTACTGCGCAGACGTCACAGACACAAGATAGAGGCAGATTTCGGGTACAACAGGTCCAAGTTTATTTTAGTCGTCCGTCTGACGACTCCAGCAATACACCACACTACTTCCACAGTCTTCCGTTTCCAGGCCCAAGTACATACACCGTACTTTTTAGATTAGTGACGTTCTACCAGCTCGGTCACTGTGGCCGCCTTAGGCCTGTTCACCAACAACAATTTACTGGTCAGAGGTCGTCGTCAATTTGGTATATTTCCCCCGGGGCCTCGTCTGTTCTGCGGTTCTTCGTGTCGGGGCCACCCCCTGACTTCCTTTCTCCTCAGTCCCCTAGTTGAGCTCTCCACACAGCACACACTTCATCACAGACTTCTCTCCTCTTGAGCTTGTCATGATCCATGCTGGATCAGGATGTTAAAAAGCACAGGTAACCTTTTTTTTCTTAAGCTGTGCTTAATTTTGGTTTTTGCCCCCGGTGGCCATTAGGATTATTGCACTGTGGTGTCTGTTGTTCTAAGTTTGCCCCCGGTGGTGGTGAGCATCATTGCATGGTTTCTTTAGTTAAGTTCACATGATTATAATGCAGGTGTGATTGCTCTGGCTCTGCTATAAAAGAGTCACAGGTGTTGCAATCAGTGTTGGTGATAGTGTTCATTTCAACCATCCTTGGTGGAGGAAGGAGCTGGAGAGCGTTCCTTGCAGCACTGTCTTAGCCCTGGTGTGGAAGGAGTCATAGGGGATTTCCTTGTAGCTCTGACAGAGCTTGGTGGCAGAAATTCAGGAGGAGAGCTGCATTCTGGTGGTGGACTCTGTTGCCAGGAGCAAGTGCAACAGAGTAAAGCTAAGTGGTGTTTCCCTGTTTGTGTTTTTCCTTAGTGTGTATTAGTACAGCGGTGGGGCTAGTGCCTGCGCCACCCAGCTCCATAGCTAGGGATAGGTGTAGGGTGTGCTAGGGCAACAGGTTCCTGATCGGCGCCTGGTGCGGAACCAGCATAGGGAACGTTAGGAGCGTTAGGGACACTGACTCAGGGAAGTCAGTAGGTCTCCATGTCCCCTTTCCCTATCGCAGGGCCCAGGTAGGATTAGGGATCTGCAATCTGCATACATACCAACCTCTCTGGTTTTCTGTGACTTAGCTTGTTTTGCTTTTTTCTCCTCGGTGACCCATTCATAACAGAATCACCAGCCATACCGCAGATTCTAGGGTACTCAAAAGCAGGAAAAAGTTGTTAAAAAAAAAAGTGTCAGAAATTTTTTTTATTATATTTTTCCCTCTTTTTCTCTAGGGCCGTAGGAGAATTTTTTTTTCTTTTTCCTAATGGAGATTGAGCAGTTGTCTGATCGTGTGGAGCAGCTTGCTGCTGAAGTGCAGGGAATTTCCACCTACCTCATTCAGTCACATGCTGCTGAACCTAAGATCCCTGCTCCCGATGTGTTTTCTGGGGATCAGTCTAAATTTCTGAATTTTAAGAATAATTGCAAATTATTTCTGGCCTTGAAGCCTAACTCATCGGGGAGCTCTGTGCAGCAGGATAAAATTGTCATCTCCTTGCTGCGCGGCGATCCCCAGGATTGGGCTTTTTCTCTGACACCTGAAAATCCTATTCTGACTAATGTGGATGCATTTTTTCAAGCCTTGGGGTGGTTGTATCATGAACCTAATGCTGTTGATCAAGCTGAGAGAACCCTGTTGGCATTAAACTAGGGTCAGGATTCTGCAGAGTTATACTGTCAAAAATTCCGAAAGTGGGCGGTCCTTACTACATGGAATGATAGTGCATTGGCAGCTCTCTTTCGGAAGGGTTTATTAGAGACCATAAAAGATGTTATGGTGGGATTTCCTGTTCCCTCTGGTCTGGATGATTCTATGTCATTAGCCATTCAAGTTGATCGGCGTTTACGTGAACGTAAAACTACACGGGAGACGCTGCCACCTTTTGAACAAACGTTTGAACCTATACAATGTGATGGGGTTTTGTCTAGGGTGCAACATCAGGAGTTTAGAAGGCGTAATAAGCTGTGTTTTTTCTGTGCAGACGTCTCTCATACTATTTCTGTCTGCCCTAAACGAGAGAAACATTTTGCACACACATTTTCTGTGGGCAGTGTACAACCTAAGTTTCTTTTGGCAATTACTCTGATCTGCTCCTTATCCATGTTTTCCACGAAGGCTTTTGTGGATTCAGGAGCAGCGTTGAATCTGATGGATTTGGACTTTGCTAAACGTTGTGGTTTTTCCATGACGCCTCTGCGGATGCCTATTCCTTTGAGGGGTATTGATGCTACTCCTTTGGCGGAGAATAAACCTCAGTTTTGGACCCAGGTGACAATGCGAGTTGCCCCAGACCACCAAGAAAATTGTAAATTTTTGGTGCTGCATAATTTGCATGATACTATTGTTCTGGGTTTTCCTTGGTTGCAAACTCATAATCCAGTTTTGAATTGGAGATCTGGGTCTGTGGTGAGTTGGGGTTGTCAGTGTGTTCTTAGGGACGCTCCTGTTTTCTCCACCTCTCCTCAGTCTCATGATATTCCTGATTATCTAGCCGATTTTTCTGATGTATTTAGTGAGAGCAACTCTGCATCTTTGCCTCCTCATAGGAGTTCTGACTATGCAATTGAGTTGATGCCTGGGTGTAAATTTCCCAAAGGTCGGCTTTTCAACTTATCAGTACCCGAACATGGTGCTATGCGATCCTATATTAAGGAGTCATTGGAGAAGGGTCATATTAGACCATCCTCGTCACCTTTTTTTTGTGGCAAAGAAAGATGGTTCATTAAGACCATGTATTGATTATCGTTCCCTTAACAAGATGACGGTTAAATATCAGTACCCGTTACCTCTGATGTCTGATTTATTCTCCAGAGTTAAGAGTGCCTGCTGGTTTACTAAGCTTGACCTCAGGGGGGCGCATAGTCTTATTCGCATCAAGCATGTGGATGAATGGAAGACGGCGTTTAATACTCCCGAGGGACATTTTGAGTACCTGGTGATGCCTTTTGGGCTCACTAATGCCCCTTCTGTCTTCCAGTCCTTTATGAACGATATTTTCTGTGACTTTGTGGATAAGTTTTTGATCATCACTCTGGATGATATTTTGATCTTTTCTAGTGATTGGGATTCTCATGTGGAACACGTCTGGACTGTGTTCCGGATTTTGAGGGAGAATTCCCTGTTTGTTAAGGGATCGAAATGCCTTTTTGGTGTACAGAGGATTTCATTTTTGGGATTTATCTTATCTCCATCGACTATTGAAATGGACCCGGCCAAGGTACAGGCCATTTATGATTGGATTCAGCCTACTTCTTTGAATGCCCTCCAGAAGTTTTTGGGTTTTGCTAATTTCTATCGTAAATTTGTAGGTAATTTTTCTGGTATTGTCAAACCACTGACTGATCTGACCAAGAAGGGCGCTGATGTGCTGAATTGGTCTCCTGAGGCTATCTCAGCATTTCAGGAGCTTAAGCAGAGATTTACTTCAGCTCCAGTTTTACGGCAACCTGATGTCTCACTTCCATTTCAGGTGGAGGTAGATGCTTCTGAGATTGGTGCAGGAGCTGTTTTGTCCCAAAAAGACCCTGTGACTTCTAAGATGAATCCCTGTGCCTTCTTTTCTCGAAAGCTCTCCCCATCTGAATGCAACTATGACGTGGGGAATCGGGAATTGTTGGCCATGAAGTGGTCATTTGAGAAGTGGAGACATTGGTTGGAGGGAGCTAGACATCAAATTGTGGTCCTCACCGATCACAAGAATTTGATTTATCTGGAGTCGGCCAAACGCTTGAATCCTAGACAGGCTAGATGGGCCTTGTTTTTCACGCGTTTTAATTTTGTGGTCTCTTTTCTTCCGGGCACTAAGAATGTTAAGGCAGATGCCCTTTCTAGGAGTTTCTTTGCCGATTCTCTTAGTGTGACCGAGCCTACTTCCATCCTAGGTGAGGGGTAGTTCTTTCTGCCATTTCGTCCGATTTGAGACGCGCCCTGGAGGAATTTCAGGAGGATAAACCTGAGCGTTGCCCTATGGGAAAATTGTATGTTCTTGACCAGTGGAGAAAGAGAGTGATGTCTGAAATTCATTGCTCCGCATTGGCTGGTCATCCAGGTATTTTTGGTACCAGAGATTTAGTGAGTCGGTCCTTTTGGTGGCCTGCCTTATCTCGTGACGTCAGGAATTTTGTACAGTCCTGTGGGACTTGTTCTCGGTCTAAACCCTGTTCTCGTTCTAGTGGGTTGCTGATGCCCTTGCCGGTGTCCAAGAGGCCATGAACCCATATCTCAATGGATTTTATTTCTGATCTTCCTGTCTCTCAGAGAATGACTGTTATCTGGGTGATTTGTGATAGATTTTCGAAGATGGTCCATCTTGTACCACTCTCAAAGTTGCCATCTTCCACTGAGTTGGTGCCCTTGTTTATACAACAGGTGGTTCGGTTACATGGGATTCCTGAGAACATTGTGTCCGACAGAGGGGTTCAGTTTGTTTCCAGATTCTGGAAAGCCTTTTGTTCCAATCTGGGAATTCAGTTATCCTTCTCCTCCACGTTTCATCCCCAGACCAATGGACAGACTGAGAGAACAAACCAGACCTTGGAGTCTTATTTGAGATGTTTTATTTCTGCTGATCAGCATGATTGGGTATCATTTTTGCCCTTGGCCGAATTCGCACTGAACAATAGAGCTAGTTCTGCCACTTTGATGTCACCCTTTTTCTGTAATTTTGGGTTTAATCCTCGATTCTCTTCAGGGCAAGAGGAATCTTCGTCCTGCCCAGGTGTGGACACTGTGGTTAAGAGAATGCAGCAGATATGGGGCCAAGTGATGGCTAAGTTGTCACTCTCTCAGGAAAAGGCCCAGCGATTTTCCAACCGGCATAGGACCATTGGTCCCCGGTTTAAAGTGGGTGATATGGTTTGGTTGTCATCTAAGAATATTCCTATGAAGCTGCATTCTGGTGGTGGACTCTGTTGCCAGGAGCAAGTGCAACAGAGTAAAGCTAAGTGGTGTTTCCCTGTTTGTGTTTTTCCTTAGTGTGTATTAGTACAGCGGTGGGGCCAGTGCCTGCGCCACCCAGCTCCCTAGCTAGGGATAGGTGTAGGGTGTGCTAGGGCGACAGGTTCCTGATCGGCGCCCGGTGTGGAACCGGCATAGGGAACATTAGGAGCGTTAGGGACACTGACTCAGGGGAGTGCAGGAGGTCTCCACGTCCCCTTTCCCTATCGCAGGGCCCACCATTGTAACTGTTTCCCCTTTCCCCGTGTCTTGTTATTTTAGTTACCGGCCTGCGGGCCATGTCAAACAGGACAGTATTACGTGCCGCGTCATGTTGTTTTAGTTACCGGCCTGCGGGCCGCATCACACAGGACGGGTCATCGTGACAGAGCTCCTCCCGGGACTGGAACTTTCTGGAACCCTCCTGTCCTATATATAACTTTCCCAGTTCCCTGTAACTCCGCCCCCATGACCAATGGTTTCTAAAGCCCTAAGCTGCTGTCAAGTCCTGAACTAACGCTCTCCCCTGCGATCTTGTGGTCAACCCAAGGTACTGCACTCAATCTACACTTTTCCCAGCTGTTTCCCTTCTGTCATAACTAACATCTGTCTAAAGTGCACAAACCATCCCTTCTTGCTGACAAGTCCGTCCGTCTGTCACCTTCCCCATACTCCTCCCTTCCTTTGTCTATTGTCGTCCCCGACAATTGTATTCCTTACCTTCGTCGTTCTGAAGCTTTCCTACTGTCTGTTGTCGGATTGGTTGTTGGGCCAAACCCGCCACACGCAGGGGCCAAACCAAACAGGGAGCACCATGCTCCGAGCAGCCTACTGCTACTCGCTGGCACGCACGCCACATGACAACTTCTTTCATGTTGGTCTAGGTACACCCGGATTTCTCTACGGCGTGTACCTTCCCTTACTCTCCCCTTTCGTCACCCTCAACTGTCCGGAACACCATGACCGAGGCCTTACGCCTACCAGGTCATTGTCAGCGCCCGCTTATTCTCCTGGGGTGTCCGTGGTGTCAGGGACCTGGCTTGGGACCACTGTCTGGTTCCATATCTTCAATCTCTTTGTCCTTCACTATAAATCAAGTCATGATCGGCGTCTCGGTCACACAGACCCTCTGTCACACAGACCCTTTGTCACACAGACCCTTTGTCATACAGACCCTCAAACCCGGGACCTGTTGCATTCTTCTTATGCATATTATACATTAAACCAACTTTATAATAGCACAAGTAACCCCTTTTTTTTTTAAACCAACAAAAAAAAAAAACAGGCATACTCCCCCTTCCTTTGACAATAGTACTTCCCTGTATGCATCCCCGCTGTGTCAGGAGTAAACAACTTTCAGCAAACAAAACATTTCTAACAACTTGGACGTAGAACTGTCCTGTGAACTGCACAATGGTGCGTCGAATTCCCGGTAGTCTGGGCCATCTCCTGACGGCTGGTGTTCCACCAACTCAGCAAGGGACTCCACAGCCGTGAAGTCCCAGGATTCTTGAGGTGTCCATATAAGTCTCTTTACGGGGGCATGTAGCCTTCAGGACAAGCGATCACCCCAACAGTGTAGTAACCGCTGGGGCAGTAATCCTTATAGTAAGAGACTGAGTCTCCCTCCTGTAGAGCCCGGCCGTGATGGATGGAAATCACATTTAAATATACTTTTTCATGAGTGGCGAGGTCCCGGATGAATCCATAACCCTTTTCCACATTTGTGTAAACCAGCCTCCCTTTTTCATGAAGCAGCCCCCAGATCTCCCGCTCTCTGGCCTTCTTTTTCTCGATTACCTCCGCAACCCAAGCGGAGGGTCCGGTATAGGCTGCAGAGTCAGGTGGGCGGGCCGGGGGCGAGGTCAGGGGCGGGGCAAAAGCAGCCGCAGGCTCCGGTGGTGAGTAGGCCACAGTCGTCTTTAGCAGTGAGGCTGGCGTGGCAGTGGGGGAGGACGCAGCTGGACTCAAGGTGGCCATGGACTCTGGGAAATCAATCGCAGGCAGGGCCACAGATGGAGCAGTGACCGCAAGTGCCTGTAAGTCCACCACAGCAGCGGACGGCCCGATCACAGCAGTGACCGAGAGTGGGACTGATGTAGCGGCAGTCAGCTTGGCGGGGTCACGCCATCTTCCAGAGCGGGAGGCACCACAGCGTAAGGGGTCGGGCAAGGAGGCTGAGGGCCGGTGTCAGGGACCTGGGGCCTATCTTGTACACGAGGTGTGGGGGCGAGGTCTGCCTGCAGTGCCGCCGGCTGAGCCGAAGAAACGCTCACCTTCCCCGGCACCACAGCTCCCGACAGTCCATCCCGCAGCTCCTCTAGCAGCCAATGTTCTTCACCCCGCCATCCGGCAGGGCCAGCCTCCAGGCTCGATGACTCCACACGGACGGTCAGCAACAGCTCCTCTAGCAGCTGTTCCTGGTAGTCCAAGGTGGCTGCAAACTCCTGTGCTTCTTTTTGATGCCAAATCGCCACAGCCATTTTTAGCAAAGCACTTTTCCGCTCCGGATCCGCTTGTTAACAGCCAGCAATCCACAGTCCAGTTTTTTTTTTATAATCCACAAGGGCAAAAGGCAACTTGGGTCCCTTGGTTCTTCTGGTGCAGGCTTGCCGCAGAAGATGATGTATTTGCGGCAATGATCCTGCCAACTATGCCAAATGTAGTGGTGAGGGCCGGACTGGGGGGGGTGGTCCCTCATATACTGCGCACAGACGTCACAGACAAAAGATGGAGGCAGATTTCAGGTACAACAGGTCCAAGTTTATTTTAGTCATCGGTCTGACGACGCCAATAATACACCACACTTCTTCCACAGCCTTCCGTTTCCAGGCCCGTGTACATACACCGTACTTTTTAGCTTAGTGACGTTCCTTCCAGCTCGGTCACTGTGGCCACCTTAGGCCTGTTCACCAACAGCAATTTACTGGTCAGAGGTCGTCGTCAATTTGGTATATTTCCCCCGGGGCCTCGTCTGTTCTGCGGTTCTTTGTTTCGGGGCCACCCCCCTGACTTCCTTTCTCCTCAGTCCCCCAGTTGAGCTCTCCACACAGCACACACTTTGTCACAGACTCCTCTCCTCTTGAGCTCCTCCCAGGACTGGAACTTTCTGGAACCCTCCTGTCCTATTTATAACTTTCCCGGTTCACTGTAACTCCGCCCCCATGACCAACAGTTTCTAAAGCCCTAAGCTGCTGTCAAGTCCTGAACTCATGCTCTCCCCTGCCATCTTGTGGTCAACCCAAGGTATTGCACTCAATCTACACTTTTCCCAGCTGTTTCCCTTCTGTCATAACTAACATCTGTCTAAATTGCACAAACCATCCTTTCTTCTTGCTGACAAGTCCGTCCGTCAGTCACCTTCCCCACACCGACATCTGTGAATAGCAATAAAGTGAGTGCTATTCACAGGTGCCAGGTAGTGATGTCAATGATCATCATCATTGCCGGTGAGACTCAGCAGCTCTGATGAGTGTCATAGTAACTACCCGGCTCTTGAGAATAGTGGTCACTTTACTGCTGAATGTGGACTACATCGGACCTGCATGGCAACATTTTGGGCAATAGGTGAACAAGGGGTCTATTGTCTTTATTTCTGTATTTTTATGTCTTTCAGTTATCCTTTTCTGGACTACTTCAGATTTGTTGGATTACTTCGGACCTGCATGAGAGTTTTTTAGTTTTTATTTTTTTTATTTTTTTAATTGTTGAATGAAGGAGTGTGGGGGAGTCATTATTCAAATAAAGTATTTTTTCTGTGTGTGCATTTATTTTGAATTACAGTCTTAATAATCTGATAGACACTACTCCATTACTAACCTCAGGGGCTGATGGCAGCTGTAATTTTTTACCTCACATCTGTCATCCACCCCAACTATCATTTCCCCAAATGCCACCACACCAGGACAATCGGTAAGAGCCGGGGAAAGCGCCAGTATTGGCGCATCTCACGGCAGATGTACATACACTGAGCCTCTCCCTTTGTGGTGTCTTTCTCAAGGTATGGTACTACTCTGTTTAATTGTAATGGCCACATTGCCATGACACTATGCTGGCTTGATTTATTGACACCTGGCCACTTGGTGTCTATAGAGGAATTGGAAATATATCCAACATTGTGAATAATAGTTTCCAGTGTGATAGTCACTGGCCACTCTCTATTCTTATTCATATATATAATTTCCATTTCACCTCTTTTTCGTGTGTCCCATGCACCTTTTTACCGCACATATGCACTTTTTCACGTTCTCTGACCTGTAATTTTATAATTTCTATAATAAAGTTTTTTTTTTTATTACATTTTAGACTTCGTGATCGTTCTCTCTCTCCTTTTTCATGCTCACAGAGAAAGAAGAAATTAAAGGGCTGGTGGCCGTCAAAATACTGCTGCCCATGCACTGCAGTCCCAGAGAATCTGCCTGAAAGCCAGATAAAAGGTCATTGAGGGCCTCAAATGGCCCATGGGCCTGGGGTTCCTTACCCTTGTCAAACAGGAAAAAATGTTTCCTAAACATTTTTTCATGTAAAATCCATTTTATCTTTGATTTTGTATGTTTTATTGTCAGTCCATAAAATTTGCTTAATACTCTGATAACATTGTTCCCAGCAGTGACCTAGGGGTCAGATGTGTGTCCAGGTGTCTTCCACATGCTGTTCTCATTCCATTTGAGGTCTGTTTCTATTCATTTCAGTAATTTTCCTGCCTCCCCAGCCCTCTTCTTAGGGTCTTCCAAGAAAAGTTAGCATTTCCCATTGACTTCCATTATACTCAGAACTCAAGTTGAGCCCATCCAAGTGTCCGACCTACTGGATTCGAGTACCAAGCACTTGAGCATTTTAGTGCTCGATAATCACTACTGCTCTGTTATCTAGCCATATATTATGACAGAAAATTATTCATACATGTATCACCCAACTGTCCACCAGGGCTGGCATTTGCATCACAGACACCTGGGCAGGTGCCAGGGTATTGAAGGTTTTTGACACCAATGGTACCCTGGGTAAGTATGGTCTACTGAAAAAACTGGTTTGTTACAAAAGTTTTAGATGTGGATTCATTGTGTAAGGTTTCCGGATGTTCCATGGAGCCTGTTTTGCCCTCGTCCAAGATGGAGTCTGGTACTTCGCAGTGTCCTTGAACTTCCTGTCAGTCCTGTTATTTAAGTCCGGGTCAGGAAAGACTCCTTGCCTGAGTATTTTGTTGCTGGTGGCTTCTGAGCTTTCTCCTGACTTGCTTCTGGAGTTCCTACTCCTGCTCGTTTACTTTGTGCTCTGCCTTCATCATTTCCAGCTACCTTCAATCCCCTGTGCTGCTTCCTGATCCTGGCTGTGTTTACCTACTGACCCGACTTCTAAAGAGTGGAGTTACACATCTCTGGAACTGCTTTGGTCCGTAAGACTTTCTGATATTATTATATTCTGAACATTAACTTCTGGACTGTATCTCTGCGGCTGCGGTGCTGGACTTTAGCGGGACTTTTTCAGCCCTAAAGGAAGTACAGTGGAAAACCTTCTCCTTGCGGTTCTTTGTCTTCATATTTCTGGACTTCCATGAAAGGTGTCGGCTTCGCTTTTTGTGTATTTCTGGACTACCAAGTATAAGTACAGGTCGCACTCTTACTGCATATAATTTCTGGACTTACTTGTGTTAGCGGTCGCACTCTGCTAGCATAGCTGCTGAACATTTCCGTTTGTGCTGTTTTGCACTTTGCTGTAATTTCAGTAATTCCTCCGTTAGTTTCTGTTTACTTTTGCTTTGTTAATACAGCTTGTCTCAACTTTGGTTTCAGATTTGTTTATCCCACGCAATCAGATTCCATAGTACCTTCATATACAGTATAAATATATTTGTAATTTTATATTTTGAGTTTGAGAAGTAACTGCGCGGAATTTATTCCATAAAATACACACCTCTTCATGTGAACATTTCAGTCATCTAAGAATTACATCATTCTACCATTTTCAGAAACAAAGAAATATAATGTTGTAGCCCCGCTGGGAAGAATGAAGTGTCACATCTAGAGTTGAGCGATACCGTCCGATACTTCAAAGTATCGTATCGGATGGTATCGGCCGATCTTTAAAAAAAGTATCGGTATCGCCGATTCCGATACCGGAAGTCCCATTCAAGTCTATGGGACTTCCGGTATCGGAATAAGAAAAACCCTTTCCTGCCCTTGTACAGCCTCTCTGGGGTCTGTACGGGCCTTTCGGGGGGCTGTGCCGGCCTGCCAGGGGGTCTGTGCAGGCTCCGGTGGTCTGTGCCGGCCTGCCGGTGGTCTGTGCAGGCTCCGGGGGGCTGTGCCGGCCTGCCGGGGGGCTGTGCCGGCCTGCCGGTGGTCTGTGCAGGCTCCGGGGGGCTGTGCCGGCCTGCCGGGGGGCTGTGCCGGCCTGCCGGGGGGCTGTGCCGGCCTGCCGGGGGGCTGTGCAGGCTCCGGGGGTCTGTGCAGGCATCGTCCGATGGGACTACAAGTCCCATCGGGCGATGCCTGCTACCATGACAGTGATTGACACATTAGCCAATGATGGGACAGTAGTAGTCCCATCATCCGGCTAATGTGTTAAATGTAAAAAAAAAAAAAAAAATTACATGCTACATACATACAACATGCATACTACATACATGCTACATTCATACTACATACTACATACATGCTACATTCATACTACATACAGTGCCTACAAGTAGTATTCAACCCCCTACAGATTTAGCAGGTTTGATAAGATGCAAATAAGTTAGAGCCTTCAAACTTCACACAAGAGCAGGATTTATTAACAGATGCATAAATCTTACAAACCAAAAAGTTATGTTGCTCAGTTAAATTTTAATAAATTTTAAACATAAAAGTGTGGGTCAATTATTATTCAACCCCTAGGTTTATTTTTTTGTGGAATAACCCTTGTTTGCAATTACAGCTAATAATCTTCTTTAATAAGACCTGATCAGGCCGGCACAGGTCTCTGGAGTTATCTTGGCCCACTCCTCCATGCAGATCTTCTCCAAGTTATCTAGGTTCTTTGGGTGTCTCATGTGGACTTTAATCTTGAGCTCCTTCCACAAGTTTTCAATTGGGTTAAGGTCAGGAGACTGACTAGGCCACTCCAACACCTTGATTTTTTGCCTCTTGAACCAGGCCTTGGTTTTCTTGGCTGTGTGCTTTGGGTCGTTGTCTTGTTGGAAGATGAAATGACGACCCATCTTAAGATCCTTGATGGAGGAGCGGAGGTTCTTGGCCAAAATCTCCAGGTAGGCCGTGCTATCCATCTTCCCATGGATGCGGACCAGATGGCCAGGCCCCTTGGCTGAGAAACAGCCCCACAGCATGATGCTGCCACCACCATGCTTGACTGTAGGGATGGTATTCTTGGGGTCGTATGCAGTGCCATCCAGTCTCCAAACGTCACGTGTGTGGTTGGCACCAAAGATCTCGATCTTGGTCTCATCAGACCAGAGAACCTTGAACCAGTCTGTCTCAGAGTCCTCCAAGTGATCATGAGCAAACTGTAGATGAGCCTTGACATGACGCTTTGAAAGTAAAGGTACCTTACGGGCTCGTCTGGAATGGAGACCATTGCGGTGGAGTACGTTACTTATGGTATTGACTGAAACCAATGTCCCCACTGCCATGAGATCTTCCCGGAGCTCCTTCCTTGTTGTCCTTGGGTTAGCCTTGACTCTTCGGACAAGCCTGGCCTCGGCACGGGAGGAAACTTTCAAAGGCTGTCCAGGCTGTGGAAGGCTAACAGTAGTTCCATAAGCCTTCCACTTCCGGATGATGCTCCCAACAGTGGAGACAGGTAGGCCCAACTCCTTGGAAAGGGTTTTGTACCCCTTGCCAGCCTTGTGACCCTCCACGATCTTGTCTCTGATGGCCTTGGAATGCTCCTTTGTCTTTCCCATGTTGACCATGTATGAGTGCTGTTCACAAGTTTGGGGAGGGTCTTAAATAGTCAGAAAAGGCTGGAAAAAGAGATAATTAATCCAAACATGTGAAGCTCATTGTTCTTTGTGCCTGAAATACTTCTTAATACTTTAGGGGAACCAAACAGAATTCTGGTGGTTTGAGGGGTTGAATAACAAATGACCCTCTGAATAAACTTTTCACAATTTAAAAAAAAATTAAACAAAGAAATAACATTCTTTTTTGCTGCAGTGCATTTCACACTTCCAGGCTGATCTACAGTCCAAATGTCACAATGCCAAGTTAATTCCGAATGTGTAAACCTGCTAAATCTGCAGGGGGTTGAATACTACTTGTAGGCACTGTAAATACTACATGCAACATACATACTACATGTATACTACATGCATGCTACATACATACTGCATGCTACATACATACCACATATATACTACATACATACTACATGCATGCTACATGCATGCTACATGCTACATACATAACACATATATACTACATGCATGCTACATACATACTACATGCTACATACTACATATATACTACATGCATGCTACATACATACTACATGCTACATACTACATATATACTACATGCATGCTACATACATACTACATGCTACATACATACTACATATATACTACATGCATGCTACATACATACTACATGCTACATACATACTACATATATACTACATACATACTACATACATACTACATGCATGCTACATGCATGCTACATACATACCACATACATAACACATATATACTACATGCATGCTACATACATACTACATGCTACATACATACCATATACATACTACATGCATGCTACATACATACTACATGCATGCTACATACATACTACATGCTACATACATACTACATACATACTACATGCATGCTACATACATACTACATGCATGCTACATACTACATGCTACATACATACTACATATATACTACATACATACTACATGCTACATACATACCACATACATACTACATATATACTAACTGCATGCTACATACATACTGCATGCTACATGCATGCTACATACATACTACATACATACTACATGCTACATACATACCACATATATACTACATACATACTACATACAATACATTCATACAATACATACATAGACATACAGTACATATAACATAGAGTAACATACTTACCAATACTTGTCACATTGTTCCCCGAAGCCATTGTCTTTTCCGGAATAAATATTAACATAACAAACCACAAAAATACTCACCCACGATCCGAAGCAGTCCACGAGTGTGTCCCACGACGATCTTGGGTAGAGAACTGCAGCATCAGCTGTTGCTGCCGTTCTCTACGGGCTGCAGGAATCCAATGACGGAAGGTAGGTATCCTTCCGCACTGTATTCCTCCGCCACTTAAAAAAAAAAAAAGTCCCTAGTCTCACTTTATGCCATTGCTGTGTGGGAATTTCCCACGCAGCAATGGCATAAAGTGAGACTAGGGACTTTTTTTTTTTTAAGTGGCGGAGGAATACAGTGCGGAAGGATACCTACCTTCCGTCATTGGATTCCTGCAGCCCGTAGAGAACGGCAGCATCATCTGATGCTGCAGTTCTCTACCCAAGATCGTCGTGGGACACACTCGTGGACTGCTTCGGATCGTGGGTGAGTATTTTTGTGGTTTGTTATGTTAATATTTATTCCGGAAAAGACAATGGCTTCGGGGAACTATGTGACAAGTATTGGTAAGTATGTTACTCTGTGTTATATGTACTGTATGTCTATGTATGTATTGTATGAATGTATTGTATGTATGTAGTATATATGTGGTATGTATGTAGCATGTAGTATGTATGTAGTATGTATGTAGCATGCATGTAGCATGCAGTATGTATGTAGCATGCATGTAGTATATATGTAGTATGTATGTAGCATGCATGTAGTATATATGTAGCATGTATGTAGTATGTATGTGGTATGTATGTAGCATGTAGTATGTATGTAGCATGCATGTAGTATATATGTAGTATGTATGTAGCATGTAGTATGTATGTAGTATGTATGTAGTATGTATGTGGTATGTATGTAGTATGTATGTAGCATGTAGTATGTATGTAGTATGTATGTGGTATGTATGTAGTATGTATGTAGCATGTAGTATGTATGTAGTATGTATGTAGTATGTATGTGGTATGTATGTGGCATGTAGTATGTATGTAGCATGCATGTAGTATGTATGTAGCATGCATGTAGTATGTATGTAGTATGTATGTAGTATGTAGCAT
Source organism: Dendrobates tinctorius (assembly GCF_039654945.1). Taxonomy (NCBI): domain Eukaryota; kingdom Metazoa; phylum Chordata; class Amphibia; order Anura; family Dendrobatidae; genus Dendrobates; species Dendrobates tinctorius. The sequence goes on along the minus strand of NW_027361750.1, from coordinate 14,881,897 downwards.
GTATGTAGTATGTATGTGGTATGTATGTAGCATGTAGTATGTATGTAGCATGCATGTAGTATATATGTAGTATGTAGTATGTATGTAGTATGTATGTGGTATGTATGTAGCATGCATGTAGCATGCATGTAGTATGTATGTAGCATGCATGTAGTATGTATGTAGCATGCATGTAGAATGTATGTAGTATGTATGTAGTATGTATGTAGCATGCAGTATGTATGTAGTATGTATGTAGTATATATGTAGTATGTATGTAGCATGTAGTATGTATGTAGCATGCATGTAGTATGTATGTAGCATGTAGTATGTATGTAGCATGCATGTAGTATGTATGTAGCATGTATGTAGTATGTATGTAGTATATATGTAGTATGTATGTAGCATGTAGTATGTATGTAGTATTTTTTTTTTTTTTTTTTTTTTAACATTTAACACATTAGCCGGATGATGGGACTACTACTGTCCCATCATTGGCTAATGTGTCAATCACTGTCATGGTAGCAGGCATCGCCCGATGGGACTTGTAGTCCCATCGGACGATGCTTGCACAGACCCCCGGACATCAGCACAGCCCCCCGGCAGGCCGGCACAGCCCCCCGGCAGGCCGGTACAGACCCCCACAGGGTGCACAGACCACCGGCAGGCCGGCACAGCCCCCCGGCAGGCCGGTACAGACCCCCACAGGGTGCACAGACCACCGGCAGGCCGGCACAGCCCCCCGGCAGGCCGGTACAGACCCCCACAGGGTGCACAGACCACCGGCAGGCCGGCACAGCCCCCCGGCAGGCCGGTACAGACCCCCACAGGGTGCACAGACCACCGGCAGGCCGGCACAGCCCCCCGGCAGGCCGGTACAGACCCCGGGCAGTCCACACAGCCCCCCGGCAGGCCGGCACAGCCCCCCGGCAGGCCGGCAGAGACCCCCGGAAGGCCCGAAATGACGGCGCATCATGATGCGCACACACCGCGCATCATGATGACGTCAGTCTGTCAATCAACTTTGAACTTCCGATTCCGATGCCGAATTCCGATATTGAAAAAATATCGGAAGTCGGTATCGGAATTCCGATACAGCAAGTATCGGCCGATACCCGATACTTGCGGTATCGGAATGCTCAACACTAGTCACATCTTTAAATAGGGAAATATTAACCTTCCAGATTTAAAGACTTCCCTATTCTCTTTGCTTGTGGTATTTAAAAGAAGTCAATGCTCATTATTTGACTTCACATATATATTTCAGAGATTCATATGCTGCATTCAAACAGTTTGTGATTAACAATCCTAGGAGGACTACTGTCCGTCTCGCACTTTATGACCTTCCTTATCTGCAGAGCTTCTGTATAAAAATATGGCAACGGGAGAGAATTCAAAGGGCATGATTAGCCAAGAGGTCCAACCTACTGCTTTCCTAAAAATACAGTGCAAAACCTATTAGCAGGTTGTGTGAAGCATTACAGCTTACATGGGTATTACCATCTCCAAGATCATATCCCAATATGTAGTAGGTATAATAATAATAATAATAATAATAATAATATTAGCAAATTCCTCCAATGAGAAATGTGGCATAGTTCTTCTGGTAAGCTATATCTCTTATCTCATGTGCAAGGCAATGCAGCAGCTTTGGTGTCCATGGTTACTACCACTAACAGCTAACTGTCACTATATTAGTGGCTGTATCCATGGATACCTAAGCTATGGTGATGCCCTGCTCAAGGGGTAAGCGACATAGCTTATCAGAAGAACTATACAACATTTCTAATTAGGAGTATTTGCGAATGTTATTATTATGACACCTATTACATATTGGGATAGGATCTTGAAGATGGAAACACCCCTTTAAGCTTAGCGTTATATACTTTGATGGAGCTGAGCTGCAATAGTAGACACAACCTATTGGCAGGTGTGGTGCTGTTTCTGGAATAAAAGTGCTGTGTGTTTTTTAAATTTCTTTATAATACCTTTAATGCCAAATGTATCCACTGCAGATTGCATAAAATGATTGGTCTGGTGGCTGATTTACATTAAATTCAAAGATGCAAGGATAATTAACTTAACACAAAATGGTAAAGCATAATAATACAGTTTACTTTAATGAAACAAAAAAGCAAAGGATGTACAAGAAAACTGACATGATAACATATATCGAAGGCCAAATCAACAATAGGTAAAAAAGAGATATACAGGCTGATACATAGTATATCAATAAATTACAGAAAGATAAGCATGCATTTTGCGTAACCTACATAATTTCCGTGTGCCATGCAATCAAAGGTCCCAGTGAACAAGTCTCTAGCCAGTCTAGGTATTTGATGTGTTTTATATCAAGAATACCAGATGCAAACAATTAAGCTCTTGATTAATTGCATCATGTGCTTGAGACAACATCTAACAACATCCGATTTGCAAATGCGTGCTCTTATGAAGGATTTTATTCAGGGGGTCAATAATTTGAAGACAATACTAGTTATTAAAAGTGACCTTTGGAATTTGGAGTAACACTTGTTATAGTTGTGTTGGGCAGAAAGTTTGGAAATTTTTCTAAGAAACTGTTACCTTTCCCGGTACTAGCTCCAGACCGGACTCCTTCTATGTCTGCTTTCTTTTGTAGCAGTCCCCACCTGGTTTCTTAGGTAGCCCAGGGAACTCTTCTGACATCATAACTTTTAAGGCATGTCCGAGCAGAGGCCTTGGGTTTGGGTATTAAGTAGCATTATTCACAGTTGCCTTGTTTGTCAACAATTTGCTGTAACTACCCTCGGCTCAGCTTATGCCAGGTGTCGGCCTGTCCTGACTTCTATACTACAACAAGAGTTATTTACAAACTAAGTGCAGTTTTCGTCACGTTTTTTACTTGACGAAAACGGTGAGTCACCAGCATTTCACAATTGATCTTGGTCCTATTCATAACTGGCCTCTACAATCAAGGTATTAAATATTTTCAAGCAAATCTCCAGTTTGGCTATACTACATTGTTATCTTATGATAAACCGTTTCCTTACTACAAGATTACTTTGCATATATCACTGCTGTTAACCATTTTTGCTGTGGGAAGATATACCTGTGATTAACCATTTTCCTCCTGGAAGGTCCCAGACTTTGTTTAATTCTCTGTTATAATCATTGTGATTAATCATTTTCCTACGGTAAATCCCAGGCTGCATTTACAGGTATAGCCAAGTTTACTTTAACAGAGATAACACTGCACTGGGATATCATGGCACAAAACAGTTCAATTTTACACAAAGTAAAATAGTTAATACACCTGAAATAAAAATGTCCATCAAGTTCAACCGATGGAAAATATGTGGAAAACCTGGGCAGATCTTCCTTCTACAGATGAACCACTTTAATAGAAGCTACAGGCATCTCCAGATTATTTGCAGTTGTTGTCCTTGGTGGGATTTAAACCCAGGACCCCAGCGCTGCAATTTAACAGAGCTAACCACTGAGCCACCATGCTGCCCATAAAGAGAGCTTCTTTGTGAGTAAATGTAAAATAGGCCCTCCTGAGATTTTAACTCATGACTTCAACATTACCAAACAGATCCTTTAACCCACAGAAACCTACCACGTAGGAACAAATGACACAGCAAGAAAGGATCTGAAAACTATAGGCAGAGACTTTGAAGGCCTATGCAGGAAAGTGAAGGAGCTAGGAGCACAGGTCATCTTCTCATCCATCCTCCCAGTCGATGGACATTAACCAAGGAGATTGAACAGGATTCTACAGGTAAACAACTGGCTATGTCGATTATGTTGTGAGCAATATGGGATGGGAAATATAGAGTCAGGAAGAAATATGCAGCTAATGAATTCTTTTAAGAACCCTGCTATTAGAAGTGGAAAAGAAGAACAAAAACAACAAACTCTGAATGAAAATAAAGGAACAAGAGAAGCCGACTACAAACTAAAATGTCTATGTACAAATTCACAGAGCATGGGAAGCAAACAAGGACAATTGGAGCTGCTAGCACAGGAAAAGAGATATGATGTCATAGGCATCACTGAGATTTGGTGGGATGATACATATGCTTGGAATAAAAACCTTGAAGGTTGCAACTTATTAGAAACAGGATTAATAAGAAGGGAGGAGGTGTTGCATTGTATGTTAGAAAAATGTATATATCTACGCAGAGATCCAAGCTACAGAGACTGGTAGCTCTGTAGAAACTGTTTGCGTATGATTTCAAGGAGATAAGAACAGAAAGAACACTATTGCAGGTGTTTACTAAAGGCCACCTGGACAGAAAGATATGGATGAACTCCTTTTACACCAAATGTCTCTGTTCTCAAAAAAGTATGACATAGTGATCATGGGAAATTTTAACTATCCCGATATTTGTTTGGAATCTCTCTCAGGAAAAAGTACTGGGTTCAGAAAATTCTTATATTCTCTTCCTGACAACTTTATATTTCAAAAAGTGGAAGAAGAACAAGAGGATCTGCAGTCTTGGACATAATTCCTACCAACAGGGAGGAAATAGTTGAGAATGTAATGGTGGCTGGGAATTTAGGAGAGAGCGATCATGATATCGTCAAATTTTGGATTACAAGACGAGGAAGACCAGCGAGATCTCAGACTGGACAGGTTGGACTTCAGAAAGGCAGATTTTACTGGACTCAGAAAGAAGGTAGGAAAGGTCCAATGGCTGGATGTTCTAAAGGACAGAAATGTCCAAGAAGGATGGGAGATTTTGCTAAATGGAATTCTCACTTCACAATCAGTAACAATCTGGAAAAGAAGGAAGAATTGAAAGCATTTAAAGAGACCAGAATGGATGAACACAGAACTTAATCACTTGTTAAAAAGGAAAAAAGAAATGTATATCAAATGGAAAGAGGGGATCTAAAAAATAATGCGGTTTGCAAGGAATGCAGGAGTTGAATCCATTAATGAAGTAAGGCTTGCAAAGGAGATCAAAAGCAGTAAAAAGGATGTTGGGGGTATGTCAAAAGCAAAAGAAAAGTCAAAGATGCTATAGGATTTTTACAGGATGAAAAGGGTGAAGTGGTCAAAATGTTGTTGAAAAGGCCGAACTTTTAAATTCCTATTTTGCATCTGTGTTCTCTAAGAAAGCAAATGCAACATTAAAGAATCTACACTATCTATAAAAAGAGAGATGGTGAGGGAACACTTAGCTAATTTAAATGAATTGATATCTCCTGGTACAGATGAATTATATCCTAGGGTACTGAAAGAGTTAGCAGACAAAATTGCAGAACTACTAGCCAGAATCTTTGAAAAATCCTGGAAAACAGGAAAAGTCCCAGAAGATTGGAGTAGGGCAAATATTGTACCTATCTTCAAAAAAGGAAAGAAGATGGAGCCAGAAAATTACAAGCCAGTGAACTTTACATACCAGGAAAGATATTTGAACAAGTTATTAAACAGCATTTATGTAAGTACTTGGAGACAAATACAGTAATTACCCAGAGCCCAGTTTGTAGCAAACAAGTCATGCCAGACTAATCTAATTTCTTTCTATGATAGAATCACTGACTGGGTGGATCGGGAAATATGCGGTAGATATAGCATATTTCGACTTCAGCAAAGCTTTTGATAAAGTATCTCATACCATCCCTATTGAAAAAATGACCAAGTATGGGATTGACAAGGCTATGGTTAGGTCGATTCATAACTGGCTCAGTGACCATACTCAAAGAGTGGTATTAAATAGTTGCACATCCAATTGGAAGAGTGTTTCAAGTGGGGTACCACAAGGCTCTGTCCTGGCCCCAGTGTTGTTCAACATTTTTATAAATGATCTAGATAAGGGAACTGAAGGTAAACTAATCAAATTTGCAGATGATGCAAAGCTAGGAGGGATAGCTAACACTAGAGAAGACAGAGAAATGATTCAGAGGGATCTAGATAAGCTTGAACAATCGGCAGCGACTAATAGAATGGTATTTAACAGGGAGAAATGCAAGATTCTACATCTGGGCAAGAAAAACAAAAATTACATCTATCGATCGGGAGGAATAGAACTAAGTAACAGCACGTGAAAAAAAGACTTGGGTATACTAACAGATCACAGACTGCACATGAGTCAACAGTGTGATGCAGCATCAAAAAAGGCAAGTACAGTTCTAGCGTGTATTAAGAGAAGCATAGAGTCTAGATCATGTGAAGTAATTATCCACTTCTACTCCTCCTTGGTCAGGAGTTACTGTGTCCAGTTCTGTGCACCACATTTTAAAAAAGACATTGAAAAACTGGAGCAAGTTCAGAGAAGAGCTACCAGGATGGTAAGCGGACTGCAAAGTATGTCCTACATTGAATGATTAAAGAATCTGGGAATGTTTAGCTTGCAAAAAAGATGGCTAAGGGGGAGGCTTAATAGCTGTCTACAAATATCTGAAGGGATGACACAGTGTAGAGAGATCATCATTATTATCATTTGCACATGGAAACACAAGAAGCAAAGGAATTAAACTGAAAGAGAGAAGATACAGATTCGATATTAGAAAAAACTTTTTTACAGTGAGGGTAATCAAGGAGTGGAACAAGCTGCCACGAGATGTGAAGAGTTCTCCATCAATGGAAGTCTTCAAACAGAGGCTGGACAGACATCTGTCTGAGATGGTCTAGTGAATCCTGCATTGAGCAGGGGGTTGGATATGATAACCCTGGATGTCCCTTCCAACTCTAACATTCTATGATTCTATGATATTGTGATCCTCAGCTCAGATTGGAAAATCTCCAGAAGGTCCCGGCGAAGTCTTCAAACAGAAGCGCTGACTAGGCCTCGGATGCGATGAAGTCAGAAGACAGTTGATTGGCAAAGTGAATATTCTTTTTTTTTTAAAAGAGAATTATAAAAAAAATGTATTCAGGAGAATAACTTTTATTTAAAAAAAATTGAGGCAACTTCAAATCCGCTTTAACAAATTTGCTCATCTGTACATGTGTCTGCTCGGATTTTGTTTTAATCCGTGCCTGGTTAAAAATGTTAATAGCAAAAATGAGGTAATATATTGGCTTGTAAAGGCAGTAATCTGATATCTTGTATGAAGAGTTAATAAGACACTTTTGCACAGCATGTTTCTGTGCTGCCTGTTTACAGCAACCATTTGCAAGTACATTTGGGAATGTGTAAATGTAACCTGATCACCTTATTAATATGCATGTAGCTGACAGGTGTCATCTGCATATTTAATGAGAATGCAAATGAGCTGCGGAATGCCAAACTAAGTTAAGTAGAATTGAAGAAGCCACCTGCTGATTGTTATATGTAAAAATTATGTTCCACTTTCATCATTAACAAATAAATGCCCAGTGTACATTATAGCTTTCATACTCTTCCCATCATGAGCAATTTTCATAATCTTACTTTTGTTTTCTTCTACCCATCTTTCAAGAGTCTTTATTTTTAATTTATTTTTTAATCAGCATACAGTACCTTGAAAAAGTATTCATAATTCGTGGACTTTTACGCATTTTTTCACTTACACCGATAAATTTAAATGTATGTTTTGGAGACTTTATTGGTTATACTAACACAACGTAGGAAGTATTTGTGAGGTGTAAGGGAAATGATACATAACTTTCTAATTATTTTAAACTGATAAATCTGAAAATTATGAAGTGCATTTGTATTCAGCCCCTTGTAGTCTGATGCCCCTAAACAAAATCCTGAGTGACCAATTGCCACCAGAAGTCAAATGATTAGTAAATTGACAAAATAAAGTAGCACTATGTATATATAGCATGCAAACATGAAACATATGAAATTTCAATTACATTACTGCTGTAGAAAATATGACAAAATTGAGAGTAATCAGCCTCTGTCAGTTTTAATTACAGCAGGATCCTACCTTCCAATATAAATGTAGGCTATCAGCCCATGAGAGGACACTCAAATAGGAAAAGACTCAGTAATGAGAATCGCCTTATCACGGCTGCCTGGTACACATGAATTGGACAATTTATACACTAAGTAATCTCAATTTTTTCATATATTCTAGAGCAGTAATGAAATTTTTATTTCATATATATCAAGTTCTCATGCTAAAGAGCTACAGAGTACTACTTTAATTTGTTAGTTGATATATAAAAATGGCCACTCTTAGTAAGCACCTGTACACACCTGATTTTTGTTTGAAGTGTTGGTCAGTCTATTGAAATTAGTAAATTGTGTCCACCAGTGTGTAATTTATTCCCAGTATAACTACATCTGCTCTGTGAAGGCCTTAGAGGTTTGTTTGAGTACATTAAGGATCAAACAGCATCATAAAAACTAAAGAACACATTAGACAGGTCAGGGATAAACTTGTGGCAAAGAGTAAAGCAGGGTTAGGTTATAAAAGGACTTCTCATGAAGCACTGTTCAATCCATCATCCAAAAATGGTAAGAGTATGGCACAATTGCAAACCTAAGGCCCCATTACACATAACGATGTCCCAGCGATCCCACCAATGATCCGACATGATGGGATCGCTGGGACATCGATAGGCTGATCACTGTTGAGCTGTCACATGGACAGCCCCTCCAGCAATCAGGACCAGCGAGCAAGCTGGTATCCAACTTAAACATCAGGTTTTTGAGAGCTGCGCAGCTCTTAGAAACCTGATGTTTACCTTGGAAACCAGCATCACGCTGGTATCCAACGTAAACAGCGAGTTTCTAAGAGCCGCGCGGCTCTTCGAAACCCGATGCTTACATTGGATACCAGCGTGCAGCGTTGGTGATCGCTGGCTCCCGCTGCCACACACAGCGATGCGCGCTGGCCAGCGGGAGACCAGCGATGAAAAAACGGCCCAGGACGATCTAGCATGATCAGCGATACCCGGCGGGGGGCCGGTCGCTGCTAGATGTCACACACAGCGATATCGCTGGAGAGATCGCTGATGTGTCACAACATCAGCGATTTCACCAGCGCTATTGCTGTGTGTAACGGGGCTTCTACCAAAACATGGCCGTCCACCTTAATTGACATCTCAAGCAAGTAGAGCACTAATTAAAAAAGCAGCAAAGAGACTCATGGTCACTCTGGAGAAGCTGCAGAGATCTACAGCTCATGTGAGAGAATCTGTTCACAAGATAACTATGGAAGAGTGGCAAGAAAAAAGGCATTGTTTGATGCAAGCCAAAAGAACTTCCTTTTGCAGTTTGCAAAAAATCCATGTAGAGGACACAGCATGTGAAAGAAGGTGCTTTGGTCAGGTGAGACCAAAGTAGAATTTTGGGGGCTAAATGCAAAACACTATGTGTGGTAAAAGACTTACACTGCACATTACTCTGAAAATACCATCCTCATCATCAAATATGGTTGCAGCCCTAAACATACTGCCAAAGCCACAATGGAATGGTTTAGATCAATGAATATTCATTTGTTTTAATGACCCAATCAATGTCCAGATTAAAATCCCAATGAGAATCTGTGGCAAGACTAGCAAATTTCTGTTCACAGGTGGAAAAATTAAGAAATTAAATGTATTTGGCTAAGAAGAAACCCCTAAGGGTATGTGAACACGTTGCGGATTGGCTAAATCCGCAGGTCAAATGACCTGCGTTTTACCTGCGGATTTAGTGCAGATTTTGTGCGGATTTCCCCTGCGTTTTGACACCTGCGGATTCCTATAAAGGAGCAGGTCTCAAAATGCTGCGGATCTGCACAAAGAATTGACATGCTGCGGATTTAAATCAGCAGATAATCAGCACGGAATTATCCACAGCATATGCACAGCGTTTTTGATTTTAGGTAGACTTTAATTTTACTGTACAACGCAGCAGAATCTGCTGCAGATCCGCAGGGCCTAATCCGCAGCAGAATCCGCAACGTGTGGACTTAACATGAATAATTTGTATAAGTGTTGTGACAATGTCACTGGCACGGTGCTGGAGGGGAGATATGTTTCGCTAAGGCTAATGGATTTAGTGAAGTAAAACCCAGAAGTTTTTCCTCCAGCACATTAAAGGGGGTTTTACACTAAGCAATATCGCTAGCAATATCGCTAAAACGTCACTGGTTTTGTGACGTTATAGCGATATTGCTAGCGATATCGCTATGTGTGATACTTACCTCCGACCGGCTCCCCCGCTGTCCATCGCTGATCGCGCGAGAATGTCCGGCTCCATTTCTCGTCGGGCGCTTCCTGCTGAGACTTCCTGCTGTGACGTCCAGCGACGCGTGGAGGCGGGCGGGAGGACGCAGGATCGCTGTGTGTGAATGGTAAGTATCGTGCGCTGCGTCGCTGCTGCATCGCTGTGAGATCTTTCTGTATGAAAGCTCACTAGCGATTATTTAGCGATGCACCAGCGATCCTGACCGGGTCGGATCGCTCGTCAGATCGCTGGTGCATCGTTAAATGTAAAAGGGCCTTTAGTGTTGTGAGAGGTTAACTATCCATTTATTGAAGGGCTGTTTTTTTTGTGGACAACCATAGAGCAGGTGGGAGGTTGTCCACCTTATCTCCACCCCAGGATGCGGTCTGGGGCTTAATAGTCAGTCTCCAGAGGCATTCAGTGTTCGGTAGGCCAGGAGAGTTGAACTTCAGTGCGTTGTGTCATGTAAAGGATGGCTGAACCTTTCGATGCTGATTACTCTTGAGCGGGCAGAATTCCCGCAGATGTATGGACTGTGTTTTATCACTTTTATTTTTTTTTCCTGTTTTACCCTAAGGGCCGTATTTACTTTTACCTCACTTTGGTTTATGCTGCATGTATATAATAAACCCATGAAAGACTGAAAAGAGACATATTCCTGTGCCTACCTCTGTGTCAGCTGAGTAAGACGCTCTACCACAGGGTATAAATGACCCATACATAAACTATGGTCAAAAGTTTTTCATGTAACATTTCCTTCATCTGGAGAAAGAAAAGTTCAATCTCCAGAGGAGACAATGCTTTTTTCCCATTAGTACTATTAATCTGTTGAATAGTCTACTTCAAGATGTGGTCACAGACGGAACTGTTGATGGTTTAAAAAAAAAGCTTGAGTATTTTTTTAGGCGAAAATAACATAAATGCTCTGGAAAAGCAGAATGGCTCCTTGCACCTCAAAAGAAATTCAGCAAATTCTGCGCTCCCATATCCAATTGTCCCCTCCCTTCTGAGCCCCACACTATACCTAAACCACGTACAGCATCTATATGTTTGGCATTTCTGAAGCGATGAGAGCCCACATAAGGGTGCATGTCTCTAGAAGCAAGAGGTGGGCATAACGTATTGGTCACTATAAAGAACTGGTCACTACAGCGTACTGGTCACTACAGCATATTGGTCACTATAACGCCAATTTTCAATTCTCATTCGCCAACATTCATTGCTGCTTGTTTCTGGACAAATTGTATAGTGCAATTTCTCCTGTTACACTTATGAAAATGCACAATTTGGGAATAAAAAACATTTTTGTAAGGAAAATTAGATTTTTTTATTTTCATGGCTCAATGCTATAAACTTGTGTAGTGAGCACCTTGGGGGTTCAATGTGCTCACCACACATCTAAATACATTCCATGAGAGGTCTAGTTTCCAAAATGGGGTCACTTGTGGGGGCTATTCACTGTTTAGGCACATCAGGGGCTCTCCAAACAGGACATTGTGTACTCTAATGATTCCAGCAAATCTTGAGTTCAAAAATTCAAATGACGCTCTTTAACTTCCGAACTCTGCCATGCGCACAAACAGTAGTTGATTCCCTCTTATGGGGTATCAGTGTACTCAGGAGAATTTGTACAACAAATTGTACAGTGCAATTTCTCCTGTTACCCTTATGAAAATGTTAAATTTGGGGCTAAAAAACATATTTGTGGGGAAAATTAGATTTTTTTATTTTCATGGCTCAACATTATAAATTTCTGTGAAGCACCTGGGGGATCAATGTGCTCACCACGCATCTAAGTACATCTCCTGAGGGGGCTAGTTTCTAAAATTGGGTCCTATGTGGGGGGTTTCCCCTGTTTAGGTACATCAGGGGCTCTTCAAACGTGACATGGCATCAACAACTAGTTCCAGCAAATTTTGAATTCAAAAAGTCAAATGGCGCTCCTTGTCTTCCGAAATCTGCTGTGTGCCCAAACAGTGTTTTTCCCCATATATGGGATTTTGGCTTGTTCATGAGAAATTGCACAACAAATTTTGGTGTCCTTTTTTTTTGTTTTTCTTGTGAAAATAAAGTTTGTGTCCTAAGCTAAATTTTTTGTGAAAAAAAAAGTTTATTGTTCATTTTTTTTCCACATTCCAAAAATTCTTGTGAAGCACCTAAACAGTTAATAAACTTATTGAATGTGGTTTTGAGCACCTTGAGGGGTGCAGTTTTTAGAATGGTGACACTTTTGGGTATTTTCTATCATATAGACTCATCAAAGTTACTTCAAATGTGAAGTGATCTCTAAAGAAAATGGTTTTGTAAATTTTGGTGGAAAAATGAGAAATCGTTGGTCAACATTTAACCCTTATAACTTCCAAACAAAAAAATGATTACAAAATTATGCTGATGTAAAGTAAATATGTGGGAAATGTTAATTATTAACTAGTTTGTGTGACATAAGGGCAAATGAATTCAAAGTTTGAAAATTGCAAAATTTTCCAAATTTTCGCCAAATTTATTTTTTTCCACAAATAAATGCAAGTTATATCAAAGAAATTGTACTACTATCATGAGGTACAATATGTCTTGAAAAAAAATATTTTTAGAATTAGCAGGATATGTTGAAGTGTTCCAGAATTATAAACCTCATAAAATGACAGTGGTTAGAATTGCAAAAATTGGTCTGGTTATTAACGTGCAAGCCACCTTTGGGGGGGTAAACCTGCATATGTTGTGACTTTTTATCTTCCTGTTACTGTTATCTTCAAGTGTTTATGTTAGCTGTCATTTTTATGATGTCCAGGGTGTACTGTGTGCATTGAACCAATCAGTTGATTCCCCTGCTGCTGCTACTGCTGCTCCTCCAACTTCTGCTTTAATGTTACTACAATAAGAAACTGCAGCTGCATCCCCCCAAATGTGATCCATATAATCTCACCCACTTTATGATACCAACAGCACCAACCAGCACTGGCAACTAACGTAACTATAGGGTTGCTTGTTTTTCTTAGTCTAACCTTCTTTCCAGTTTATAATTCTATAAGTAGCATAGAACTTTTTTCCCATTTCTAATACATATTATCAAGTTCCCAACGCAACCAGCAGTTACTTTTTATCAATTCCTTGCTTTACATAAGAAATATGTTCTGAATTAAAATTTAATTTGTATTCTGATAATGATGTTAGAGATTGTATTATTTTTCATGCTCTTTCAGGGTCATTACTCATTATTGTACATGTTTGTCTATTTGATGCTGTTAATAAACTATTGCTTGCTGGAAAGTCATTCATAGTGAGTGCGTTTGTCTTTTATGCTCACAAAAATAATTTTATAGTGTAATTATTCCCTTTTATGCACAGATCAGTAACTTAAAAAAATAGATTTATATAGTTCTAGCAGTTGATATAACTTTAATTGGCAAATAAAAATATTGAATAGTGGAGTTTTTTCTACGCTAAGATATGCCTAGTGAAAAGCTAAAGATACTGTCACACTTAGCGATGTACTAGCGATCCCGACCAGCGATATGACACGGTCAGGATCGCTGGTACATCGCTAAGTGGTCGCTAGTGAGCTGCCACACAGGCAGCTCTCACCAGCAACATCTCAGGGGTCGGGGTCGCTACTTACCTGTCACACTAGGCGATCCTGACGTACTCCCGCCCGCGTCCACGCTCGTCACTCGTCTCTCCACAGGAAGCCCAGCAGGAAGCTGATGACAAGAAACGGTCCAGGATGTTCTCGCGCGATCAGCGATAACCAGCGGGGGGAGCCGGTCGGAGGTAAGTATTATACACAGCGATATCGCTAGCAATATCACTATAACATCACAAAAACCAGTGATGTTATAGCGATATTGCTAGCGATATCACTTAGTGTGACAGGCTCTTAAGACTCCTAGACCATTGACTTTGTTAAATCCTAACAATCACTAGGACCAGGGTCCTGCTCCCCTCTGTTTTTCCACACTGCATGATCTCAACAGGGAATGCAGGTCAAGGACGTACTCCAGCAATCCCACAGGCACTGAATAGAGTAGCAGAGATTATACACAGACTCATTAATCCGCCTCTATGCTTATTCTGTAAAAACAAGGATCTCTAGATCCCCATTTTAGTGATCATTATGGTCCCAGTCCTGCGGTCTCCAGCAGTTAGTTATTAATGAATTAACTTGTGGATATGGGATAATATTGTAAGACAACCCTTTTAACACTGTTACATTTTATTATTGTAATTTAACTCTTTGATGACGTGTGACGTATTTTTTGGCACAGGTTAAGGGTAGGTTGTTTGGAGTGAGCTCAAGCGCGCCACACTAGGCTGACATTGACTCTGTAACACGGCCATCATGGCTGTAACAGCAGCAACTAGAGCTAGCTCCACTTCCTGCTGTTTACAATTTATATGATGCTACCAATCTCTGACAGCAGCACTTGGGCAGGTTGGTTGACACAAGCATTGGTCAATAAGAGGTGAAAAAAAGGCTTTTTTATTGTTCCATTATGGGCCAATAAAAAAGCACTTTTTGTCACTTATTTTTTGTATGGTGCCTCCAGTTACTTTACTTGTCTGGATAGTGTGATTGTTACCAGGAAGGCTTTGCACCCTTTTTGCTCTGCTGCTGCTCTGTTTTTACAATTTTTATATTTTTAAAAAATTGGTCAGATTTTGATCCAGAAAAGTGGGACAATTTTCTTCTTGTACATACGTGTACAATTCATTTTTATCCAGCATCAGCTAATAATCATTTACAAGACCATTTATATTTCCTCTGTTGCAGAATTGCAATTTAACGGTAAAAATCGGATGTTATACTGTTGGTGTTAGGAGTCAGATTTCTGCCCTGGCTATGCAGAGATCTAGACCCTTACATCCTGCAGTTTCCTGCTATCCGTCCACTGCAGGAGAGATTGCAGAAGAGTTTGCTTTTCAGCAACTCTCTCCGGAGGCTAAGTCCTTCACCCCATACTCTGAGCATGCTCCTGGGACAACCTCCCATTGGAGCTCAGGAGTCAGGTGCTCAGGTCCTGCTCCTGATTCCATTGGTCCAGCTCAGGGTTATGGAGACTTCCGGAAGGTCCCGTACACTATAAAAAGTGCGCATGGCTGTTCCGCCATGCGCTAGTATTTTCATACTGCTGCTGTGTGTATGGTATTGTATGCTTGGACTGGTGGATGACTTATTATGAAACCCCTTCCCTCTGATATTACGCTTGTGTGAGTGATTGGGCAGCCACCAGTAGCAGTGCTAGCACCAGCGCGCTCCAGCCATACCTTGTGCAGCAGCTAAGCGTCCTGCATTGCGCCAGCATCCTTGTAGAGCCTTGCTTGCGGCTCTGTTTACGCCGCGCTGCAGTTGCAGCTTATTTCTGCGTCTGCGGTTGCGACGCCAGCACACTTGTTACTACGGTAGGTGTCGGACGTAGTGACGTTTTAACTACTCCAGTTGTTGCCTATCGCATGTGTGTCGCTGAGTCCCTGTGTTACTAACGGGCTCAGCGTTACTTTTCTATTTTTCTTGTAGCAGCTCTGTGCACTTAACAGAGACTGCTTGATTGCACCTGGGTGATATAGAACCCCATGCACATTACCGCCACAGTGCTCTGTGTCTTCTAGCTGCGGTTTTTCCATCTGCCGCACGGTGGACCCCGGGCGGCGAACACGTTTATTTATATTTTTTTTAAGCGTGTTCCGCCGCCGTAACAGTTGGCTCCGTATGGCATCCGACTTTTGTTTGTGCACCCATAGACTTGAATGGGTGAGTCTCATATACTTTATGGAAGGAACTCCTTATAATGCGATTGTAGGCTGCCATCTTAGCCCATCAGTTACAATAAGTACTGCAACAATTGCATTGCAGTACATTGTATGGATGATCGAACAATCTCAGATCAAAGCCTCCTAAAGAGACTAAAAAACAAAGTAACATGTATAAAAAAAAATTGCAATGAAGATAGAAAAAATAAAAGATTTAATCACCCCTCTTTTCCCCATTCAAAAATATATTTTTTTCAAAATTAAATATATTTGATATCATCATGTGGAGAAAGGCCATTCTAGCAAATATAAAATTATTTACACATTGCACCAAAAAGAAAAAGAAAATTTCAAATTGTATGAAAAAACTTTGAGTTTGGTATTGCAGGAATTGTACTGACCAGTGAATAATATTGTCAGGTCATTTTTCCCACACACTGACCACCGTAAAAACAAAACCCAAAAAACGATGGCGTCATTCACAACTGTAACTTGTACAAAAAAAGACAAGCTCTAATAAGCCTGTTAAGAGTTGGGGTGAGATGGGGCATGGTGAAGCCCACACAATTCATTCATCACGTTTCTGACATAAGGTTCACCGGAAATGTATCTCCAGTCTTCAGAGTCGCAGAGACTTGTTAAGGAATTTGGTGCATCTTACTCCTGAACGCCCATCATTAAGAGCCGTCTTAATGTAACCGGCGCTATGTCTTTTTATCATGGTTTTTGTTATATTCCTTGATGATGAACACAAGTAACCTCTTCATCTAAATCTGCATTCTCAGAGGTTTATTATAGTGCAGTATTGTTTATGTACTTTCCTATTCGTAATGAGCTTATAATACCTTCTTATTCACGTTACCAATGTTGACTCTCCGCTTTATAAATCCTACTCATAATTGCCCTATTAACTGAGATTTTTTTTTGCTTTCTCTGTGCAGCTCATCGGTTTTGTCTATGCCTGTTACGTGATCAGCGTTTTCACAGATGAAGAAGACAGTTGTAAGTACCAATGAATAATAGGAAAACTGTAAGGACCAATGTACAACTGCTCAAAAAAATAAAGGGAACACTAGACATTCTTACTAAGCAGACACATGGATGTTGGTGACCTTCCTATCATTTCTACCTGTTGTTTATTCCATTGGCGCAACAGCAGGAGAAATTGAATCACAATCAGTGCTGATTTCACAGTGTGACTGACTTGGAGTTACATTTTGTTGTTTAAGTGTTCCCTTTATTTTTTTGAGCAGTATATTATAGGATAACAACAGTATAAGGACCAATGTAATATAGGACAGCTGTAACACCAATGTATTATAGGAAAACTGTAACTATCAAAGTATTATAAAATAACAACAGTATAAGTACCAATGTATAATAGCAAAACTGTAAGGACCAATGTGTTATAGGATAACAACAGTATAAGAAAAAAAAAAGGTGATCCAGCTTGAGACGGAGGCGGCTGCAACTTTACAAAGCTTTAGCTTATATGACTAAGACTCTTTAGTTGAAACGCGTTGATCCTCCTCACTGGTGTGCTCGGTGTTTGCTATGGAGACACTTTTAAAGAACTATCACATTTTTAAGTTGTCCAATAAAGCTTTGTAAAGTTGCAGCTGCCCCTGTCTCAAGCTGGATCACCTTTTTTTTTTTTTCTTGTTCCTAATTGATGTGGATGCTCACCACAATCCGTGCTGGGCGTTGGTAGGCTTGGGGATTTCATTGCAGACCGGTAAGCTGACTACACTTTCTTTACTTAACAACAGTATAAGGACCAATATATAATAGGACAGCGGTAATAAACAATGTATTATAGGACAGCTGTAAGGACCAATTTATTATAGGAAAGCTGTAACTGTCAAAGTATCATAGGATAGTGACAGTCAGTATAAGTACCACTGTATTATTGGACAACTGTGAGGACCAAAGTATTATAGGACAGCGGTAAGAAACAATGTATTATAGGACAGCAGTAAGAACCAATGTGTTATATGACAACTGTTATTTCCAATGTATAATAGGAGAATCGCAAGTTTCATTGTAATATACGACAGATGTAAGTGCCAATGTATTATAGGAAGCTGCAGTATAAGTAACATAGTTAGCAAAGCCGAAAAAAGACATTTGTCCATCCAGTTCAGCCTATATTCAATCAATATAAATCCCCAGATCAACGTCCTTCTAAAGAACCTAATAACTGTAAGATATAATATTGTTATGGTCCAGGAAGACATCCAGGCCTCTCTTGAACCCCTCGACTGAGTTTGCCATCACCAACTCCTCTAAGAATCCTCTTCTATGTTGATGGAAAAACCTTCTCTCCTCCAGACGCAGAGAATGCCCCCTTGTGACCGTCACCTTCCTTGGTATAAAACAGATGCTCGGAGAAATATTTATATTGTCCCCTTATATACTTTTACAAGGTTATTAGATCGCCCCTCAGTCTTCCTTTTTCTAGACTAAATATTCCTAATTTTGCTAATCTCTCTGGGTATTGTAGTTCCCCCATCCCCTTTATTAATTTTGTTGCCCTCCTTTGTCCTCAATCCAGTTCCATTATATCCTTCCTGAGCACCGGTGCCCAAAACTGTACACAGTACTCCATGTGCAGTCTAACCAGAGATTTGTACAGAGGCAGTAAAATGCTCTCATCATGTGTATCCAGAGTTTTTTTAATGCACCCCATGATCCTGTTTGCCTTGGCAGCCGCTTCCTGGCACTGGCTGCTCCAGGTAAATTTATCATTAACTAGGATCCCCAAGTCCTTCTCCGTGTCAAATTTACCCAGTGGTTTCCCATTCAGTGTGTAATGGCGATATTGATTGATTCTTCCCATGTGTATAACCTGACATTTATCATTGTTAAATCGCATGTGCCACCTTTTGGCCCAAGTTTCCAACTTATCCAGATCCATCTGTAGCAGAATACTATCTTCTCTTGTATTGACTGCTATATATAGATATGTATCATCTGCAAATATTGATGTTTTACTGTGCAAACCTTCTACCAGATCGATAATAAATATGCTGAAGAGAATAGGACTCATCACCAACCCCTGCAGTACCCCACTGGTCACAGCGACCCAGTTAGAGAATATACCATTTATAACCACCCTCTGCTTTCTATCACTAAACCAGTTACTTACCCATTTACACACATTTTCCCCCAGACTAATGTATAATATGGCAACTGTAATGATGAATGTATTATAGGATATCCAGAAGTGACAATGTATTATAGAACAGCTATAAGTGCCAATGTATTATAGGACAACTGTAAGTATCGTTTTATGGGACAACCTTAAGTATCTTATGGATGCACCATTTCTGGGATGGCTGAATACTGATGTTCTTACTATGGGAGAGGGCCAATATCATGGCCCCTTCCTAAGCTATTATTTTCAGCCCACAGCTGCCTGTTTAGCCTTTGCTGGTTATTAAATATAGGGGGGACCCCACATCATTTTTTGGGGTGGTCTCTGCTATAATAGCCAGTAAAGGCTAAGCAAACACCTGTGAGCTGGTATTAACCATTACACACCACAGCCCTTTTCATTTTGCGTTTCTGTTTTTCACTTCCCTTCTTCCCAGAGCCATAACTTTTTTATTTTGCTGACAATTTGTCCATAGGAGGGCTTGCAAATGCTATAATTGACCTGTCGTTATGATTCTCCAGGTCATTATAAGTTCATAGACACCCAACATGTATAGGTTCTTTTTTATTTAAGTGGTGAAAAAAAAATCCAAAGTTTGCTAAAAAAAAAAAACAATTGTGTCATTTTCCAAGACCCGTAGCATCTCCATTTTTCATGATCTTAGGTTGAGTGAGGGCTTATTTTTTGCGTGCCGAGCTGGTGTTTTTAATTATACCATTTTCGTGCAGAAACAATCTTTTGAACGCCCGTTATTGCATTTTAATGCAATGGCGCGGCGACCAAAAAAACATAATTCTGGCGCTTTTAAATTTTTTCTTGCTACGCCCTTTAGCAATCAGGCGATGATCAGACCACCTGTATGTAGTAGATTTTTTGACTTGCTAAGCGCGCGGACCACCAGGTGGCACTCATAGCAATCCGGCAGTGACAACCATAGAGGTCTCCAGGAGTCCTCTGGTTGTCATGCCAACCCACCGGTGACCCGCGATCACACAACGGGAATCACCGGTGGGTGGATTTCTGGCTCAATGGCCAGAATCTTTAAATGCTACTGCCAGAGTTTGACAGCAGAATTTAATTGGTTAATAGCCATGGGTGGATCGCGATTACACCCGCGACTGTTCCAGGCACATGTCAGCTGTTCAAAACAGCTGACATGTCCCAGGAAAGATGTGGGCTCACCGCTGGAGCCCACATCAAAGGGGGACACAAAATTTGCAGTACTAGTACCGTACAGTGCATGTCATGAAGGGGTTAATAGCCTGGGAACCTTTATGGCTATTGACCCCTTCCCAGAATATTAACATCAGCCCCCAGCCATTGGCTTTCCTTTAGCTAGTTATGAAAATTATGGGAAAATCTACGCCAAGTTTTAAATTTTTTAAATTTATTAACAAGTACACTAAGGTTACCTGAGTTTATAGCAGTTGTTTCTCTTGGTTTGCAAATGCCAGTGCCAGACTGATGAGCAGCTAAGATTTTGGCATTCTGCACTCCATCATTCATCAGTCTGTCACTCGACCTACCATGAGACCCAGTGGCTATAAACTCAGTTACCCTTAAAGGTCACGGGATTCCCAGCAGCTGCAAGGCCTGGAAACCTCATAGGAATCTTTGAGGGACATTTTAAGGTCACTGGAGTTTCCAGCTGCTGGAACACCTGGAGGTTATGAACTGAGGTTGTTAATAAACAAAAAAAAAATAAAAAAAAAGACAGTGTGGGGTCCTCCGCAATTTTCACAACCAGCTGAGTGAAAGGCGACAGCTGGGGGTTAATGTTATTATTCTGGGAAGGGGCCAATAGCCATAAAGGTTCCCAGGCTATTAATATCAGCTCACAGCTGTTTGCTTAGCTTTCACTGGTTATTATAGAAGAATCCCCCAAAAAAAGACGTATGGTCCCCTTATATTTACTAACCAACAAAGGCTAAATAGACAGCTGCGGGCTGATAATAGCCTAGGAAGGGGCGATGGATATTGTCCCCCTCCAAGACTAAGAACATGAGCTCTAAGCAGCCCCAGAAATGGCCTATCTAGCCTCAGATCTTCCCACTTGCCCTGGTGCAGTGGCAAGTGGGGTAATAGGTTTGTAATTGATTTCAGTTGTTTTATGGCCACTGACATCAAGCCCAGGGATTAGTAATGGAAATGCCCCCATTACTAACCTCATAGTAAGGTTGTAATAAAGATAAATCCAAGGTAAAGTCCTTTATTTGAAATAAAACTCCTGATCCCCTTTTACTCACCAAAAATAGAAATCAAACTTACAATCTCCTTACTACCGATATATCCATATAACTCACAACAAGTTCCAACTCTGCTACATCTGGGTGCTTTTTAATTTTTGTATGTGTTTTGCTCAATTTCTATTAATAAAGCACATACATTATTTGCTGTGTGCCTATTACAGGATGCCTGTACACATTACTTAATATTTTTTATACACAAAGATCATATAATTTCTTTCATATACTCAGTATCCTATCATAAAGTCTTTACAATAAAGTGTAAGGCTCCACCTCAGTGTCCACTTCGTGGTGGGTCTCCTAGGCATATGCGAGTCAAACAAATGCTTTTAACTATCATAATATGATAATGACAACCCTGAAAATGGACAATATTATAGTAATAAGCAGAGCTCTGCACCCATCTTGAACTCAAATTATCTGCAGTGTTCTAGAATAAATAACAGTATGTCTACATAATTTATGTATGTCCAATCATACAGGAAGCTTACAAGATATTACAAAAGTAATCCAAGTCATTTCCCATGGAATACTAAACAGCACATTTCCATTTTAAGGAGATGGATTTAAAAGGCAATATCATTTTATGTTCCTATAAAAGCCTAATTTTCTAAACAATAAATATATTAGAATATTATTTTCTACTTTCTGCAGACCTAAGTATATAGTTACTTGGAAATGTAAAGCTTATCTAAGTGGGTGAATGTGTTTTATACTGTGAGTGAGATTTGTAAAAAAATGTAAAAAGAAAAATTGGGTCAGCAGGTCACCGCGTTCATTGTCCAAAGGGTCTCTGAAAAATGAGAATAGAATATGTTGTTTTCTATAAGCAAATCCTCCACTTTTTCTATGAAAAAGTTTATTAAATCTATACTAAGTTCAGAAATGTATAATTTAATAATTTTTAAAGGGAAGCTAATTATCCGAAAAATTACAAATTGTTCAGGATTTTGTGTTACATTTTTTTTTTATTTTGGCAATGTTTTTTTCTTCCTTCGTATCTTTATTAAGAAAAAATATATAGCAATGTTTCAATTTTCACACTGGCCATTGGAGTTTTTTGGATTTTCTGTCCTTTTAGGAAGAGAATACAGTAAGGCTCCATATTATCAGAAGCCACATTACACTGATAGGTAAGACCTCTATGCACTGCCAATAATACAGAATCCACCAATAAAAATAGTCTGATTTCACACTTGACTCTGCCCCCCCTTCATAATGGCATGTGCACAGGCTTGTTAGATGCTTCAATACAAAAGATAGAGTTAGAGCCTGTTTGTTGTGGCAATGTGCACGAGTTGTTTCCTGAAACAGGAAAGTAATATTAAATAGTCCTAGTACCAGTGTGAAAACTGCAAAATCTATTTGTTTTATCTTCAGTACAGATTGTGACATAAAAAGGAAAAAAAAATATTGCCAAAAAGGAAAAAAATTAACACAAACATCCGATTTGATCAGCAGGCCATTTTCTGATTATAGCTTTCCTTTAAAGAAAGTTTTCAAAAGTGTACAATTTGAAGAAACATGCCATTTGCCTGTCACCCTGCTAGTATAATTTACAGCTGTGCTCAAAAGTCTATATACCCAGCAGAATTTTTGCTTTCTTAGGCTTTTTTCAGAAAATATGAATGATAACACCAAAACTTTTTCTCCACTCATGGTTAGTGGTTGGGTGAAGCAATTTATTGTCAAACTACTCTGCTTTCTCTTTTTAAATCATAATGACAACCCAAATGACCCTGATCAAATGTTCACATAACCTGGTGATTTTGGCCTGATAACATGCACAGAAGTTGACACAAATGCGTTTGAATGGATACTAAAGGTAACATCATCACATGTGACTTGTTTGCTTGTAATCAGTGTGTGTGTGCATAAAAGCTGAGTGAGTTTCTGGGACCCAGACAGACTCTTGCATCTTTCATCCAGCCACTGACATTTCTGGATTGTGAGTCATGGGAAAAGCAAAAGAATTGTTTGCAGATCTACAGGAAAAGTTAATTGAACTGTATAAAACAGGAAAGGGATACAAAAAGATATCCAAGGAATTGGTAACGCCAGTCATCAACATTCAAACTGTGATTAACAAAATGGAAAATCAGGGACTCTGTAAAAACGAAATCATGGTCAGGTAGACCAACAAAAATTTTGTCCACAACTGCCAGGAAAACTGTTTGGGATGCAAAGAAAAACCCACAAATAACATCATCTGAAATACTGGACTCTCTGAAAGCTAGCGGTGTGGCTGTTTTAAGATGCACAATAAGGAGGCACTTGAAGAAAAATGGGCTGCATGGTCGAGTCGCCAGAAAAAAGCCATTACTGCCACAAAGTATCTCACCTACAATATGCAAAACAGCACAGAGTCAAGCCTCAAAACTTATGGAACAAGGTAATTTGGAGGGATGAGACCAAAATTAAACTTTTTGGCCACAACCATAAACGTTACATTTGGAGAGAGGTCAACAAGGCCTATAATGAACACCATTCCTACAGTAAAGCAAGGAGGTGGATCGTTGATGTTTTGGGGATGTGTGAGCTACAAAGGCACAGGAAACTTGGTCAAAGTTGAAGGACAGATGAATGCAGCATGTTGTCAGCAAATACTGGGGGCAAATTTGCAATCATTAGCCCGGAAGCTGTGCCTGGGATGTACTTGGACGTTTCAACATGACAACGATCCAAAATACAAGGCCAACTCGACCTGTCATTGGCTACAGCTCAACAAAGTGAATGTTCTGGAGTGGCCATTTCCTGACCTCAATATCATTGAGCCACTCTGGGGAGATCTCAAGCGCACAGTTCATGCTAGACAGCCCAGGAATTTACAGGACCTGGAGGCCTTTTGTCAAGAACAGTGGGCAGTTTTGCCATCTGAGAAAATAAAGAACCTCATCCACAACTACCACAAATGACTTCAAGCTGTCATTGATGTTAGAGGGGGCAATACACCGTGATAAGAAATGGGGTATGTGAACTTTTGTTCAGGGTCATTTGGATGTTTTGGGTTGTTATTATGATTTAAAAAGAGAAAACATAGTAGTTTGACAATAAATGGCTTCACCCAACCACTAACCATGAGCGGAGAAAAAGTTTTTGTGTTATCATTTATATTCTTTGAAGGAAGGAAAAATTCTGCCTGGGTATGTAAACTTTTGAGCACAACTGCACACCTACATCATAGATGAATCACTTCTAGCAGTCCTGTGATGACATGGTCCAAATCTCTAGCACTGTACATGGTACTAGGATATCATGACTCATAAAAAAATGTAAAGTCATAGGTTTGGTAGAGGTGGTGGAGGTAGGCAGCATTTTTCTAAAGACCAGTGGTTTAGTTAATTCTCTTTACTAATGCAACACTAAGCCATCCCCCTACTAATATGCCCATCAGTGTTCCACCTAAGCTGAGCAATCTCTAAAGGAACAAGTTGAAACAACATACTAATGAGTTCAATGAGCCAAATTATAGATTTATCATTCTGCAGTTTTGTATTTTTTTTAACATAGAGGGAACAGTGATATTTATACATCCATAGAAAATAGAGATGAGCGACTTTGCCTTTTTTCGGGTTGAGTTAGGTTTCATGAAACCCGACTTTCTCAAAAGTCGGGTCGAACGCAATCGGCCGATTATCGTGAAAAGTCAAAGGCCGACTGAAACACGAAACCCAATGCAAGTCAATGGGGAACCAAGGTCGGCATGGAGTGGAGGACAGGAAACACATCTACAGTGCCCATTTTAATGCCAAAAGCATCAATTCTTATTACTTAAGCTTGTCAACCTTAATTTACTTTATAATAATAGTTAGGCATTGAAAACTGGGGGTTATTTGGCTAAAGTAGTGGGGGGGTAGGGCTGGCTCCAAGTTTTCATGGGCCCTGGGCCAAAGAGTGTCACTGGGCTCCTTTAACACATGCCACAATTCATGATCCTCTGATACGGCAGAGAAATAGCGGTATAGTACAATGAAAAATACTTCACTTCTTACATCTCATGACTGATATCCATTTTAAATTCTCCAATAGCTCCAAAAACGGACAGTGTATTACTCCATACAGTATTATGGCCACCGCATAGTGCGCTATACAGAGTAATGAGGCTCATATATTTCTCCATACAGAATCATTCGTCCCATATAATGTTCCATACAGTATATGATGAGCTCTACATAATGCTACAGTATATGTTGGTCTCCATGGATGAAGCTCCACTGTATAACATATATATAATGGGCCCCATTTCTAATGCTCCAGTGTATAATGAGCCCAGTAAATGCTGCTCTAGTGTCTGATGTCCAACTTTGGAACGCTCCAGTGTATGGTGGGCCTCATATATCATTCTCCAGAGTATAGTGCTCTGCAAAAATTGCTGTCCCAACACTGAAAACAATTAAATAAGTCTCCTCGCTAGGGAATCCCTGTACTAGTCTTGACTCCTCATCGTCCCCATATTACATCTCACTGCTCTTGGACTGTTTAGACAGAGGGCGTACAGACGTGATGTCATCGCGCTCTCTGACCAGAATCTCACTGTCAGGAAATGCGGAAGACGTCACGGCGGTGGAGCAGGGAGAGGTAAGCATTTCAACTTTGCAAGTGCTGTGATCCTGAGCAAGCAGGGGGAGCCCACTCGTTGGCGACGGCACTGGCATAGGGCCCCTCATAGTACGGCGGTGTGTCTGACAGCAGGTGGAGGGCCCTCCCACCGGCAGAGACACTTTTGTGTACTATGTGGGGCTCTGTTCCAGAGCCGTCGCCCATGAGTATGCTCCCCCACCTGCTCAAGGAACCTGCACTTTCATCTGCACCTTCCTCTTTGTCACCGAGTAAGGTGGTATAGTATGCGGGAAGGGGAACCTAAGTTTCATCAGGGTCAGATTCTGGCTGTGTAGAGTGCGAGGGGAATGTAGTGGTCTGGGTCAATGTACTCGCAGAATCATCTAGCAGTGGCTGGGCATCAGTGCACTTGTGGCGCCCCCAGAAGTACGGTCGCCACAGTGGCATTACCTTCCTCCTAGGGAGTGTGATGTCATGCTTGGGAGCAACGAAGGATCTCTCTAGCAGTTAAACCAACACACAACACAGTTCCCACTCCAGGCCAGCAGGGAGACCTCTAAGCCTGACTGCTGAGGAGCTGCTCTCTGTGGTCGGGAGGAGGTAAGTTAGGGCAGTCTGTGAAGGGAAGGGGAAGTGTGTGGATGTGAGAACGGGAGCTGAAGGATAAGCAGAGTTAAGGCTCACTCCTAGCTGGAGCGCATGGTCCGGATTCCGGTCTCCGAGTTTGTAGGGACACTGACAGTCCTGCAGCAGAAACCGGAGGAAGTAGCAGCTGTAAATGCTCTGTTCACAACTAAGGCTCAGAGGCCACAGCAGCGACTTGTGTGAGTCAGAACGAAAAGGCTATGGCTGCCTGCCATATGAGAAAGTTCCAAAAGAGAGTCAACAGGGGGAACTTCAGTGAACTCAGTACTACGAGTACCTCAGATAAGCGCTAGAACGGAGGCCACACTACCTAACTGCAGAGAGAGAATTCCAAATTTGCTTCCAGGCTGACCAACTCCTTCTCCATCTGTGCTCTGGGTCCTGGATGGCACTTACCAAGTACAGGTAAAGGAACTGCACGACTGTGTCTGTCATCTTTCTCCTGCGCCTGGCGCACGGCTCTGCTACATCCTGCACTGCACACCATCTACCAACTCTTTCATCTGCCCTGCAACTACGGCCCTACCTGTGCAGGGCTTCTACATCTTATCTATACCACAACATCTGTCCCAGAGAAGCGACACTGCAGCGCGGGTCAATCTGATCAGAAACCACAGGTGGCATCACGTATCATTCACCTATAAACGTAATTCACCCCTTTGCATGGACGCCCAGGGCCACGGAACGGATCATCACCACCAACGTGACACATCCCTCTGAGACACCGGCCCGGTACCGATTAATCACACTGCCCTGGCTGGCCACCCACACTCCATGTCAGATTCATCTTGGACTGGGGAATTCACGATTTGACTTGATAACCCAGGCATGGTATGATAGAAAGAGCTACATGGAATAATGTGAAGTGTGGCCTGCTGCATCATTCACTTTTGATGGGGGTGAAGGACACAAGGAAAGGGGTTCTTCCTGACCAGGAGCCAGCACTTGACAACTCAGTGCTTGCATTTTTTGAAACTTCAGAAGAGGAGGGCATATTTGCTGGAGACTGTTTCGGCAATGTAAGCCAAAACCAGTTCCTGATGCTCTGGCTTTTAAAGTGGTTAATCTACTCCCAGAAAAGGTAGCCTTCCAGGCATTCTGGAGCCAGACCATGACGCAGGCTCAACACCTCCTGCCTTAGCTGCTATTGTGCTTTTGCCACTACTAGAAGATGCACCACCACCATCAGCACCAGCTGGCCCCCCCACGTCCGCGGCCTCTTTCACCATACTTCAAAATTTTGGAGAAAATCTACCCAAAATAACATCAGATATATGGCACTGTATCAGAAGCGTACAGCCCTATACAGTCAAAGGATAATTGTCAATCTCCCTATATATTCCATCAGTCACACAGAGACGCTCACAGGCTCAGTATGGATTAGACAAGAATATAAATAGTAGAAAAAGTGTACAGTATCATCAGATAGCAGGTATATATAGTATAGTTTAAACATTCTAAATCTCCGTAGATATTTCAGGAGGCAGGCACAGATGCTCTCAGGCTCAGTATGGATTACAACACAATATAAAAAGCCGTAAAATGGTAATGGATCTGAAGAGTACAGCTGTACACAGTGTAGGAGTCATTGTTGTCAATCTCAGTATTTATTTCCTCAGTCAGAAAATAACTCTCACTTGGTCAGTTTGGATTAGACCAGAATATAAAAAGCAGGAAATGGGTAATGTATCACAAGTAGAGTTGAGCGATACCGTCCGATACTTCAAAGTATCGTATCGGATGGTATCGGCCGATCTTTAAAAAAAGTATCGACATCGCCGATTCCGATACCGGAAGTCCCATTCAAGTCTATGGGACTTCCGGTATCGGAATAAGAAAAACCCCTTCCTGCCCTTGTACAGCCTCTCTGGGGTCTGTACGGGCCTTTCGGGGGGCTGTGCCGGCCTGCCAGGGGGTCTGTGCAGGCTCCGGTGGTCTGTGCCGGCCTGCCGGTGGTCTGTGCAGGCTCCGGGGGGCTGTGCCGGCCTGCCGGGGGGCTGTGCCGGCCTGCCGGTGGTCTGTGCAGGCTCCGGGGGTCTGTGCAGGCATCGTCCGATGGGACTACAAGTCCCATCGGGCGATGCCTGCTACCATGACAGTGATTGACACATTAGCCAATGATGGGACAGTAGTAGTCCCATCATCCGGCTAATGTGTTAAATGTAAAAAAAAAAAAAAAATTACATGCTACATACATACAACATGCATACTACATACATGCTACATTCATACTACATACTACATACATGCTACATTCATACTACATAAATACTACATGCAACATACATACTACATATATACTACATGCATGCTACATACATACTGCATGCTACATACATACCACATATATACTACATACATACTACATGCATGCTACATGCATGCTACATGCTACATACATAACACATATATACTACATGCATGCTACATACATACTACATGCTACATACTACATATATACTACATGCATGCTACATACTACATGCTACATACATACTACATATATACTACATGCATGCTACATACATACTGCATGCTACATGCATGCTACATACATACTACATACATGCTACATACATACTACATATATACTACATACATACTACATACATACTACATGCATGCTACATGCATGCTACATACATACCACATATATACTACATGCATGCTACATACATACTACATGCTACATACATACTACATGCTACATACATACTACATATATACTACATGCATGCTACATACATACTACATGCTACATACATACTACATATATACTACATGCATGCTACATACATACTACATGCTACATACATACTACATATATACTACATGCATGCTACATACTACATGCTACATACATACTACATATATACTACATGCATGCTACATACATACTACATGCATGCTACATACATACTACATGCTACATACATACCACATATATACTACATACATACAATACATTCATACAATACATACATAGACATACAGTACATATAACATAGAGTAACATACTTACCAATACTTGTCACATTGTTCCCCGAAGCCATTGTCTTTTCCGGGATAAATATTAACATAACAAACCACAAAAATACTCACCCACGATCCGAAGCAGTCCACGAGTGTGTCCCACGACGATCTTGGGTAGAGAACTGCAGCATCAGATGATGCTGCCGTTCTCTACGGGCTGCAGGAATCCAATGACGGAAGGTAGGTATCCTTCCGCACTGTATTCCTCCGCCACTTAAAAAAAAAAAAGTCCCTAGTCTCACTTTATGCCATTGCTGTGTGGGAAATTCCCACACAGCAATGGCATAAAGTGAGACTAGGGACTTTTTTTTTTTAAGTGGCGGAGGAATACAGTGCGGAAGGATACCTACCTTCCATCATTGGATTCCTGCAGCCCGTAGAGAACGGCAGCATCATCTGATGCTGCCGTTCTCTACCCAAGATCGTCGTGGGACACACTCGTGGACTGCTTCGGATCGTGGGTGAGTATTTTTGTGGTTTGTTATGTTAATATTTATCCCGGAAAAGACAATGGCTTCGGGGAACAATGTGACAAGTATTGGTAAGTATGTTACTCTATGTTATATGTACTGTATGTCTATGTATGTATTGTATGAATGTATTGTATGTATGTAGTATATATGTGGTATGTATGTAGCATGTAGTATGTATGTAGCATGCAGTATGTATGTAGCATGTATGTAGTATGTATGTAGTATATATGTAGTATGTATGTAGCATGCATGTAGTATGTATGTAGCATGCATGTAGTATGTATGTAGTATTTTTTTTTTTTTTTTTTTTTAACATTTAACACATTAGCCGGATGATGGGACTACTACTGTCCCATCATTGGCTAATGTGTCAATCACTGTCATGGTAGCAGGCATCGCCCGATGGGACTTGTAGTCCCATCGGACAATGCTTGCACAGACCCCCGGACATCAGCACAGCCCCCCGGCAGGCCGGCACAGCCCCCCGGCAGGCCGGTACAGACCCCCACAGGGTGCACAGACCACCGGCAGGCCGGCACAGCCCCCCGGCAGGCCGGTACAGACCCCGGGCAGTCCACACAGCCCCCCGACAGGCCGGCACAGCCCCCCGGCAGGCCGGCAGAGACCCCCGGAAGGCCCGAAATGACGGCGCATCATGATGCGCACACACCGCGCATCATGATGACGTCAGGCCGTCAATCAACTGAACTTCCGATTCCGATGCCGATTTCCGATATTGAAAAAATATCGGAAGTCGGTATCGGAATTCCGATACAGCAAGTATCGGCCGATACCCGATACTTGCGGTATCGGAATGCTCAACACTAATCACAAGCGTAGAGCTGTATACACCAGTGTTTGGGTAATTTTTAAATGTACATCTAAATTGCAGGACTAACCCACAGACTGTCACACGCTCAGGATGGATCACACCACAATATAACAAGAAGATCCGCAAGAAATAATCACACATGTGGGACAATGTTCCAGGTGTCAATGATACACTTAGAGTGGTGGGTGGAGGAGGACTTCCTGGCAGAAAGGGTACAGTATCACCAGATACCAGATATATATAGCATATTTTAAACATTAAAAATGTACGTCTATATATCAGGAGTAGTGTTGAGCCACCCCGCTAGTGTTCGAGTTCGTTTTGGTTAGTCGAACAGGAGGCAAGTTCGTCAAATGTTCGTCGAACGTTCGACGAAACTGTCGAACACCATTGAAAACAATGGTATGCAAACACAAACACATACTAACACATAGAAAACAATTACAAAACACCTTTAAAGGTGTCCCAAAGCAGACAAAATGCTCAGAATACAAAAATAGCATATGGAAAAGGGCAACTACATATAGAAAAGAGGTGGAGGAGAAAAAGGAGGAGGAGGAGACATATAGGCATGTCATGCCCTTATGAAGTCAAGAAAGGCTGGAATAAAAATGTAAAATAAAAAAAAAAATAAAAATCTGAAATCGAAGACGATCATATACCGTCGGACTTCCCACCATAAATTATGCCAACTGCTGATCGGACGGCGTCATTCCCACAAACCTCCAAACATCGTCCATGAAGGCAAAGTGTTTGGTTTCCGGGGGCAGTATGGTTGCAAAGCTGAACCTTAAAGGAATGTCCAGAAGGGCACCACCAGGAGTGGAGCCTGCGGCTTAATTCGATTCCACCCGGGAAACCTCTACCATGCCATCTACAGAAAAGATGGACAGATTGTAAGCTTTGTCGATTCAGTGGGTGGTGGTGGATGTCCATTTTTAGTTGTGCTAGCGATTTGTCAGCTTAATTCCGTTAACGAACGAGACTCCGGCATACCCCCGCGGTACGCGTCAAGCTTACTAGAGGGACACGCGAGGCTCTGGCACGCGAGATCGAGCAATTACAGGTCTGTCATGCCCTTACATGTCCGGGGCTGCATGCGTGCTGCACTGAAAGGACCAGCGTGTGTCACTTACGCCTGTTTCACACTTACGTTTTTCCTGTGCGTTGGCAGCCACTAAAATGGCGGATAACGGATCCGTGGGCAAATGAAACACCAACGGGAGCCACCGGACCGTTGGTGCGCCAGGATCCACCGATTTCGGAATTTTAAAGGAACCGTGGCTGAAAAGAAAAAATGACTACCCGGCGAGATCTCGGGCGATGAGGCGAGATCTTGGGCGATGAGGCGAGATCTCGGGCAATGAGGCGGTGAGTGGAGGAGAGAGAGAGAGATTTTTTATCCAGCAGCCAGATTGGATTTCGGGTTAAACATGTAGCAAAAGAGGAAAATACGGATCCGGACAACAAAAAAAGTTGCATTGTCCGTTCGGTGATCTCAGCGGACGCCAAAATTTTGGCGGATCAGCAGAAATACGGATGCAACGGACAATCCTCAGTCAAAATCCGCCGATAATGAAAGTTAATGGGGAAAAAAACGGATCCGCCAAGATAAATGGCGGATCCGTTTTTTTTGCAAATCGGCGGATTTTGACTGATGGTGACAAACGGATGTGTGAAACAGGCCTTACAGGTGCAGATAACCCGCTGAACACCATTAGTGATGGGGATCTGGGATTCCAATTCTTCCCCGCGAATGAGGATTTCCCAGTAAGTGCAGGTCAACCGGAATTCCAGAATTAGGCCTAACTGGCATTCCAGGAAGAATGGAAAAATTA
Source organism: Dendrobates tinctorius (assembly GCF_039654945.1). Taxonomy (NCBI): domain Eukaryota; kingdom Metazoa; phylum Chordata; class Amphibia; order Anura; family Dendrobatidae; genus Dendrobates; species Dendrobates tinctorius. The sequence goes on along the minus strand of NW_027361750.1, from coordinate 14,849,310 downwards.
AGTGTCCAAACCACAGGTGCTGTAACTTGCTTAACAGCTGGGCTCCTATGCTGAGTAGCACGCAGTTCTTACATAAACAGGCGGCATAGCTAGGTTCACAGGTGGGCTCCTCTGCTGAGCAGTAGACACCGGTACTAGTCCCAACGTATTCACTGGGCTATATGGAGTTAAAAAATGGTTCTTACATAAACAGGCGGCACAGCTTGGTTCACGGGTGGGCTCCACTGATGAGTAGCAGACAAAGTTACTAGGCCCAAAGTATTAACTGTGCTAAATGCAGTCAAAAACTGGTTCTTTCATAAACAGGCAGCATAGCTAGGTTCACTGGTGGGCTCCTCTGCTGAGTAGCAGACAGTGCTACAAGGCCCTAAAGGATTTTCTGGACAAGATGCGGTAAAAAATTATTAGAAACAAACACGATGTAGCTCCTTGACAAATGCACTACAACGCTTGCTACCACACACTGCTACTATGCCATGAAACAGTCTATTAACATTGAAAACCATTATTGATGTGAAAATGAAGTTATGCTTTTGGTGAACGAACCGTTCTCGAACGGAACCTCGAACAGCCGAATTTTAAGCAAAGTGTTCGAGTTCGACGAATGGCTCGAACACCACCCAAAACAGCTGGAATTTTAACTTGGCGAACAGGTCGACTCGAACACCGCTCATCTCTAATCAGGAGGCAGACTCAGACGTTCTCAGGCCCAGTATGGATTCAACAAGATTGTAGAAAGTTGAGAAAGGGTAAAGTATCACCGGATAACAGGTGTATATATAGCATAGTTTACACATTAAAAATCTATGTCTATATATCAGGAGGCAGACTCAGACGGTCTCAGGCCCAGTATGGATTCGACGTGATTGTAGAAAGTTGAGAAAGGGTACAGTATCAATGGATAGCAGGTATATATAGCATAGTTTAAACATTAAAAATCTACATGTATATTTCTGGAGTCCGACAAAGACACTCACAACCTCAGTACGGATTAGACAATAATCTAAAAAGTAGAAAAAGGGTTATGTATTCGAAGCGTACACCAGTATACACTGTTGGGGTATTTTTCAATCTTCATATATATTTCAGTCTCAGTAAGACAGTCCAGACTCTCCGCATGAGGAAACGAGATGGATACAAGTACAGACGGAAAGTCAAGTGATTGCAGAAATTTTGGAATTACTAATCACGGGAAAAACTCCCGGGAGAATTCTCAGAGGCGATGCTGACCCTCAATTACTTTGTCTGTGGAGACAGCGAAAACAGTTCTTGTGAAGAAATGTTTGCTGTATCGCAGTACCGTGGAACCCATCACCGTTACTCATCTCTATCAAATTGTGATCACAGGGAGAGATGTAGACATTGTCCTCACTGCCTATCATGATTTGTCAAGTAACTTTGGAGTACAAAAGACAGAAGCCACAGGCCGTAGGCGATGCTATTGGATTGGCATGAGAGGACACATTTAAAAATGTGTGCAGGAATGTCACACGTCTGTGAGTCGGAAAACCGTGAAAGCTGATGATAAAACACCAATGATCATCTGAAGGTAGATCCCAGCAGGACAGGGCATAGCTAGGTCTTAACCATCATCTATCATTTCACCAAATTTGTATTGGCAGTCCCAGTGAAGTATTTAACAGGCCAGACTACGCAGTGGTGGAGCAGGGAGAGGTAAGTATTGCAAGTGCTGGTGCCCTGAGCAAGCAGGGGTGTCTGATGGTGGGTGTGCACCCCCACCGTCAAAGACACTTGATTGTACTATGAGTGACCCTGTGCTAGTGCCGTTGCCCAAGAGTGGGCCCACCCACCTGTCCTGGGCAACGGCACTCACACGGGTGCGTGCGCCAGGCTGTGACCCCGGCCTTGTGGGGGGAGGCAGCCCAGTTAGGGAGGTGGAAAAAATGGCATATGTTGATGTTGGACATTCAGTAGCTGCAAATGGAGTAATTGGAGAAGTCCACGGAAGAGGAGGACAAAAGCGAGCCATTTTTCTGGCAACCTACGTGTCAGCAGGGGAGGGTGGGACAAAATCCTTTGAAACCCTTGCATGGATCATTTTAATGAAGGTTAGATCATCAACATTTTGGGTCGACAGACGGGTCCTTTTTTCTGTCAGGATTGATACAGCAGCACTGAAGACTCGTTCAGATAACACACTAGCAGCAGGGCAAGCGAGCTCCTGTAAGACATATTGTGCCAATTCAGGCCAGGTGTCAAGTTTAATGGCCCAATAGTCAAAGGGGAATGACCGGTGAGGGAGAACATCGATATGGGAGGAGAAGTAGTTTGTTACCATAGTTGACAACTGCTGTCTCCTGTCACTTTCAATCGATGTAGTATTACCAGTTGTGTGAGCAGTACTTGAAAAATCAGTCCACAACAAGGTCATGAAACCCCTGTGTCCAACGCCACTTCAGCTGTGTGCACCACGAACACCTCTTCTATGTTGCCCCCTACGTCTCGTGGGAGAAACATCACCGCCGCTGTGTGCTGGGAATACCTCAAAAAAATGGTTTACCACAGTTGCTTGTTTGTTAGCCAATATTAGCTCTAGATTTTCCTGTGACATGATGTTTTGGAATTTGCTTTTATAGCTTGGATCCAGGATGCTGGCCAGCCAGTAGTCATCATCGTTCATCATTTTGGCAATGCGGGGTCCCTTTTTAGGATCTGCAAGGCATAATCAGACATGTGGGCCAATGTTCCAGGTGTCAATGATGCACTGCGAGTGCTGGGTGGAGGAGCACTGTCTGGCAAATCAACATCCCTCCAGTCACGCACAAACCCTGTACCAGACCTTGCCATGCCAACATTTTGTCATGCCCCCTGAGAAGCATCCTCCTCCCCTAAATAATCATCCCCAACATCCTCCTCCTCTTCCTCTTCCTCTTCTTCCTCCACCTCGTCCACAAGACTTCCCTGAGCAGACAATGGCTGACTATCATCAAGGCTTCCCTCCTCCTCTTTCTCCTCGGCTGCAGACGCCTGCTCCTTAATGTGCGTCAAAGTTTGCATGAGCAGAAGTGGGATGCTCATGCTTATGATGGCGTCGTCTGCGACGTGCCATGTGCATTCCTCAAAACACTGAAGGACTTTACAGAGGTCTTTCAGCTTCGACCACTGCACACCAGACAACTCCATGTCTGCCCGCAAACTGCCTTACCGTGTATCCTCCCACAAATGAATTACAGCCTGCCTCTATTCGCACAGCCTCTAAACCATGTGCAGGGTGGAGTTCCACCTTGTTGCAACGTCGATAATTAGGCGGTGCTTGGGAAGGTGGAGCAATCGCTGCAGCTTCTGCATACGACTGGAGAGTACGGGCGACTGGCGGATGTGCGAGCACAGTCTTCGCACCTTATGGAGCAGGGCTGTTAACTCTGGATAATTATTGAGGAAGCACTGCACCACCAGGTTCAAGTTCTGAGCCAGGCAAGGTATGTGTCTCAGTTTTGAAAGGGCTATGGCTGCCACAAAATTCCGGCCGTTGTCACTAACTACCTTGCCTGCCTCCAGATGTAGACTGCCCAGCCATGACTCAGTTTGTCGCTGCAAGTAGTCAGCCAGTACCTCCGCGGTGTGTCTGTTGTCGCCCAAACACATCATCTTCAACACAGCCTGCTGACACTTACCACTAACTGTTCGATAGTGGGACACCTCATGTGCAACACTGGCAGCTGCTGATGGAGTGCTCGTGCGACTGCGAGGAGGAGGAGGGTTGAACGCCTAAAGCCAACTGTTTCCTATATCGTGGGCTAGGCAGCACTGTCCCACTGCTGCTGTCCCCTGTGGACCCTGCATCCACCACATTAACCCAGTGCGCAGTGATGGACACGTAACGGCCCTGGCCATGCCTACTGGACCATGCATCTGTTGTGAGGTGCACCTTTCCACTCTCTGATTGCTTGAGTGCATGAACAGTGCGGTCTTTCACATGCACGTGGAGGGCTGGGATGGCTTTTCGCGAAAAGAAGTGTGACTGGGTAGGTCACAGCGTGGTACTGCATAGGCCATGAGCTCGCGGAAAGCTTTGCTTTCAACCAACTGGTAGGGCATCATCTCTTACGAGATTAGTTTGGCAATGTGGGCGTTCAAAGGATGAGTACTTTCTTGTCCTACTCAGAGTCTCTGGTAGGGTGAGCTGGACTTGAGAGCTGCATATGGTGGAACTAGCGGTGGACATGGCAGACTGAGAGAGGGTTGGTGATGGTGTTGGTGGTGTTGCTGATGGCCTAGATTCAGTCTTTTGTAGCAAGAACATTGTGATTCCATGACTGATTTGCCCTTGCGATGACACCTCGACATTTGCTGCTGGTGGTGTGCTAACCGGTGGGCTTACAGTGGGGGAAGCGATGTAGCGCTGCTGACTACCTTCATTCGGAGCAGGTGCACATGTGGTACGTGAGGTTTGGTAGTCAGTCCACGCTTGCAAGTGCATGGTGGTTAAATGTCTAAGCATGCAACTGGTATTCAAATTTCTCAGATTTTTCCCTCGGCTAAAGGTCTTTGCGCACTTCTTACAGATAACTTTTGCCTGATCATTAGGATTTTGTTCAAAAAAGTGCCACACTGCACTCTTCCTACTATGGAAGACATTTTGAGGCCTTGCACACTGTGCTAATTTGACCGTCTGGCCAAGCTGTCCTGCAACTCTTTTGGTTTTTTTAACCCGTTTTTGGACTGCTACGGTCCTGCCAGATAACAGCTGTTGCGATGTCATTGCCTGCTGCGGATTCTCCTCCTCCTCTTCTGAGCTATTGGCAGCAGTACCCTCTTCCCCCAATGGATGCCAGTCTGGGTCAACAACTGGGTCATCCATCACCTCCTCTTCAATTTCATGTGCACCTTCCTCTGTGTCACCGTGTAAGGTGGTATAGTATGCAGGAAGGGGCACCTGAGTTTCATCAGGGTCTGATTCTGCCTCAGTACACTGCGAGGACAATGTAGTGCTCTGAGTGAATGTACCAGCGGAAAAATCTAGCAGTGGCTGTGCATCAGTGCACTCCATGTCAGATTCATCTTGGACTGGGGAATTCACGATTTGACTTGATAACCCAGGCATGGTATGTGAAAAGAGCTCCATGGAGCAATCTGTAGTGTGGCCTGCCGCATCCTTCAATTTTGGTAGGGGTGAAGGACACAAGGAAAGGTGTTGTTCCTGACCAGGAGCCTCCACTGATGACTCAGTGCTTTTATTTTTTGAAACTTCAGAAGAGCAGGCGAGAGAGCTGGAGGCTGTGTCAGCAATGTAAGCCAAAACTTTTTCCTGAAGCTCCGGCTTTACCTACTCCCAGAAAAGGGAGCCTTCAAGGCCTTGTGGAGCCAGACGATGATGCAGGCTCAACACCTGCCTTAGGTGCTATTGTGTTTTTGCCACTACCAACAGATGCACCACCAACACCACTACCATCAGGACCAGCTGGCAACCCCCCGCCCACTTCCACGGCCTCTTCCACCATACTTCGTCATTTTTGTGAAAATGTACCCAAAATACCACCAGCTATATCGTACTATATGGTGCTGTAAAACAAGGTACAAGGTGTATATAGTATTGGTGAGAATTTGAATCTCACTAGAGAGTTGAGGACGCTGAACTATTGTCTCAGGCCCAGTAGAGATTACACCTCAATGTAACAGGCTGAAATTGGATGGTGTATGACAAGGTGGAGGGTGTGTATAGTATTGGTGAGAATTTGGATCTCACTAGAGATTTTAGGAGGCTTACAATGATGCTCTCTGTCCAAGTATGGACGCAGGCAGCCTAATAAGCAGGACTGCTGTACACAAAGGGGTGGAAAAATGAACACTTGGTAACTGTGCAGAAAAGAGGAAGAAAAATATTTTTGCTATTAAAAAAGCAGTTTGCACAGCAGTGTGGAAACAGCAATGCAGCTATCAGGGAGCCTTATAAGGCAGCCTAATAACCAACAGAGCTGATGCACAAAAATATAGCCTCCCCTGTCACTGCACACAAACTGTTGTGTTGTAAGTGGAAATCGCTAACAGCAGAAGCAGTTTTTTGGTTCTTCTTCCCTGCCTAACGCTCTCCCTTATTCAGAATCAGCAGCTGCAACCTCTCCCTAATGCTAAGATCGGCAGAAGTAAGATGGCGGTCGGTGTGCACTCCTTTTTATAGCCCCTGTGACGCCACACAAAGCCAGCCAATCACTTGCATGCCCTTCTCAAAGATGGTGGTGACCGATGCCTATGTCATCGCGTTGCCCACAGTGTGGGTCCTCCATCATTGGCTGAAAAAGGGCTCTGGAAGCATCATTTGAAACGTGACTTTGGCACTCGGGTCGCCGACCTCGTGGCCGACCTCACACTATGGTCGGGTTTCGTTTCATAAAACCCGACTTCAGCAAAAGTCGCCGACTTTTGAATTTGATCGACCCGTTTCGCTCAACTCTAATAGAAAATGGTTACACAGAAAAGTAAAAAACAAGCTAATATATATATTGCAGTGCAGCGGTATCCACGCTGTCCAATGATGAGGCAGTGACCCAGCAAAGTTCCAAAACAAAAAGTCTCTTTAATGCTCAACTAACATAAACACATCACACGATATCCTATAGATTGTAGTCGATAAACACGCCAGTCCAACACCAAGACCTGTTGCCGTGGGCTACTGCACCATCGTGTATACTGTGGGTGCCAGGCCTTTCAGCTCTGCTTGCCTGTGTTGCCTCACACAGGTGGAGCTCTGCAGAGCCTTCTGCTCTCCACCCTTTCAAAACCAAACTAACACTGACATACACACAAGGGGGAAAATAAGTATTTGATACACTGCCGACTTTGCTAGTTTTTCCACCTACAAACAATGAAGAGGTCTGTAGTTTTTATCGTAGGTACACTTCAACTGTGAGAGATAGAATCTAAAAACAAAAAAACAGAAAATCACATTGTATGATTTTTAAATAATTAAATTGCATTTCATTGCATGAAATAAATATTTGATCACCTTCCAGCAAAAATTCTGACTCTCACAGACCTCTAAGGCGGCAGTCACACTAGCGAATGACATCTGTGAGAGTGAGCCGAGTGTCAGTTCTCTATGTTCTGATCCATTCTCATGTGAGAATAGGAGCACAGGTGCGGAGGAGATGGAGAAATTAATTTCTCCATCTCTCCATTACCGTCATTTGCGGGAATCGCACTGCACTCGGGTGATATCCGAGTGCAGTGCTATTTTTCACATGCACCCATAAACTTGTATGAGTGCGTGCGATCTGATTCTTGCATGCAATCGCAACATGCTGCGATTGTTTTCGCATACCGAATCAGCATGACAAAATAATGGTATGTATGAGCTGCCAAATAGAGTAATATTGGGCCGAGTGCAATCCGATTTTTTTATCGGATTGCACTCGTCGATTTCATCGCGAGTGTGAGTTTTTCTTTAAGAAGCCCTACTACTTTGCACTCATTAACTATATTAATTGCACCTGTTTGAACTCATTACCTGTATAAAATAAACCTGTCCGCACAGTCAACCAATCATACTCCAACCTCTCCACCATGACCAAGACCAAAGAGCTGTGTAAGGACAACAGGGACAAAATTGTAGACCTGCACAAGGCTGAGATGTGCTACAGGACAAAAAGCAAGCAGCTTGGTGAGAAGGCAACTACTGTTGGTACAATTATTAGAAGCAAGAAACACAAGAACACTGTCAATCTTCCTAGGTCTGAGGCTCCATGCAAGATCTCTCTTCGTTGGGGGTAAGGATGATTCTGAGAAAGCTAAGGAATCAGCCCAGAACTACACAGGAGGACGGTCAATTACTTGAAAAGAGCTGGGACCACAGTCTCAAATATTACTGTTTGTAACACAGTACGCCTTCATGGATTAAAATCCTGCAGGGCACGCAAGGTCCCCCTGCTCACACCAGCACATATCCAGGCCCATTTGAAGTTCGCCAGTGACCATCTGGATGATCCAGAAAAGGCATGGGAAAAGGTCATCTGGTGAGATGAGACAAAAATAAAACTTGTTTGGTATAAACTCCACTGGCCTTGTTTGGAGGAAGAAGGATGAGTACAATCCCAAAAGCACTGTCCCCAAAAAAATGTGCAGAAAAACTCGACTTATACACGAGTATATACGGTATATAGATTATCACTTATCATCTTGGTCATTACAAAAAACTGTAATTTCTCCTCCCTCAGGAGAGGGTTAATCAATATTAATTACCTTTTATGATTCTAAACATTACTCATACTTTATTAGCAAAAAGTAGACACCCTGGAACTTTTATGTCAAAGTTGACAGAAGTTTTCTAATTCAATAATAGGTATGACTTAACACAAGTATAGAGCAAGAGAATATTCAGCTCACCCTCTCCGTGGAATATCCTGGGTTCCACAAGCCTTGAGCACGGAAAATCAATTTTTTTATTCAGTTTCATATACACTCACTGGCCACTTTATTAGGTACACCATGCTAGTAACGGGTTGGACCACCTTTTGCCTTCAGAACTGCCTCAATTCTTCGTGGCAGAGATTCAACAAGGTGCTGGAAGCATTCCTCAGAGATTTTGGACCATATTGACATGATGGCATCACACAGTTGGCGCAGATTTGTCGGCTGCACATCCCTGATGCGAATCTCCCGTTCCAACACATCCCAAAGATGCTCTATTGGATTGAGATCTGGTGACTGAGGAGGCCATTTGAGTACAGTGAACTCATTGTCATGTTCAAGAAACCAATCTGAGATGATTCGAGCTTTATGACATGGCGCATTATCCTGCTGAAAGTAGCCATCAGATGTTGGGTACATTGTGGTCATAAAGGGATGGACATGGTCAGCAACAATACTCAGGTAGGCTGTGGCGTTGCAACGATGCTCAATTGGTACCAAGGGGCCCAAAGAGTGCCAAGAAAAAATTCCCCACACCATGACACCACCACCACCAGCCTGAACCGTTGATACAAGGCAGGATGGATCCATGCTTTCATGTTGTTTACGCCAAATTCTGACCCTACCATCCGAATGTCGCAGCAGAAATCGAGACTCATCAGACCAGGCAACGTTTTTCCAATCTTCTACTGGCCAATTTCGATGAGCTTGTGCAAATTGTAGCCTCAGTTTCCTGTTCTTAGCTGAGAGGAGTGGTACCCAGTGTGGTCTTCTGCTGCTGTAGCCCATCTGCCTCAAAGTTCGACGCACTGTGCGTTCAGAGATGCTCTTCTGCCTACCTTGGTTGTAACGGGTGGCAATTTGAGTCACTGTTGCCTTTCTATCAGCTCGAACCAGTCTGCCCATTCTCCTCTGACCTCTGGCATCAACATGGCATTTCCGGCCACAGAACTGCCGCTCACTGGATTTTTTTTCTTTTTCGGACCATTCTCTGTAAACCCTAGAGATGGTTGTGCGTGAAAATCCCAGTAGATCAGCAGTTTCTGAAATTCTCAGACCAGCCCTTCTGGCACCAACAATCATGCCACGTTCAAAGGCACTCAAATCACCTTTCTTCCCCATACTGATGCTCGGTTTGAACTGCAGGAGATTGTCTTGACCATGTCTACATGCCTAAATGCACTGAGTTGCCGCCATGTGATTGGCTGATTAGAAATTAAGTCTTAACACACAGTTGGACAGGTGTACCTAATAAAGTGGCCAGTGAGTGTACAGCATGGTACAAAAAAGCCAATGTTCGAAACTCGTTCATTTTCGTGCAGGCACTTTTCTCTACCGGTTTATCCGGCTCTAGCATGTCCAATTGCTTTTTTGTACCATGTTGTATATGAAACTGAATATAGAAAATTGATTTTACTCCTTGGAGCTAGATTCCTTGTTTTTAACACATAATGACCATCTTGATTCATATTTATATATGTGTCCATTTTGCATATCTTCAATGATTTTGTTATATCCTTAGCAACTGAGGCACCAACTTTTCTATTTCTACATGTTCACTGATTAGAGCAGAAAGGGAAAGTGCACAGGAGGAACCACACGATTACTAATAATTTTGCAGAAAGTCTGTCCCTACTACAGATCATCCTAATTACATTCTGGGGAAATGCAAAAAGATATATGGATCCATACATGGGCTACGAAACCAGTGTGAAATCCAATGAATCCAGACTGGAATTACAAGAATGGAACTAAATGGATTTGGCCATTAGGTACATGAGGCCGACATAGCGTTGGAAAGGGTAGTATTCTCTACAATAATATTATTATTATTACGATAATATTAGCTCACAGCTGTCTGCTTTACCTTTGCTGGTGTCACAAAATAGAGGAGACCCCTTGTCAGTTTCTTCATTTATTTATTTAGGTTAAACAAGCATAAAAAGCTGTATAACAAACTCTACATGAAAAGCACTAGATGGTGCAATTTTAAAATATGTAGAGGGGTGTGAATTTATATATCTCTAGAATATCTATTCTATCTATCTACCTATCTATTATCTATCTAATATATATATCTAATTTCTTTCTATCACCTATTTATTTACATCGTTATCTGAGATTTTTTTCTTGGTTGTCAGGAGGATTCTGGCTGTTTACTTCCTGTGCTTGGCTAATGCAATTTCTTGGTTTCATATAATACCTACAAAACATAACTGCATTCCAGTAACATAAAATAAAATTTATTGAATCATACTATAAAATCACAAATACATAAAGACACATCATGATAGAAAGTCCAATAAAGATATAGGATGATAAATTGTACAAATAAAATAATCTAGAATACAGTACATAAGTAATGTACTTAGTTAACAAATATAAAATATATTATGGTATCCTGTATATCCCCATGTATATTGGTTGAAGGTAAGTAAAACATTCAACAAAAGGGATAATATGACCGACATAGGTAGGTATGCAAACAGGTAAATAATTATAAAGCAAAAGACCTTCAGGCAATATAGATGTGGAAAATCAGTTTAATATATATAGATTTTCCCTAAAGTGATAATAAAAACCCCTTCATGACCTATGACGTATATATACGTCATAGGTCATGTCTCTGCACTCCATGCGGGCTCCAGTGATGAGCTTTTATGTTTTCTGGCACATGACAGCTGATTTCAGCAGCTGACACATGCCCCTAACAGCTGCAGGTGGAATTGCAATCTACCCGCTGCTTGTATCATTTTAAATGCCGCTGTCAATCTCCCACAGGGGCAATTAACATGGTCACGCCAGAAGAGTGTCTCTAATCTCATCCATCAACACCCCTGTCACATGATCGCAGGGCGCCGATGAGCTGACATGACAACCCGGGATCTGCAGGAGATCCCTGTGGTTGTCATTGTTGCTCTGCTATGAGCGCCGCCCAGTGGCTGGCATTCATAGCAGATGACCACTTCTGCTACACATACTGTATGCGTAGCACAGGTGATTGGAGTATCACGGCTTCACGTCTCCTAAAGGGACTATTGAAGGAAGTAATAAGTAAAAAAAATGTTATTAAAAATGATATAAAAGTTCAAATCACCCCTCTTTTGCCCCATGCACAATAAAAATACACATATTTGGTATCGCCTCATTCGGAATCACCGGATCTATCAAAATGTGCAAAGAATTAATCCGAGCGGTAAATAACGTAACTAGAAAAAAATCAAAAATGCCAGAATTATTTTTTTTTTTTGATTGCCGCAACATTGCAATAAAATGCCATAACAGCCGATCTAAACATCATATCTACCCCAAAATGGTATCAACAAAAACGTCAACTCTGTGCACAAAAAAGAAGCCCTCACGAGGCCCCAGATCTCGAAAAATGTCAATTGGTAATAATTATTATTCAGGAGAATCAAATTTTGGGTGAAATTCAAGGTGAATTCAATTTTCCTTGAACAGATTCTCCTTTCTCTGATTATTACCTAATGGTAAGTTATTACAGATACTTAGAATTTACTTTTGCTGCGCCTTAAGGTAAATCCAGTAATTAATAATTGAAAACTAATGTACAAATATTAATATACTATCTGACTTCTTTGGCTTGGTTACAGAATATAGCAATACACAAGGCAGCAATATGACAGTTACTAATTGTGATGGTCAACGTGTGGCTGGACACACCGCCTCCAGCAGGGCGAATTTCTATCACACGCGTGACCCTGGATACACCGCCTCCAGTAGGGCGAATTTAAACAATACAACGTGCCGCCGGATACACCGCCTCCAGCAGGCAAATTCAGAATTACACGTGAAACTGGATACACCGCCTCCAGCAGGGCGAATTTAAATAAAAAGGGGAAACACCAGGGAACGATACAATGGAGGGCCCTGCGATAGGGAACAGGGACGTGGAGACCTCCTGCACTCCCCTGAGCCAGTCTCTACACTCCTAAAATTCCCTATACAGGCTCTGCACCTGTCGCCGAGCTGGAACCTAAGAATCCTAGCTCGCCCTGCACCTAGTCCTTTCTAATGAAATGGACGGTGCAGAATCTAATCCCACCACTGCACTAAAACACACATAAGGGAAGTCACAAACAGGGATAACACCACTTAGCTTTGCTCCGTTGCTCTTGCTCCCAGCAACAGAGTCCACCACCAGAATGCAGCTTTCCTCCAGAATCGCTGCTACTTCACCAAGCTTTGTCAGAGCTTCAAGGAACTCTCTCTAGCTCCTTCCACACCAGGACTCTGACTGAGCTGCCAGGAACTCTCTCTAGCTCCTCCACCAACGATGGTTGAAATGACCAATATCACCAACAGTGATTGCAACACCTGACACTCTTTTATAGCAGAGCCAGAGCAATCACACCTGCTTTATAATCACGTGCACTAAACTAAAGTAACCAGAGTGCAATGACCCTAACGGCCACCGGGGGCAAAACTAGAACTTAAACCACCGCAGTGCAATGACCCTAATGGCCACCGGGGGCAAAACTATATTTAAGCACACAGCTTAAGGAAAAAAAAGGTTACTTGTGCATTTATCTGTCATAATCCAACCTGGATCATGACACTAATGAAGCCTTATGTTCCTCCTATGATGAATGTTTGCTATGTCTTACTTTTCTGAAAGAAGCCAACACCTAATCAGCAGGGTCCGGGTTTCACTTACAAAGGATAATGATGGCTGATGATGAAGTCACATCTACTCTTGCCCTTAGAAGCACAATCTCTGAAGCTCCGACGGGAAGTTACAGATATAATGATGGTGGCACTTACTAGAAGAATGAAGACTCTTCTCTAAGCTCTTGGACGCTTGTTGCCAAACTGATGACAAATATACCTTGAGTTCAATACATTTTAATGGTGAGCTAACATAAAAAAAGTGTACATGATGATACTGCCCCTTCAATAAGCTTAAATCTTGAATGTTGCTGAGATGAAAAGGGAAATCGTTTTCTCACATAAATTCCAGGCATTATTGCAGAAGGTCACAAAGAAAAGATTTTCAGGCATCTATTTATTGGCATCGACGAATATTTAAGTCTGTGTAGTTAAAGTGCTCAGTCTGCTCCACGGATAGTGCCGAAGTACTGGAAACGGCAAGGAAAAGTTTAGCAATCTAATTGGTGGCATATGTCACTCCTCTTCCACTACAAAAGAAAAATATGGAATATAATAGGAAAAAAGTTACTAAGTAACTGGGAGAACTGGAATCAGAAGCTAAACAGAAGTACAGCTATTGGTTTGGTTCATGTCCACTCACAGTTTTTATGTGTAGTTTTGTCACAAAACCTGAAGGATTTCCAAGTGCCAGAATAGTGAATAAGATTCCTGAAGTCTCAAACACACGTCTGCAAATAAAATCCTTCATTTATTCTCAAGTTGAGTGCCAAAAATTTACTTTATTAATTTTTACAATTCTGACCGCTTTCACTGTCACCCTGGAGCACTTCAACAGATCCCACTAATTCTGGGATGGCTTTTTTGTGACATATTGTATTTCATGTTAGTGGTAATATTTCTTCGATATGACTTGCGTTTATTTACAAATAAAACTGAAATGTGGCAAAAATTTGGAAAACTTTGCAGTTTTCAAATTCATAATTTTTGTGCCCTTAAATCAGAGTCATATCACACAAAATAGTTAATAATTAACATTTCCCACATATCTACTTTACATCTGCACAACCATGGAAACAATTTTTTTTGTAAGGACGTTATAAGTGTTAAAAGTTGATCAGTGATTTCTCATTTTTCCAACAACATTTACAAAACCATTTTTTTTTGACTACCTCACAGTTGAAGTCAATTTGGGGGTTAAATATGACAGCAAATACCCAAAAGTGACACCATTCTACAAACTGCTCCCCTCAAGGTGCCCAAAACCACATTCAAGAAGTTTATTATCCCTTCAGGTGCTTCACGAGAACTAAAACAATGTGGAAGGAAAAAATGAATATTTTACTTTTTTCACAAAAAATTTACTTTGGAACCAATTTTTTTATTTTCACAAAGGTATCAGGAGAAAATGGACCACAAATTTTGTTGTGCAACGTCTCCTGAGTACGACAATACCCAATATGTGGGGGAAAGCAACTGTTTGGGCGCATGGCAGGGCTCAGAAGGGAGGGAGCATCGCTGACTTTTTGAATGCAAAATTGGCTGGAATCAATGAGAGACCCCTGATGTACCTAAACAGCGAAACCCCCCCATTCTAACTCCAACCCTAACACAGCCCTAACCCCAACACACCCCTAACCCCAATCCCAACCCTAACCATAACCCTATCCACAAATCTAACCCCAACACCTCAACCCTAACCCCAATGCAACCCTAACCCTAACACAACCCTAACCCCAACACAACCCTAACCCCAACCCTAGACTCAACCCTAAACCTAGCTCTAACCCTAGTGCCATCTCTAACCCTAGCCCATCCCTAACCCTACCCTAGTTCTAACCCTACCCCAACCCTAGCTATAACCCCAACTATAATCCCAACAATAACCCTAACCCTAGCCCAACCCTAACCCTCGCTATAACCCCAACTATAACTCCAACCATAACCCTAACCCTAGCACTAACCCTAATGGAAAAATGGGAAAAAAAAATCAGAAGAACAGTTCACTGGAAATGTTACTCCAGATTGGAGGTACGGGATTGAAGTGCTACCCAACCATTTACAAGGCCATACAATTAAATAGTATACTGTCCATGTTTCTCAAACACATGCTCCCAGTTGTTACTCTCAGGGTCAATCACTCCAACCCCTCAGCACACTTACCGTGGTTATCACCAGCTCTCTAACTATTTTTAAATGGGTCTCACTGACACTCTGTTATCCCTGTTTGCCCTAAATCGGGAACAAACCAGCACGTGTGGCTATTCCTCACTTCTATCAAGCAGAAGCCAAATAGGAAGTGGCGCTGATCCAGAATGTTCACATTTAGGGAAGTTTGGATTTGTCGGGTTCGACTGAATTTATTCCAAAGTTCGGTTCTGGTATCCTAATTTGCACCTGAACCCAAACCAGATGGAAATCAGTGGGGACACAAACTTTGGAGATGGAAAATCTTTCTCTCTCCTTCCTGAACTGTAAAATGGACTTCCTTGAGAAGTCTGTGTTTGGAGTTCAGCGCTGGACACTAGGTGTCCGGTATGAACCCCAAACTTTACAGTTCGGATTCGCTCACCTCTATTCACATTCTCTCTACATCTGACCCGGAATGGACAGAAGAACTCTTCCCACCTTCTATCACATTCTGGAATGCATGCTTACATTGACCCCTTGTTTCTGAGGACCTGACTCATCAAATAGATCCAACAAAAATGTTATCCTTGTTGCCCTCACTCTTGTAACACAAACTTGTAGAGCAGCAGTTCCGTTGACCCAGAGCTTTAGGAGGCAAATTAACCAAAGTTCTTGTGGCCAGGCAGCACTACTGTCATCATCCGCTGGCCCGATGTTCACCCTCCAGCAAATACACACAACGCAGTGCACCACAGACATTACTTTTTACGCGACATCTCGAAGAGGAGACTGTCCGACATAGAAATACCAACATGCCACAATAAACATTATAGTGTTCTCAAAAGCAATTAGAGAAAAATGGTAGATAAACCGGAGAAACACTTATAGGAGGAAGCTATTGAACTCATATTTAACCCTCCTACACACTAGTATCATTACATTAAATGCAGAGTGTAATAAGAAAATGCTTAGCAGAAAAGATAAATATATCAGCTCTTATCTGCTTTACATTGCTGGGCTTGGAAAAAATGAACATATCATCTGAACTCACCTTCTTATCATATATGCTTAAACTATTGCCTTAAAACTCATTATCCAGTGATTTAAAGCCTAGATTACTCCTTCTACTAACATAATCCAATGGTCATTTGCATTTAGGTAGTTTACACATTTGTTATTGTCTTGAAATATTCTTACCTCCAGACAAGGATTTCTGTTTAGATCTGATACAGGAAAGATGTATATCTTTGTACTGTGTTAGCCAGTAGATAGAAAAATATTCAGGATTGAGAGTCCTCAGTGGTTGATACCTTTTAATGGCTAACTGAAAAGATGGTAACACATTGCAAGCTTTCGAGACTACTCAGGTCTCTTCTTCAGGCTAGACTAATACAACATCTGAAGAGTCACATATTTATACACAATACAACACATACAACTCAGTTAACCATTAAAAGGTATCAACCACTGAGGACTCTCAATTCTGAATGGTTAGATCTGCAAACAATACTACTTCTAAAAAAAAAAGGTCTGATATTCTTGTGTTCCTTTGTTTTAACAATTGGAATCCAACAATCCATGAGCACAGAAGAAAATACAGGTGAGATACCTCAAGGAATTCTTATCTGAAAACCTAGAAATATTTCAACACTCAAAGTTGTGCAAAAATGTTGCGATTTTTACCTTTTTTTAATGTAGTCCTGGTCGGCTTTGCCAAAGTGGGCAAACCTGATGCTGGACAGGGTGTGGCACAGCCCCCCTGGCAAATTTTTAAAAATTTAAGACACTTTGTGGGCATAAATTATACGAGATATGTGCACTAACCTCTGACTGGAGAAGCATTACTGGCGGAGACGCACACCACTTGTAAGATTTACCTAATTCAAGTATTGCTGTGAAGAGTGAACCTATGTCATCAACACCAAGCTAAAAAAAAAAAATTCCTCATCAGCAAATGCTGTAAATGTCATAAGGTCCAAATCTGTAGACCAGGTTAATGTGGGAGCAAAATCTGCATGTCACAGAGGGATACACTGGATTAATCAGTGAAGTTGAAATAAAATCATTTGGTAGTGTAATAAAAACAAGATTCTCAAATCCGAGTATTTCTTATTAATTGATTTCTAAGTAATGATAAAATATTACATAATTAAGAGATTGCAATATAGAATTGTGGTAATTCTCCTGTCGACCATTCAATGTAATTTGTCTGAGGACATCTTTGTCGATTTCATTATTTTGGTCATCACTTGCACTTTTTCTGCAAAGAAAATGCAGGTTTAGAGTGTCAGATTTCTGCCCTGAAAGGGAATCTCTCACCAGATTTTTGCTGTCCCATAAAAGTTAACAAATACCCTGATTCCAGCGATGTAATAATAATAATAATAATAATCTTTATTTATATAGCGCCAACATATTCCGCAGTGCTTTACAGTTTAATAGTTCATACACAAGTCATAAGTAACAACGTTAACAATACAGTAATTAAAGTAAAATAAGACAACCCTGCTCATGAGAGCTTACAATCTACAATGAGTTGGGGGAGATACAAAGTACAGGTGTGTATTTACAATGGTGTATTTACAATGATGGTCCAGCCATCTTGAGAAGGTGGGGGACAGAGATAGTGAATGGGCTACATACTCACACTTGCACATAAAATGACTTTGATTATTGAACGTGATAGGCTGCTCTGAATAGATGTGTTTTGAGAGAGCGCCTAAAACTGTGCAAATTGTGGATAGTCATAATTTCTTGGGGTAGAGCATTCCAGAGGATTGGCGCAGCGCGGGAAAAGTCTTGGAGTCGGGAGTGGGAGGTGCGGATTAGTGCAGAGGTTAGTCGAAAGTCTTTTGCAGAGCGCAGCGGTCGGCTAGGCCGATAGACAGAAATGAGGGAGGAGATGTAGGGGGGTGCCGCACTGTGGAGAGCTTTGTGGGTGAGAACAAGTACTTTGAATTGGACCCTATAATGAATGGGCAGCCAATGTAAGGACTGGCGAAGAGTGGACGCGTCCGAGTACCGATTAGCCAGGTAGATGACCCTGGTTGCTGCATTAAGTATGGACTGGAGAGGGGAAAGTCGAGTAGCGGGGAAGCCAATTAATAGAGCATTGCAGTAGTCCAGGCGGGAGTGGATCAATGCGACAGTGAGGGTTTTTGTTGTTTCCATGGTGATAAAAGGGCGAATTCTGGAGATGTTCTTTAGGTGTAAGTGGCAAGAGCGGGCAAGACATTGTATATGGGATGTGAAGGAGAGGTTGGTGTCAAACATAACATCCAGACAGCATGCCTGCTGCCGGGGTGTTATTATGGTGCCACCCTCGGAGAGGGAAATGTCAGATTTAGGGAGGTTAGTAGATGGCGGGAGCAGAAGAAGTCCAGTTTTTGAGAGGTTAAGTTTCAGATAGAGAGCGGACATGACGTTGGAGACTGCGGACAGACAGTCACTGGCGTTCTGTAGTACAGCGGGGGTAAGGTCAGGGGATGATGTATATAGTTGTGCATCATCAACATAAAGATGGTACTGAAAGCCAAATCTGCTGATGGTCTGTCCAATTGGGGCCGTGTAGAGAGAGAAGAGAAGGGGCCAAGGACTGAGCCCTGAGGTACCCCGATAGCGAGAGGAAGAGGAGATGACGTGGAGCCAGCGAACAAAACACTGAAGGAGCGGTCAGAGAGATAGGAAGAGAACCAGGAGAGAGCAATGTCCTTAATGCCTAGTGACTGGAGCCTATGGAGTAGGAGACGGTGGTCAACAGTGTTGAAAACTGCAGAAAGGTCGAGAAGAATGAGCAGAGAGTGTTCACCGTTACATTTTGCTGTCAGAAGGTCATTGGTCACTTTGATGTGTGCAGTTTCATTCGAATGTAGGGGTCAGAAGCCAGACTTTGAAGGATCTAGGAGGGAGTGAGTGGAGAGGTAACGGGTAAGGCGGCAGTAGACTACTCGCTCCAAGAGTTTAGAGATGAAGGGGAGATTGGAGACTGGTCTGTAGTTGTTTGTGCAGGATGGGTCTAGAGCAGGTTTCTTTAATAATGGAGTAATGATAGAGTGTTTGAAGGAGGATGGGAAAATGCCTGAGGAGAGGGAGAGATTAAAGATTGTAGTTAGGTGAGTTGTGATGACTGGAGAGAGAGACTGGAGGAGTTGTGAGGGAATGGGGTCGGTAGTGCATATAGTTGGGCGAGAAGGAGAGGAGTCTGGAGACTTCTTCTGTGATAGGATCAAATGTGGAAAGTGAGCCAGGGGAAATGCAGGTAGGGATAGAAGTCACAGCACTTGGTGGTTGGGAGCGAATTTCCTGATGGATATTATCTATTTTCTCTATAAAATGGGAGGCCAGGTCATTTGCACAAATGTCTGAGATAGGAGCTTGTGCTTTTGGCCTGAGGAAGGAGTGAAAGGTGTCAAAAAGCTTCTTGGGGTTGTTGGCTAGAGAGGAGATCAGGGTGGTGAAGTAGGTCTGTTTGGCGAGGTGAAGGGCAGAGTTGTAGGTTCTTAGCATAAATTTGAAGTGGATGAAGTCTTCTGGTGTGCGGGTTTTTCTCCATCGGCGTTCAGCACTCCTAGAGCATCTTTGGAGAAATTGAGTTTGCGATGTGAGCCAGGGCTGTCTTACTCTGTTTGGAGGTTCTGAGAGTGAGGGGCGCTACCTGTTCAAGGGTGGTTGTAAGAGTGTTGTTGTAGTGATGAACAGCCAGATCAGGACAGGAAAAAGAGGAGATTGGGGACAGGGAAGACTGTAGGGAGTCTGAAAGTATCTGAGGGTTAATGGCTTGTAGATTTCTGAATGTGTGATAGGTAGGAGTGTGCTGGGGTGGGCAAGGATTTGTGAGCATGATGTAGAGAATGTTGTGGTCAGAGAGGGGAAGCGGTGAGTTATTTAGGTTAGAGATTGAGCAAAGCCGGACAAAGACCAGGTCAAGGGTGTTACCGTCTTTGTGTGTCACAGAGGTTGAGAGCTGTGAGAGGCCGAGAGAGGTGGTTAGTGATAGAAGCTGGGATGCAGATGTGGAAGTAGGGCTGTTAATGGGGATGTTGAAGCCTCCCAGGATAAGAGTTGGTAGTTCTGAGGACATGAAGTGCGGCACCCAGGGTGAAAAGTGGTCAAGGAAGTGGGTGGGTGAGCCTGGGGGCCGGTATATGACCGCTACTCTGAGGGAGAGAGGACAGAAGAGCCTGATGGTATGGACCTCAAAAGAAGGGAATGAGAGTGATGGAACTGGGGGGATGACCTGGAAAGTGCATTATGGGGACAGGAGTATGCCGACTCCACCACCAGGTCTGTTTGTGGGTCTCGGGGAATGAGTGAATTGTAAGCCACCATAGGAAATGGCAGCAGGAGAGACAGTGTCAGAATCCTGAATCCAGGTTTCAGTGAGGGCCAACAGATTAAGAGAGTTGTTCAAAAAGTAGTTATGCAGGAAAGGAAGCTTGTTACATTCAGACCGTGGATTCCAGAGGGCACAATTGAAAGATGGAGATGAAGGAGTGCAAGTAATATTAATTAGATTATTTTGGTTTTGATATGGGGTAGGGGTTGAAGTTGGAGGATGGTGGACCAGGGTTGGGGGAGATGTCCCCTGAAATCAGTAGGAGTAAGAACATAAAGAGCAAGTAGTTATTTGAAATGTTAGCAGTTTTTTTTGTTGAATGTGTTTGGGCACGATGGACTGCGATTTTTCAGGAAAGTGAGAAGTGCATGGGAGCTGTACATGGGAGAGGAAAGTATAGAGGGGCTGATGTGTATGAGTGGTGATGGGGGAGGGATGGGGCGGTGAATGTGGATGGCAAAGGAACACAGGAGGTTAAAAATAAAGCACATGGCTAAAAATACAGCAAAGTGTGGGTTTCCTGACTCCTGTCCTGACTAACTGTCATGGAGTAACTGTCTTGCTAGATGCTTAGCTAATGTGATGCTTTGCTTAATGCGTGCTGACCCCTCACTTGCATGCCCCTTAGAGTTAGTTCACATTTATACCCCCCACTACAGGGCCAAGAGAGAGGGATTGTGGGAGCTGCTTAGTTATAAATTTGCAACAGCTGCTCAGCACCTCTTGGTGTGCAAAAGATGATCAAAGAGCCAGTACTGATTCCATCTCTATGCTAAAACACTTCTCCTGAGATAACATCTCCAGTGATTCCCCCCCATGGATATACAGCAGTAAAGCCCCCCGGTACACATAGCGATATCGCTAGCAATATCGCTGTAACGTCACTGGTTTTGTGACGTAGCAGCGATATTGCTAGCGTTATCGCTACGTGATACTTACCTCTGACCGGCTCACCCGCTGGTTATCGCTGATCGCGTGAGAAGGTCCTTGGCCGATTCTCGTCGGGCACTTCCTCCTGGGCTTCCTGTGGCGCCGACGAGCGACGCGTGGAGGCAGGCAAGAGGACGTCAGGATCGCCGCGTCTGACAGGTAAGTAGCGACCCCTGACCCCTGCTATGTCGCTGGTGAGATCTGCCTGTGTGGCAGCTCACTAGCGACCACTTAGCGATGCACCAGCGATCCATATCGTTGTCGAGATCGCTGGTGCATTGCTAAGTGTAACGGTACCCTAAGTCCTGAGAACAATGTAACAGATGAATTATAGCAAAGAAGTTGAATAATATGGTTACCATTCACACTGCTTGCTAACATTGAATGGAGATACATGCAGGCTGGTGCAGATCAGAAGTTGAATAATTGGGCTGCATGCTGCAGTTTTTTATAAAATTACTCTGCTGCAGATCTAGCAGTTCTCTGCATGCCGCCCCCACCACTGATTGGCAGCTTTTTGCGCACACTGTGTATAGGCAGAAAAAAGGTGGAATCGGTGTTATACAGATTGATATTACTGAAACAACACACAGCCCAGCAAGTGACCCATCATAGGAATCAGAGTCTCTGCCCCTATATTGTGCTGCTCTCAGATTAAATAAAAAAACGTAGTGATAGATTCTGTCGTGCGTACCTGGGATGTTATTCTAGGTACACCACCAGAGGGCGAGGAAGTGATGAGAACAGAAGCTCCCCGTAAGCAAGGACCTGCAGTAGTGGAGCCAACACCGTTAGGTGGCAGTAGGGAGGTCAAATACGCCGAGTCGTTAACAGCCGAGAACGCAGTACCAGAGAGGAAGACAAGAGCAGAGTACACAGCGGGACATACACTGCGGGGAACAGGCACACGGACACACGCTAAGTAGGAGATAGGAAAAGGATCAACACTAATACAGGTAGTCAGGAAGCGAAGGACACACACTGGGTGCACTGGGTCAGCTGCCCTAGTCAAAGACAGGAACTATCACTGATATGCAGTATCGGTGGCAGCGTCGGAAAATAACCACCCCCATACCAGATAGAGGCAGAGAAGGTAATTTTGCGATGCAACAGCGATCTCGCCAGCGATCTCGCTACATGTGATGTAGGGTTCGAGCAGGCTCACAGGATGCAGTGACGAGACACGAGACTGAATGTGGGGTGAAATAAACTTTTATAAGTTTTAAAGCCGCAAGGGCTAAAACTGCTTAAATAAGACAAAAGGGGAAACACTTAGTTGTCCTCGCAGGGACTCGTAAAACAACATTAAAAAAAAAACAAAAAGGGTCCTTATTTTCTCTATAATACACTTAGCCTTCCGGGCGTCGCTCGAGTTCACGACCACTCAGGGGTTGCAGATGTGGCTGCCTTGTAATCCACGACTTCCCGGAAGGACTTGTGCTTGTACAGCCCCGAAGAGACCAGAACGATGGGGCGCAGCAGGCCCTTAAGAAACTGGACGGTGGGGCGCAACGGGCCCTGTAGTAACCGGAACGATGGGGCACAACAGGCCCTGAAGAAACCGGAACGATGGGGCACAACAGGCCCTGAAGAAACTGGGCGGTGGGGCGCAACGGGCCCTGAAGAAATGGGGTCGGTGGGGCACAACGGGCCCTGAAGAAGCTGGCACGGTGGGGCACAACAGGCCCTGAAGAAATGAGGTCGGTGGGGCACAACGGGCCCTGAAGAAGCTGGCACGGTGGGGCACAACAGGCCCTGAAGAAGTGGGGTCGGTGGGGCACAACGGGCCCTGAAGAAACTGTTCAGGGGGTCAATCTCCCAGGCGTCCGTTTAGAGGCGCTCGTTCCCCAGCCAGGTCATGACGCAGTTTCAAAAAAGACATAAACGTTAACAAATTCTGCTCAGTGTCCCCTCAGTAACCGGGACGGGCTCTGCGGCCGCCTATAGCGAGGTGACGTCCCCTGAGGTCGGTGATGACGGGGCCGCGGCTGTGGGAGAAGACAGGGGGGCAGTGTCCTGGCCACTGTACCGGATTGCTGTGTCGTCGCAGCGGTCGCCTGAGATCCCGGTCCTGTCACACCACGGAGGGAATCAGCGGCCGTCACTTTATCTGAATCTTTGCGGGGGGAAACTCCCGGGGAGAGTCTCTTACGCGTCAACCTTCGGTAAGTCTCAAATTTCCCTTTTTCAATCTCCTGCCTGTCTCTCTTTTCCACACCGTCAGTTGCCACAGTCCTCTCTCTGCCGCACGGCTTCCTCTCTCCTGTCAGGCTCTCTGCCAACTGCCACCTCAGCGCGTCCCCTGCTCCTTTTACCCTCGCCCCGCCCCCTGTTGCCCTGACAACTTCAGTCGCATGTCTCCCTTTGTAATCCCCCTGATGTGGTTTCTTCAACAACCCTGATGGCGGTCCCCCTGGTTCTAGCCCAATCACTGTATGGGGGTCCTCCTCCCCACATTCCCCCACCCTGTAAGCTCGCCAGTCCTCGGGCGAGGGTGTTAGTCTATTGAGATTGGTCTGTAAAGGTGTCAATATTTGTTGCCATACGAACTGGTCTTGTTCATACCGTTCGGGGGGTTTGCCGGCTGTTGACCGCTCGGAGCGTCTAAGTTCGACTGGGGTGGAATCTTCTGGGGTGGTGGACGTCGGTGAGCTGCAAGATGCCGGTGGGTTAATTGTGTCAACTGGCTCATTATTGGGTGGAGGGCCCTTGGGAACTGGAGGGAAATCCTCGTCGTCTGAGTCCCAGCATATGGACTCCGGTTCGGATGTCTTCGGGACGGGTTCCAGTTGCTTCGGGTCGGAAGAAATACACAGGCGTAACATATTACGATGCACAATGCGAGTGGGCAGTGTTTCATCCTGCTCGGGCTGTATTTCGTACACAGGTCCTTCTGAATGGATACGGCGTAGTACCCGATAAGGACTCTCTTCCCAACGTGACTCCAGTTTATTCTGGGGGCGTTGATCTAGTACAAGCACACGGTCCCCGCTTTGGAGATGGGGAGGGGAGGTTGTATTCTTCCCGGGGTGTTCCCAGTCTTGAAGTTTGGTATGTACAATTCGGTGAAGAGTTTGCAACCTGTGGCGATGATTTCGGACCCAAGACGACACTCCGGTCCAGGGCCGAGGCTCTTCGGGGTCCAACTCTACCTCCGTGATCCCTTTACCCTCTCGTCCGAACAGCAGGAAATAAGGAGTATAGCCCGTTACTCGATGTACCCGATTATTATAAACCCACACTAATTCAGAAACATATTCAGGCCAACGAGCTTTCTTGTCACTCTCCAGAGTGCGTAGCATTTGAATCAATGTCCGATTAAATCGCTCACAAGCCCCATTCCCTTGCGGGTGATATGGTGTGGTCCGGGATTTATCAATCCCATAAAGATGATGTAGTTCCTCCATAACTTTCCCCAAAAAACATGCTCCCTGGTCGGAATGTATGCGTTGAGGACAGCCGTACACTTGTATAAAATTTCTGCAAATTGCGGAGGCGGCTGACTCCGCGGTCTGGTCTCGAGTAGGGGTGACCACAGCGAATTTAGTGAAATGATCCACCATGACGAGGCAGTGTTCGTATCCCTGGAATGCGGGACCAATGTGCAGATAATCCACCGTCAAGAGCTCCAAGGGTTCTGAAGTCACAATCGTCTGTGTTGCGGCCCTCTGAGCAGGCGGTTTGGCCAATTCACATAAGCGGCAAGTACGACAAACTTCGTCCACAACAGCCGACAAGCGTGGATGATAAACTTTCTGTTGTAACCATTGCAAAGTCTTTTTGACTCCAAAGTGGGCCCCTTTTTCGTGAGCCTCTCGAGCCAGTTCGTGTAGTTGAGCTCCGGGCGTAACCACCTGCCAAACAGTCGTTGAGGTTGTTTGCGAAGTGATCTTACGGTACAGTAATCCCCTTCGGATAATCAGTCTCTCCCATTGTCGCAGCATCAGCGACAGGTCTTGGGTCAAAGCTTGTCGTTGAGTGTCAGTGGGTAATTGACCAGCAGCGACCCATTTCCGGAGAAGTCCAACTTCTTCATCTTCTTGTTGCTGTTGTATCCACTTATTACGAGATTGTTCCAGGATGCCCCTGTGGGCCTCTGGGGAAGATACTTTTGCATCAACATTGGTGAGCACGGCAGCGGTAAGAGCGAACGGTATTTCCTCTCCTTCTAATTCTTCGTCTCGATTCTGTCCAGGAGTTGTATGTCGAATCCTAGAGAGAGCATCTGCATGAACATTCTCGGCCCCTCTTTTGTAAATAATCTTGTAATTGTACTTCGCCATTCGGGCCACCCATCGCTGCTCCAAAGCCCCCAACTTGGCGTTTTCCAAATGAGCCAGTGGGTTATTGTCAGTTCGCACTACCACCTCGGAGCCCGCTAGGTACTCTGCGAATCTCTCCGTCATAGCCCACACCACTGCGAGGAGCTCGAGCTTAAAAGAGCTGTAATTGTCAGGGTTACGCTCGGAGTCATGGAGTGAACGGCTTCCATATGCGATCACCCTTTCCCGGCCATCCTGAACTTGTGACAACACAGCTCCTAGCCCGTGAAGACTCCCGTCAGTGTGCAGGATGAACGGCTGAGAAAAATCCGCATAAGCCAACACTGGGGCATCCGAGAGTGCAGCCTTGAGATCTCGGAAGGCCTCTTCCTGAGGGTGTTGCCACTGGATTTTTCGCCCATTGGCCCCAGCGGGAGCCCCCTTCAGCAGGTCATGTAGGGCTCGAGCTCGACATGCAAAATTCTTTACGAAACGACGGTAATATCCAGCTAACCCCAGAAAAGCCCGCACGTCTTTCACCGTCTCGGGGGTAGGCCATTCCTGGATAGCAGCAATCTTCTCCCGGGATGGCCTCACACCTTCTGCCGAAACGACATGACCCAGATACTCAATCTGAGAGCGAAATAGGTGACATTTCTGAGGCTTCACCTTCAACCCGTACTTTTGCAGCCGGCTGAGTACCTGTCCCAACCGCTTCAGGTGGTCCTCGAAGGAGGCGGCATAGACGATGATGTCGTCCAGGTAGATCAACATGGCCTCAAAATTGAGATCCCCTAGACATCGCTCCATCAATCGCTGAAATGTCCCGGGGGCGTTGGCCAGCCCGAATGGCATTCGATTAAAATCAAACAGTCCCATGGGCACTATGAACGCCGTCTTAGCTCTGTCCTCTTCTGACATAGGCACCTGCCAGTACCCACTGGCCAAGTCCAGGGTCGAAAAATATGTTGCTTTACCCAATGCAGACAGAGATTCTTCTATGCGGGGCAGTGGGTATGAGTCTTTAATAGTGCAAGCATTCAATTTACGATAATCCACACAGAATCGTAGTGTACCATCTTTCTTCCGAACCAACACGATGGGGGCCGCCCAAGGGCTTTGACTTTCCCGTATCACCCCTTTTTGTAGCATCTGAGCCAGCAAAGTTTTCACCTCCTGATAGAGTTGTGGCGGGATCTGTCGATATCGTTCTCGGATAGGGGCCGCTCCTGCTGTGGGGATCTCATGAGTGATGGCGGTGGTACACCCAAAGTCGTCCTCATGACTAGCAAATACTTCATGGTACTGTCCCAGCAATGCTTTTACTTGTGAAAGTTGGGCCGCAGTTAGTCCAGAAAGCTCGGCCCGCATCTGCTCCAAAATATTTCGGCCCTTCTCTTGTGTCGAGACTTCGTGGGCCTGTAGGGTTCGTATTGTTACCTCCCCGGGATCCTCGGGGTGTACTCGTAATTGAACCGCAGCAGCGGGCAGCACCTCTTCTAGAGGCTTTACTAGTTTGGCCAGTACAGTCCGTGCTTTCAGAATGATATCTCGGTCTTCAAGGTTAACGCAGCGGACCAGGGCGGTTCCTTTTCGCACCGTAGCGAGGGAACGGGCCACCAGTATGCCAGGAGGTAAGTGCTCTGAGTGACACGGCTCCACCTGCACCTCTACGCCTTCCAAAGGTATCGGGGCCCAAATTGGCAGGGCCACCACTGTCTGTCCAGGAGGCAGCACAAGCAGGGGTGCCGCTGTCGCGATGACCTTGCCCAGAGCCTCACCCTCCTGGCAGTCCCGATGCACCCGCGCACCTCACACCAGCTGCTGGAATACCTGTCCCTGAGCTGTGCGAGAACCCCACTGCTTCAGTGTCCTTTGTGTGGGATCATTAAGCAACAGGTTACCAAACTCTTTTAAAATATTCATGCCTAGGGTGACGGGGTGTCGTTGATCAGCTTCTCCTTGAGTCAGCACCACCCCTCTGCGGCCGAGGGGTTTACCGCACAACGTCACCTGCACCCACACTACCCCGGCAACCAGAACCGGCAGTTGGTTGGCGGCTACTAGTCTAATCATGGGCCCCCACTGAGGCCTTGCTGCCTCCGGAAAGTTTTGTTGAAAGTACGCTGCGGGCATAGTGGTTACTTGTGACCCCGTGTCCACCAGACACCGGACGGCCCGGCCCTCTACTTCTGCCCAAACTTCAGGACACTTTGCTACCAAATCTTCGGGACTTCCACCACCCCTAGTTGTGGTTTTCGGCTCCGAGCGGCGTCCCCCCAGCCCGGAGCCCTTTAGTTTAATGGCCGCCGGGGTGGGTATCTCCCACGCCGCGGACACTCTCGGGCGAAGTGGCCTGGTTCTCCACACTCATAACACCGGGCCGGTAGAGATTGACCACCTCGCGGAGAGCGTGACCCCCAGGGACCGGGATTAGCACTGGGTCGTCCAGTCTCCGGTTCGGTTCTTCTCTTTACTTCAGCCAACTCGCTCTTTATATTTTTCAATTCACGCTTCATCTCCTCCACCCATTGAGGTTCCTCAACTGTGTTCGAGGAGGCCTCCACACCTCGGACCTTCCCCACGGGGACCGCCATCCCCTGCTCTTGCTCCTGAACCCGTGCCTGACTTCCCACTTCTGAAAAGTCGATTTGGGGATTCATTCTGATCCGTTCCCTTAAAGCCTGCTTTATCAGTGGATCTCGCAGTCCAGTCACCAGTAGGTCACGTAGGGTTATGTCAACAGGTCCTACCCCTACCCCATCTTTTCTTTCAATAGCCGTATGCAACTCTTGGAGTACATTCATATACTGAGTAATCGTCTCCCCCTCTGCCTGCATCCGGCTAAACAGTCGGGTCCTTAACTCTCCCACATTAGTGGGATCCCCGTGGGTCTGTTCCACTATCTGCAACACCTTTTCAAAAGTGTTGCGGTGCCCCGGGGGTTTCAACATCACTGACCTCCGCACCTCTCCGTCTAGGGCCATGAGTGCCACTTCAGCTTCCAGGTCAGGGGTCATTGGGTGCATCCGAAAAAGCCCCCTCATCCGCTCTGTCCAGCTCCATAGCATAGTATTTGAGCCAGAGAATCTAGGCAGGTTGTTCAACATGGCCCCCAATGAGATGCTGGTACGGGGACCCTCATTATTTACAGAGCTTACAGCTCCCCCATGTTCGGGGCTACCACTGTCCGCGCTCGGAGACTGCATCCTGCCGACTACGCCAAGTGTAGGGTTCGAGCAGGCTCACAGGATGCAGTGACGAGACACGAGACTGAATGTGGGGTGAAATAAACTTTTATAAGTTTTAAAGCCGCAAGGGCTAAAACTGCTTAAATAAGACAAAAGGGGAAACACTTAGTTGTCCTCGCAGGGACACGTAAAACAACATTAAAAAAAAAACAAAAAGGGTCCTTATTTTCTCTATAATACACTTAGCCTTCCGGGCGTCGCTCGAGTTCACGACCACTCAGGGGTTGCAGATGTGGCTGCCTTGTAATCCACGACTTCCCGGAAGGACTTGTGCTTGTACAGCCCCGAAGAGACCAGAACGATGGGGCGCAGCAGGCCCTTAAGAAACTGGACGGTGGGGCGCAACGGGCCCTGTAGTAACCGGAACGATGGGGCACAACAGGCCCTGAAGAAACCGGAACGATGGGGCACAACAGGCCCTGAAGAAACTGGGCGGTGGGGCGCAACGGGCCCTGAAGAAATGGGGTCGGTGGGGCACAACGGGCCCTGAAGAAGCTGGCACGGTGGGGCACAACAGGCCCTGAAGAAATGAGGTCGGTGGGGCACAACGGGCCCTGAAGAAGCTGGCACGGTGGGGCACAACAGGCCCTGAAGAAGTGGGGTCGGTGGGGCACAACGGGCCCTGAAGAAACTGTTCAGGGGGTCAATCTCCCAGGCGTCCGTTTAGAGGCGCTCGTTCCCCAGCCAGGTCATGACGCAGTTTCAAAAAAGACATAAACGTTAACAAATTCTGCTCAGTGTCCCCTCAGTAACCGGGACGGGCTCTGCGGCCGCCTATAGCGAGGTGACGTCCCCTGAGGTCGGTGATGACGGGGCCGCGGCTGTGGGAGAAGACAGGGGGGCAGTGTCCTGGCCACTGTACCGGATTGCTGTGTCGTCGCAGCGGTCGCCTGAGATCCCGGTCCTGTCACACCACGGAGGGAATCAGCGGCCGTCACTTTATCTGAATCTTTGCGGGGGGAAACTCCCGGGGAGAGTCTCTTACGCGTCAACCTTCGGTAAGTCTCAAATTTCCCTTTTTCAATCTCCTGCCTGTCTCTCTTTTCCACACCGTCAGTTGCCACAGTCCTCTCTCTGCCGCACGGCTTCCTCTCTCCTGTCAGGCTCTCTGCCAACTGCCACCTCAGCGCGTCCCCTGCTCCTTTTACCCTCGCCCCGCCCCCTGTTGCCCTGACAACTTCAGTCGCATGTCTCCCTTTGTAATCCCCCTGATGTGGTTTCTTCAACAACCCTGATGGCTGTCCCCCTGGTTCTAGCCCAATCACTGTATGGGGGTCCTCCTCCCCACATTCCCCCACCCTGTACGCTAAGTAGGAGATAGGAAAAGGATCAACACTAATACAGGTAGTCAGGAAGCGAAGGACACACACTGGGTGCACTGGGTCAGCTGCCCTAGTCAAAGACAGGAACTATCACTGATATGCAGTATCGGTGGCAGCGTCGGAAAATAACCACCCCCATACCAGATAGAGGCAGAGAAGGTAATTTTGCGATGCAACAGCGATCTCGCCAGCGATCTCGCTACATGTGACACGTAGCGGTGACCGGCCTCCCCGCTGGATATCGCTGATCGTGCAGGAATGTCCTTGGCCATTTTTTCATCGTCGGCGTCCCACTAGCCAGCATGCATCGCTGTGTTTGACGCCGACGAGCGACCTCATTGGTGACGCAGAACTCAGGGACACAGGCTGGAATCGTTCAGAATAGCTGCTGTGTGACAAGGTGCCAACGACCACTTAGGTCGTTATATGGATCGCCGGATCGTTGCTGCGTCGCTGAAGAGATCTGCCTGTTTGGCAACTTACTAGTGACCATTTAGCGACGCACCAGCGATCCTTACAGGTCATATCGCTGTCGGGATCGCTGGTGCGTCGCTATGTGTAACGGGACCCTTAGGCTATATAAAAGATGTGATCATTTGATAAACTAATGTTTTGCTTGTTCGGCAGCTGATTGCTTCATGTCTACATTTAGAGCAGAACCTGAATTTCACTTAGTTGATAAATGCTTTTCTTTATAAGATCACTCATAACAATTAACTTGCTCTATATCCCAGAGGTACCTTTCTTTCTTTAGATATGTGTATTGGAATGCAGTTTGATGGCTCAGTAGCTAATAATCATGAGTTGAAACACCTGCGTAAAAATTGTATCCTCTCTCCATGTTTTCCTAGCTTTCCCCATCATATGTACTGTATGCATAGAGTGCAGGCAA
The DNA here is from genome assembly GCF_039654945.1 of Dendrobates tinctorius. NCBI lineage: Eukaryota > Metazoa > Chordata > Amphibia > Anura > Dendrobatidae > Dendrobates > Dendrobates tinctorius. The sequence goes on along the minus strand of NW_027361750.1, from coordinate 14,818,195 downwards.
GCTGAGTATCATTGCACACCAATATGTGGATGTATGTAGGGTTTTACTGTGGTATTACCACTGCCTTGATGGTCGGTTGTTCTAGCACAGGGCCTTTCTTGTTGGCTGTTACTCTCAAACAGACAAGAGAGGCCATAGTTGTTAAATAGCTATTTTCCTGTATTGAAGAACTTGATCAGAAAAAACACAGTTGTTAGCAGGCAGAAATCTTTGAAAAAACAACTTCTGTTGCATACAAATGTACCAGCATAAATAGGTTGTCCACTACTTTATCATTGATGACCTATCCTTAGGATAGATCATCAAAGTCTGATCGGCAAGGGTCTGGCACCCCCGATGATCAGCTGTTATCGATGTTGCCGGCTGGAAATACTTGCCGAGCTGTTTTGTCTTCTGGTAGTAGCTGAGGAATGGTACTACACCTCCTATTCAAATCTGTAGGTGGTGGATGTGTAGAACTCTTCGGCGGCCTCCATCAGAAGACGGAACAGCTTGGTGAGTATTTCCGGCCAGCAGCCACCGACACCGGGGGTCGTCATCAAGGATAGGTCATCAATGTAAAAGTAGTGGAAAACCTTTTTAATGGTTTCAGGTGGCTGAAGAAGGTTTAACAGTTTCACTTCCATTCCCCCACAATCTTCTGCCTTGAATTCTTTACAATTCTCTGATCTCCTTTTCAGCTGCAGCGACTTTCTACCACTGTTCCATTTCACACACTTTGGCTACTATGAACTGTAACTTAACCCAGATGTCTATTTATAACATAAACCATCGTCCTTCTTCTAGAAACTATTGCAGAATCAATTCCCTCTCTGGATTGTAACTAATTATCAAGTCAAGCCTCAATTTCCTTTGGTGGCAAGTAGACGGAGCCCAAACCCCTCTACATGGCCCGGCTGATGGGGATCGGCATTGGCAGACACCATTATTCACCCCCCACTGCTGATTAGGATCATTAAAAAAATACAAACTTTCTGCTGTTTTCAACAAACTAATCAAACAAGAACAATTTAAACTGCTTAAAACAACTAAGTACTTAAGACCTTTTTCAGGGACGGTTTGAATAGCGTTTTGTGATGAATGTTGGGAAACCACTTGTGAGGTATTTAAATTGTTCATGTTTCTTGTGGCTTATTAAAAACAGCAGTGCACTTGCAAATTTTGCTAATAAACCTTATCTGCAATGGAGATTGGGGGTTGAATAATTTTTATTGCATCACCACCTCTTTTAGGCATAAAATCAGAAGTGGATACAGACAGACGAAAACATTATATGAACCCTTTGCAGTCCATAATGCACCATTCCTCCTGCGTTGGAGGTAGAAGTGGTCCCCTTAACTCTTGGGTCGCTGATTACACCAGTGGTATGTCCATCCCAGCATAGAATACAGTGCAATTCACACTACAGAAATGGATGCATTATTCAAGAGGTGCTAGGCTCACCTCCACCCTGTTACACAGGTATCAGAGCTGAATTTGGGATCTGACTTCTTTGATCTTCATTGAGATAACTCTCATATAATATTCCTGCTATCATACGTCATGCTGAATGACAGATGAAGCTTTGCTTTCTCTACCTGTATGTGTATATATTGTATAATGGCTGGTTTTGGTCCCGCAAGCCAACACATAAAGATCAGTTTTGCCTATTTAGTCTTACTTTGTGTTGAAGTCAGTTGTGCTTCAGGCGCTTTCACAGTTAAAACGATAAAACATTCAGATTTATGTTGTTCTGCTGGATTCAGCCATAGGTAGGAGTCAGGAAAACAGAAATCCCTCATTCCGCAGAGCAATAATGATTGTACCGCTCCCGGCATTAAGTGCTTTTAAATGGTAATGTCATAAGGAAGGAAATGTTTACGCTTTTTCAAATATTGCAACTGATAAAAAGAAAACTATTCCATTAGCCATTGTACAGATGGATGATATGGGTTATTGTTTCTGTTGCTGCAGTGTCCAACTTCTAACACTGTAAATCAGCTGTGTGTTCTGCAGAGAAAATTATTGTTTACGTTTGGTAGAGAAATACGTTCAATCACCAGAAAAAAATGAAGTTTTAATGTACTGCAAATCTGCTGTTTCTACGAGACCGAACTAAGAATAGGAGAATTTCTAAGCAGATACAGCGTACTGTAACGTATAACATATCTTATTTACAGAAGGTGAAGAAGACGCTTCATTGCAGCTAATTGGTCAAAAATTGCTTTTAATCTATTGCATTACCTACAAAGCATAGGTTTATAGAGGACCGGACAAAAGTTCGGACTCTCCTGTTCATGCAAAGGTTTTCTTTGTTCTTATTGGAAAGTACACATTATTGATTCAGACTGAATGTGTCACGATTCAACTGGCGAGTGACCTGGGACCAGGGATTCCTTTCCTGGCCCTAACAATAGGGGGTGCCCTAGCTCGCCCCTTTCCCCGGATTGCTTCAGATGGTGAAGATGCCAGGGCCTAAGTCCTTTCTTTATCTCCTAGAACAGCCCTTCGTCTGTCCCTTTCCCCCACCCAGGGAAGAGGGAGCGCTACTGTGCACTGCAGTACACCAATCCGACAGACAGGGTAACAAAGACAAGGGTAATCTGAAAACTCCACAAAGACAAAATATACACTCACATATAACAGAGGTAATCACCAGGGTGTGTAGGGAGGGGAAGAAAGCAAAACAGGCAAGGATAAGGAATATCCAAGCGTACAAACCAGACAACAGTTGCTAATAAACTCCTCCTGCTCTCCTCAAAATCAACTTCTCCCACTTCAATGTTATGCAGCAAGTGCTAATTATGATGAGGACTTGGTAATCGAGCCCAGATTTTATAGGGAAAAGGAGTGGCTAACCGAGCACAGCTGAAAGTAGGAGTTTTCCAATATGGTCGAATAACCCCGTTCTGCTGGAAGAAATAAACACCTTTAATACATTGGAGAAGTGTTTCTTCTCAGCCTAGTAGGAGCGAACAGATGCTGCAGTGTTCTTGCTATGCTCAGTTGCCGTAACCCCGTGACAGAAAGTGGCAAAACCACAAAGGACCCATATGGAAACAAGGAGTAAAGAAACGTGTGATACAAACCAGAATATGTGTGAATGAGGTCTTGAGAAAGAGAGGATGAGGGGAAAAGAGAGAGTGAGCGCTATCTAAGCGTAGTAGATTAGTCAATTTTTCTTGGTGAGAAAAGTACAACTTCAATCTTGCTCACTTGATGTGGTTGTGCAAGGAGGCACAACACTGGGAAACGTTTGCAGACAAGGGTGATCCTTCCACTGGTATGCTGCCCTTCTGTAATAACATGGAGTGGAGATGATTTTCCTCTTTCAGAAAGAAAAATTTCCTCCACGTGATATATAGCCCTTACTCCAAATTGGCTTAAGGATCCTCTGAAGGAAGTACCCTGAAACTTTTTTATTAGCAAAACCAGAATATGTGTTAGGCCTCCTTCACACGTCAGTGTGATGGTAAGCGTGGTGACAGTTTTCATGTTGACCCATTCAAATTAATTGGTCTGCGAACACTTTAGTGTGTTTCCACGGAACGTGTGTCATCAGAGTGATACGTATTGACTCCTGGGAAAAAGCAGAACTGTTCGCTCTGTTCCTTGGTGCTGAGGGCAGCTCTCATCTTTGTCACCTGGTCTCCCAGAGATCAGCGCGACTAGGCGACAGTGATGGGAGAAGTATTCAGCACCCTCTGTGTACATTGTGTATAAAATAAATAAATTTAAAAAAAATGTTGTGGGCTCCCACATAATTTTCAGAACTAGCAGAGATAAAGCTGACCATTGGGCTGTTGTTAATAGTCTGGGAAAGGGCCCGATATCCCAAAAGGTTCCCAGGCTATAAATAACTGCTCACAGCTGTTTGCTTAGCCTTTACTGATTATTTTATGTGGGATCCCAGAAAAAAATGACTAAAGGCCCCTTTACATTTAGTGATGCACCAGCGATCCGACCAGCGATCCGACCCGGTCAGGATCGCTGGTGCATCGCTAAATGATCGCTAGTGAACTGTCACACAGGCAGACGTCACAGCGATGCAGCGCACGATACTCACCTTTCACACACAGTGGTCCTGACGTCCTCCCGCCCGCCTCCACACGTCGCTCGTCGGCGCCAGCAGGAAGCCCAGCAGGAAGCTGACGACGAGAAATGGAGCCGGACATTCTTGCGCGATCAGCGATGGACAGCGGGGGAGCCAGTCGGAGGTAAGTATCACACATAGCAATATCGCTATAACGTCACAAAATCGTTGACGTTATAGCGATATCGCTAGCGATATCGCTATGTGTAAAACCCCCTTTAGGGTCCTTCTATAATTTCTAGCCAGCAAAGGCTAAACAGACAGCTGTGGGCTGATATTAATAGGAAGGGATCAGTGATATTGCACCCCCACCTCCCAGGCTAAGAATATCAGTCTTCAGCCACCCCAGAATTGTTGTGTCCATAAGATGCGCCAAATCTGGAGCTTTTAGTCTCACTCTTCTCACTAGCCCTGGTGCGGTGGCAAGTGGGGTAATAGGGTTGGGGTCGATGTTAGCTGTTTTTTATTGGCCATTGTTTTCAAGCCCATGGGTAACTAATTGAGGGGCATCTATAAGACGCCCTTCTATTACTAACTCGATAGTCATATTGTAAAAAATACAGAGCCAGAATAAAGTCCTTTAATTGAAAGGCACACATGCCTTTATTTGAAATAAACACTCCTCACCCTCTTTTTCCCATTTGTTATTGTAAATTTAAAAATAATAAAACACCATATTCCTCACCTGTCCAACGACAATCCATTTGTCCCATGCATGGCTGAGCAGTGGCATGATTCAACCGCTCAGCCAAAAATCTAGGACACACTGAGCTTGGGAATCAACTTCAGTGACAAGTGGAAACATCATAGAGGTTGCCGCAGGTCACAGCCAGCTGTTCCTATGCTCAGTTCAGTGTGAGCCGGCCGATGAACTGTGGTAGTCTTCATGACATCACAAATTTCAAGACATCACAGCTAGCACCATGAGAAAGGTTACTGTAGTTCATCAACCAGCTTACACTGGACTGAGGGTGGAAAATTTCTCTAGGTGCAAGTATATTTCACGATATTCCTTTGCTATCAAAATGACCATTTCTAGACTTTAGGAGCTCTATGTAACTTATATTTCTGCCAAAATGTTGCTTTCTTCTTTTCTGTATAACCGTCTGGTCATTTTATCGATGCTTGGGAAAATACTAGTCAAGCAGCCACTTTGATGTTTTTATAGAACATCTGATTTAGTTAAATAGCAACTCTTTAAAATAATTTTATCATAAAAATATGCTCTTATAAGACAAGTCTATTCTGCAGACATTACAGTTGCAATCAATATATTTGAATTACAAATTAGTTTCATTGGCAAAATATACATTGCTGTTTTCAGAAAAATATTCAAACAAGGACACTGTAAATAGCTCAACACAACTAATCTAACAAATTGTTTCTCAAAATTCAACACAAAATGCCACTTTTACTGACTTCTGCAAATACGAACGAACTCTGGCTACACTAACTAGAAATAGAATGGCTGTATTATATCTTTTCTACAGTATATCTACTTGAGAAATGGTGATTGTGGCTGATAACTAGGAAATAAAAGTATATTTTCTTCCAAAATGTAGGAAATAAAAGTTTATTTTCTCCCATAAAGAAATAATCTGGTGCCTCAGAATTTTTGATATATGTGACCTAGAAGTGGCAGAAATGTACAGCTGTCACCAGATTCCTGATGACGCAGGGAATCAAAAACCTATGTGTGACTGCCAAAGACCTGCAGGAACATTTGGTAGCAGCAGGCAAAAGACATTTCAGGTGATGGTCTACATGCCAAATTGACCCAAAAGCACAAAAGTCTGCTTTAGTTAGCTCAAAACTATATAAATAAGACATTTTGGGACTCTGTTCTAAAGAGTGATGAATCAAAACTGGAACTTTATGGGTCTTTGGATGTGACTGTAAGAGAAAGAATGAGGCATATGCTGAAACAATCACCATGCCTACAGTAAAGTATGGTGGTGGCTCGATGATTATGTGAGGCTCCTTTGCTTCCTCTGATACTATAAATTGGCAGCGTGTGGAGGGCAAGATGAATTCAATCAAGTATTAGGAAATCCTAGGAGTAAACGTTATGCCTTCTGTGAGGAAGCTGAAGATTGGGCATCATTGCACCTTCCATTTCAACAGTGCAATGCTAGCATACCTCAAACCACAAAGAAAATCTTTAATGAGATTTTCAGAAGGAGCTTACATAAACCCAAGTATATCAGTGCATTAAGAGGCATCACCCATGAGGAATGGGCTAAGATTCTTTGGGATTGCTGCCAAAAGGTGATGTCTACTTATACATCATTTCACCATGTCATAACAGCCAAGGGGGTTTTACTGGGGATCTCTGAATGAATGGACTATTATTGTACATGTAGGAGCACACACTTTGCCATTTACATGAAGTATTCTTTCAGAACAAAAAGTTGCAAATGTAAACCTGGGTGTGAAGAAATAGTAAAGAACTTTGTGAAGTTGTTTTTTTTTCTGTTTTCTGAAACTCTACCTTACAGTTGTAGACGAAAGGCTGAAAAATTGAACATAGTTATTAGAAATCACCTACAATTTTTTCTTCATTCTGGCAGATGTATCTGGAACTACAGGCAAACAGATTCCTCAAGTGAATCAATAAATCAGTAAAAGTCCTTCATAGTGTTATATCCTAAAACAAGCACATAAATCCTAGCAGACATCAGATGCCAAGACACTGCTCAGTAAAACTAGCATGTACTCAGGAATACTGCACAGAACTTGTTTTATCAGGTTCAAACATGTGATCAATAGAGGCTACAGCTACACATTATACCAGAACTATAGGATAAAGCAGCGCCACACAACTTTATATCATACTTGGATACTTTTTTTCACTATTTACTTTCTATCTGAAATACCCAAGGGTAAAATAATAACTACTTGCAAAATGTGTGTATATATATGTTTGTTTATATATATATATATATATATATATATATATATATATATACACACTGCTCAAAAGATAAAGGGAACACTTAAACAACAGAATATACTGTAACTCCAAGTAAATCAAACTTCTGAAACTTCTGTGAAATTAAACTGTCCACTTAGGAAGCAACACTATTTGACAATCAATTTCTCATACTGTTGTGCAAATGGAATAGACAACAGATGAAAATTATTGGCAATTATCAAGACACACTCAATAATGGCACATCAATGCGAGCTGTGGGAAGAAGGTTTGCTGTGTCTGTCAGCGTAGTGTCCAGAGGCTGGAGGCGCTACCAGGAGACAGGCCAGTACACCAGGAGACGTGGAGGGGGCCATAGGAGGGCAACAACCCAGCAGCAGGACCGCTACCTCAGCCTTTGTGCAAGGAGGAACAGGAGGAGCACTGCCAGAGCCCTGCAAAATGACCTCCAGCAGGCCACAAATGTGCATTTGTCTGCACAAACGGTTAGAAACCGACTCCATGAGGATGGTCTGAGTGCCAAACGTCCACAGATATACAGCACTATTTTTCATAAAAAAAATACAGGCTACATATTTAGCAGTGTGGTATCTCCGTGCCAGGCCTTATATATCTGCGTGCTCTAAGTTTGGACATTTTAGGCCGGTGTTCCATTTTTTTTGCTGTCTGTAACTCTAGTTATATACAGCACAATTTTGCATTAAAAAAAGATACAGGCCACATATCTGGCAGTGTGGTATCTCCGTGTCAGGCCTCATATATCTGCGAGGTCCAAGTTTGGCCATTTTAGGCCGGTATTCTAGTGTTTTCCTGTGTGTCACTCTAGTTATATACAGCACTATTTTGCCTTTAAAAAAAAAAACAGGCCACATATTTGGCAGTGTGGTATCTCCGTGCCAGGCCTCATATATCTGCGTGCTCTAAGTTTGGGCATTTTAGGCCGGTATTCCATTTTTTTTGCTGTCTGTCACTCTAGTTATATACAGGACTATTTTGCATAAAAAAATACAGGCCACATATTTTGCAGTGTGGTATCTCCGTGCCAGGCCTCATATATATTTTTGCTCTATTTTTGGGCATTTTAGGCTGGTATTCCATTTTTTTTGCTGTCTGTCACTCGTTATATACAGCACTATTTTGTATTTTTTTAAAAAAACAGGCCACATATTTGTCAGTGTGATATCTCCGTGCCAGGCCTCATATATCTGCGTGGTCCAAGTTTAGCCATTTGAGGCCGGTATTCCAGTGTTTTCCTGTGTGTCACTCTAGTTATATACAGCACTACTGTATATATGTGTGTGTGTTTTAACAAATATTTCCTTTGAAAATGATGTGTAAATGACATAGAGAATTGCTGTGTGTAACAGCTCATGTTAAAATCGCATTGCATTCGGATATCAATCACACTGCAATTGGATGTAAATCAGATGCTAGGTGTGAAAAAACGGATTGTACTCGCATGACAATCACCTGATGGAGATGGTTTAACTGTTGAAACGCGTTGTGATTTATCACTAAAATCCTTGTCTTGGTCTCATTTCCAGCACTTCTAGGACCGTTATTATTTTCTACTGCATTCTGTATCCTCTTAGAAAGTTAACGGCTGGAGCTGTGGTGGACCTTCTGCCTTTATTTTTAATTGAGGCCCTCACAGCGCTCCCCAGTGACCGCTTTCTTTTCCCTTGGATTTTATTAGAAACATTAGGACATTTTTCATTAAGACCCATGGCACATGTGCTTACATTTTTAAAGGGGTTGTCCACTACTAGGACAACCCCTTCTTTATCTAAATGTTTACACCTCCAGTGTCGGCACCGTTCCAGCGGTATCGCCACTCATGTTCACAAGGCTCAAGTGATGTTGTTATGACACATGGGCCCTGACCCCAATCAACAATGGCGTCACTCTCCTCGACTTCAAGAAGAAATTAGATCTGTGACCAGCTGCTCACTTCCTCTTGATTACTAATATGTCCGAAGGCAGAGACAGTGACGCCAGATTGCGCGCAGGTTCATGTGCCATAACAACTGTACGCGAGCTCTGGGAATGCGAGTGACGACACTGCTGAAACAGCACCAGTACGGGAGGTGAACATAAGTGTTGTTATTTTCATGGGGCAAATGGCTCATACCCATATGTGAGAAAAAAAAAGGTCCAATTTCCAGACCAAAAATCGGACTAGTGCCATGTGATTGTCATGTGAGTGCCATGCGCGTGTAATGCGATTTCCATGCGATTTCTACACGGTATATCCATATGACATGCATATGCAATCTGTATGTAATGCAATTTTAACATGATCTTTTTCAGACTGAGAAAAAAATCGCAGCATGCTGCGTATTGCTGCGTATCTCGAACGAGACTCGCCAATGCAAGTCAATGGATGCGAGAAAAAAATCGCACAGCACTCGCACCATGCGAGTGCTATCTGATATTTATGCATCGGTGTCCTTTGAAAAGCCGGTAATTCATATCCTGCTACTGTAAAAATCACACTGACAGGTTAGAATAGAATAGATAGATTACGTATATAAACATAGAAAATTTTAATATATATCCCTATATATAAAAATGAATGTGTGTGTGTGTGTATGTGTGTATCACCAACCAATCATGAAGCATCTTTCATTTCACCAGAGCTGTTCAAAAGAAGCTGAGCTGTGATTGGTTGCTATGAGCAACAGTTTTCCTTGCAAACAATCACTAAGCATCTCTCATTTCACCAGAGCTGGTTAAAAGAAGCTGAGGTGTGATTGGTTCCTATGATCAACAGTTTTCCCACTTGACAACACCTCAGCAGACACTGACATGGTGGGAGAAATATTGCATCCCTGGGAACATAAGCTCCCTGCCATTGTCTGTCCCTCTGAAAGGAGCAGAGAGCACATGACAGAAATGAATCCCCCTCCCGTGCCCATATACCCATCACACATCCTCCATCCAGTAGGCACATCTTCCCTCTTAAAGGGATCATTGGTATGGAAGTCAGAACAAATCCATCCAGCACTTTGGTTTTGACCCCAGGCCTCTCTTAAAGGGATTCCCGGTATGGAAGTTAGGACAGTTCCACTCAGCTCTGTGGTTCTGACCCCAGGGTCTCTTAAAAGGATCATTGGTATGAAATTTAGGGCAAATCCACTCTGCGCTTTGGGACTGACCCCAGGCCTTTCTTAAAGGGATCATTGGTATGCAAGTCAGGGCAATTCCACTCAGCGCTATGGTTCTGATCCCAGGTTCTCTTAAAGGGATACCCGGTATGGAAGTTAGGGCAAATCCACTCAGCGCTCTGGTTCTGACCCAAGTCCCCTCTTAAAGGGATCCTCGGTACGGAGGTGAGGAAAAATCCACTCTGCGCTCTGATTCTCACTCCAGGCTTCTATTAAAGGGATCATTGGTATGGAAGTCAGAGCAAATCCACTCAGCATTCTGGATCTGATGCCAGGCCTCTCTTAAAGGGATCCCCAGTATGGAAGTTAGGACCATTCCACTCAGCGCTCTGGTTCTGAATCCAAGGCTGACGGGATGATGTGGGATATTAGTGATAGTTGTCCGGTAGCTCTGGCTGACGAGATGATGTGCGATATTAGTGGTAGTAGTCTGGTGGCTCTGGCTGATTGGACGATGTGGGATATTGTGGGTAGTAGTCCGGTAGCTCTGGCTGAAGGGATGATGTGGGATATTAAAGTGAATGTGGCTATGCGGAGTGGGCGGGGCCCTACACTCAGCTTTTTATATATAGATATAATCATTATAATTTGTTGTAACTAACCGTAGTTAGTTACTATGCCCGGGCAGTGCTGGGCTCTTCAGCTAGTATATATATATGCCAGTTCATTCTCCCACGCTCCAAAGATCAGCGTCAGTCAGGCCGACAGGGAGGGCAGACTCAGTGACGTCAGGGCTTGCTTCTGAAGCAAGTGCTGGCAGTTTCTCATTCATTCAGCAGTAGTTTAACACCCCTTCTAGCTGTAAATTGTATATGGCCCAGATACAGATTACAGCGTGGAACTGAATGCCGGACAGGTATGGTATATTGTTGGTTTGTTATTTTTAAATCTTTACAGGAGATCGAGGGAGTCGCATGGCGTAGCAGAACAATAAATGTGGCAAACTGTGTTTATTGTTTTATTTATTCTGGCTGTGTGTTTTTTAACCCTTTCACAACTCTAGGATTAGTAATGGATAGGTGTCTTATTGACACCTCTCCATTACTATGCCGGGCTTGATGTCACCTTACAATACAAAGGTGGCATCAACCCCCAACTATTACCCCATATGCCACTGCTACAGTGGGTAGAGAGAGGCTAAGGGTCCCATTTCACATAGCAAACCACCAGCGATCCCGACAACGATACGACCTGTTAGGGATCGCTGGTGCGTCGCAACATGGTCACTAGTAAGCTGCCAAACGAGCAGATCTCTTCAACGACACACCAGCGATCCCGACAACGATACGACCTGGTAAGGATCGCTGGTACGTTGTCACACAGCAGCTATTCTGAACGATTCCAGCCTGCGTCCCTGAGTTCTATGTTGCCAACGAGTTAAGTTGGACTAACCTGGGTCGCTGCCTCTTTACTGCACTGCACTACAGAGTTTATAAAAAGAGAGATGCAATCCTGTGATCCCAACGTATTGTAACTAGAGATGAGCGAATATGTTTGGAAAACAGTCGCCAAATCTGAATCTACCATATTCGTGCCGATTTTATGTTTGACAATCGCTTGCAAACATATTCACTCCTCTGTACTCCCATTGACTCCGACTATGTTTGGCTAATATTGCAAATACGACGATTGTAATCCAAACCGAATATTGAAATATTTGCTCATCTCTAATTGTAACCCCTCTCTAAATCACTTGCAGGCCAAATCTAGAATATGAGATCCAGTTTTGGGCTCCACATTATAATAAGGATATTTAGAAGTTAAGAGTGAATTCAAAGGCAGCAACTAGATTATTACAAAGGATGGAAAGCCTCTCATACGATGAGAGCTTGGAAAAGTTGGGCTTGTTTAGTTGAGAAAAAAAAACATCTCGGATGGCGTCTCATTAATACATAGCTCGTACATGTGTGGTCAATACTAAGGACTGACACATGACTTATTCCTTACAAAGTACTAGGGGGCATTCGCTGGTGCGTCACTAAATGATCGCTAGTAAGCTGCCAAACAGACAGATCTCTTCAGCGACGCAGCAACGATCCAGCGATCAAACACAGTGATTTGCACTGGCCAGCGGGACGCCGACGACGAAAAAATGGCCCAGGACATTCGAGCACGATCAGCGATATCCAACAGGGGGCCGGTCGCTGCTGCGTGTCACATGTAGCGAGATAGCTGTTGCGTCACAAAATCGGTTTGTGACGCTGCTGGGGGCAGATGTTTGTAGCCAGGGCGGGCCAATAACCATGGTCCCTTCCTAGGCTATGAATATCTGCCCTCAGTCGCTGGCTTTCCCTCTCTGGCGCAGAAAATTGTGCAAAAGCCCATGCCATTTTTTTTTCCCAAAAAAAATCATTTATTAATTACATACATGTCCTATAATTTGCACACACACTATACTAATTGGATAGGTCACTGACATATACATATCTAACTATTCTGCATGTGTTTACTGTATGTAAACCATGTCTTCTATCTGTCTGCTCCTGCATTGATTTTACAGAAGCCGACAAATGAATTACCGGCTATTCTTCTATGTATCTCTGTATGAAATATAAAGACATATATATGTGTATATATATATATATATATATATATATATATATGTCACTAACATACATATACACACCTATTCTATGTGTATATATGTATTCTATCTATTCTATTCTAACCTTTCAGTGTGATTTTACAGTAGCCGCATATGAATTACCGACTTTTCAAAGGATACCTGTACGTAAAAATCAGACAGCACTCGCACCCTTTGACTTGCAATGGCGAGTCTCGTCCGAGATACGCAGCATGCTGCAATTTTTTTCTTAATCCCATTTTCAGCTGAGAAAAAAAAATCGCAGATGAGATGTCACCCACGGAAAAACATTGGTGCGAGTTAGTGTAATGACAAAAAAATTTTTTTTATGAAACCATGTGCAATGGAGGAACTTTTATGGGTTATTTTAGAATAAGTATTGCTTTTTTTTGTTTTTTAAAAAAAGTTCCCCCTTTCATTCAAATGAAATAAGGCAAAAATTGTATTTTTCTGCCAAAAAAGGACATGCAATTTTGCATTATTATCTTTTATGTTGACAATAGGAGGGCAGATTCCTTGTCCAGATAGACCTGTTTGCTTTTACACTGTTGCTGGAATTTCTAGAAGACATTTTCTGAATGCACTTCTTGATCGTAAAACTTGAAGCTTTGCACTGAAAATGAAAAGATAATACTAAGTTCCAAAATATTTTAAAATATTCCAGAATGTTCTAGATGTGAATAAAATACCACTTTTTGTTACAACTTAGAAAGATATTTTCTTTAAAGATTAAAATTAAAAGACGAAAAATCTTTTGAAAAAGAGGGGGAACTTTTTTGAATATTTTACAAATTTGATGATACTAATGTCATTTGAATGCAATTGTTCCTCCAATGTAAGGGGTTTCATTTTCGTTTTGCAAAATTTTTAAAATTGTCATCACCCTAGTGCGAGTGCAATCTGATCTTTTATCGGATTCCACTCGTCCGTATTTCTCGCAAGTATAAGCCCAAACATCCAGAAGGGGTTGTCCTAGTAGAGGACTACCCCTTTAATGTCACCTGCTTTAGAGCAATAAGGAAAAAAAATTGTTGTAAAGTTTAATATCTCATTTAAATGGAAACTGTTTCATTAAATAATCAGTGTGATCTACTAGCATCATGGTTTAGAGACGGATTAGCTGAGAAGGTTGATATTTGTTAATTGATTAATATAGTGGGAAAATATCCCGTAAATCCTATAACCAATTAATTTAAATTACCAGCTAATGATTTTGGAGTCTTACTCACTGATTAACAGCTGTCTATCAAACAGGAAATTCTATCAATCACTGATAGGACCGCCCACTGGACTCTCAAACGGGACTCTCAGACCGAGCAGCGTTTTAATGAACAGGTTACATGATCTGCTGAATATATGTCCACAAACATATATACACTACAATTCAATAGTTTGGGGTCACCCAGACTGTTTTGTGTTTTCCATGAAACCTCATACTTTTATTAATCGAATGAGTTGCCAAATGAATTTAAAATCTAGTCCAGACATTGACAAGGTTCGAAAAAAAGATTTTTATTTGAAATTATAATTTTCTCTTTCAAACTTTGCTTTCGTCAGAGAATGCTCCCTTTGCAGCAATTACAGCATTGCAGACCTTTGGCATTCTAGCAGTTAATTTGCTGAGGTAATCTGGAGAAATTTCACCCCATGCTTCCAGAAGCCCCTCCCACAAGTTGGTTTGGTTTGATGGGCACTTTTTCCATACCATACAGTCAAGCTGCTCCCACAACAGCTCAATGGGGTTGAGATCTGGTGACTGCGCTGGCCACTCCATTACAGATAGAATACCAGCTGCCTGCTTCTTCCCTAAATAGTTCTTGCATAATTTGGAGGTGTGCTTTGGGTCATTGTCCTGTTGTAGAATGAAACTGGCTCCAATCAAGCGCTGTCCACAGAGTATGGCATGGCGTTGCAAAATGGAGTGATAGCCTTCTTTATTCAAAATCACTTTTACCATGTATAAATCTCCCACTTTACCAGCACCAAAGCAACCCCAGACCATCACATTACCTCCACCATGCTTGACAGATGGTGTCAGGCACTCTTCCAGCAACTTTTCAATTGTTCTGCATCTCACAAATATTCTTCTGTGTGATCCAAACATCTCAAACTTTAATTCGTCTGTCCATAACACTTTTTGTAATCTTCCTCTGTCCAATGTCTGGGTTATTTTGCCCATATTAATCTTTTCCTTTAATTAGCCAGTCTCAGATATGGCTTTTTCTTTGCCACTCTGCCCTGAAGGCAAGCATCCCGGAGTTGTCTCTTCACTGTAGACGTTGACACTGGCGTTTTGCGTGTACTATTTAATGAAGCTGCCAGTTGAGGACCTGTGAGACGTAGATTTCTCAAACTACACACTCTAATGTACTTGTCTTGTAGCCCAGTTGTGCAGCGGGGCCTCCCACTTCTCTTTCTACTCTGGTTAGAGCCTGTTTGTGCTCTTCTCTGAAGGGAGTAGTGCACACCGTTGTAGGAAATCTTCAGTATCTTGGCAATTTCTAGCTTGGAATAGCCTTCATTTCTAAGAATAAAAATAGACTGTCGAGTTTCACATGAGGGTTATTTTTTTCTGGCCATTTTGAGAGTTTAATGGAACCAACAAATGTAATGCTCCAGATTCTAAACTAGCTCAAAGGAAGGTCAGGTTTATAGCTTCTCTAATCAGCCAAACTGTTTTCAGCTGTGCAAACATACTTGCACAAGGGTTTTCAATGGTATTCTAACCATCCATTAGCCTTCTTACACAGCAAACACAAAGTACCATAAGAACACTGGAGTGATGGTTGTTGGAAATGGGCCTCTATACACCTATGAAGATATTGCATTACAAACCAGACGTTTGCAGCTAGAATAGTCATTTACCACATTAACAATGTATAGAGTGTATTCCTCAATCATATAATGTTAGCTTCATTGTAAAAAACTGTGCTTTGCTTTAAAAAATAAGGAAATTTCTAAGTGATCCTAAACTTTTGAACGGTAGTGTATATCAGCTCCTACTGGCCTATAACATGCAGATTGGGAAGCAGGACCAACATAACGCGTTCTCTATATGCATCAGATGATCCACAAAAGCTCATGATCTAACATTTATTTTCAACATTGAAATACACCGTAATATGAAGTTTCTAGAAAGAGAAGGTGAGGAAAGAAATGCAATTAGAGAGTCCTTAAAGGGAATCTGTTACCAAGTTTTTGCTATGTAATCTGTCAGCAGCATGATGTAGGAGCTGAGACACTGATTCCAGTTATGTGTCACTGGACAGCTTAGTGTAGTTTTGATATATCTCCTGCTGATGAAACAGTGATTGTATCATTAAAGGACTATTAAACCTGCTGTCATATAGTCCTCCATATTCATGAGTTATTCATAAGCCAGCTCCCACCATTGATTGGCATCTTTCTGTGTACACTGTGCATAGGTACAAATTGCTAATCAGTGGTGTGGATGGAGTTGTTTTGATAACTGCTAGATATGCAGCAAATAATACAGTGATTTTATAAAAACCAGAGAAAGCAACCAGAAACGTACACATCACTGGAATCAGGGTCTCTGCCCCTACATTATGCTGCTCTTTGATGGGATAGCAAAATCTTGATGACAGATTCCCTTTAATTTGGTTTTACAAATTCTAGCACAACAAAGCAGATTACCTGATAGCTTAGTATGAGACCTAACAAGGGCTAAGCTATGTGTCTAACATTCATACTGTTTTTCTCCATTAGGTCGGCACAAGTGACATGGAAAGGAATCTTCAAGTTTCTGCAATATTACCATACCAACTACGGAAAAAAAGTGTACCATGGAAGAACACTCACCGATTTTTCTTTGTGAATGGGAACATTAAATTTAGGAGACTTCTGACAGTGCAACAATACAAGCCCGTACGCTCTTTCTAATGATGGTTAGGATTTCTAGCATCACTTCAGTTACCCGGACACTTGGAGACACTTGTACATTTTCTCTTTATTCTTTGTAGCATGAACCCAATGGATCTGTGGAAAAGTGGTGTTTTCAGTATGGACGGTGGGTATTTTTTTTCTTTTTTACTTCCACAAATATACAGGTAAATGTGATAAGAAAAAGAGTGTATGAAACTGGTTGTTTTTTTTTTATGTGATGGAAGACACATGTTTCCGAATGTAATATACATACAAATAATAATAATAATAAAAAAGAAAAAAAAATCAAGTGTACTGTACAACTACACGGAATACAAGTACAGTTATCTGTATGCTGAGTAAAGTGGTGCATTTTATTTCTTACACAGATTTACATGTTTTTAATACTCTATCATTCGACATCTGTGACAAATGACATCGTTGTAAATAATAAAATGGATAGAAACGGCTTTCTTGTATTTAATTGAAAAAATAAATTATGGACAAATTTGATTAATGTGTTTTATGCTTTTGCCTTTAGGCTGTGTTCACACACAGCGTTTTTTTAGCGGTATTTTTAGCGTTTTTTTAAAAAAAAACGCTATAAAACCACTAAAAATAAGCTTCCCATTCATTTCTATGCATTTTGCACTTTTTGTGCATATTGATGCGTCTTTTACCGCGAAAAAACTGCAGATTTTTCCGCGTTTCTGGCTAGTTCTATGCGTTTTGAAAATGCGCGGGAAAACAACACATAAAAACCGCGCGTTTTCTGCGCAAAAACCATGCGGAAAACGCACAGAAAGAAACGCTCGGTTTCTGGGAAGGGAGTCAGGTTTTTAAGCAGAAATTTTCTGCTACGTGTGCACTTAGCCTAAAGGGATTATGTCACCTGTTTTTTTTACCCTATCTAGTGCACTTTGATGTAGGGGCAGAGTCCTTGATTCCAGTTATGTCACTTACTGGGCTGCTTGCTGTCATTTTGATAAAATCACTGTTCAATCTGGTGCAGATATAGCAGTTCTCTAAATACTGAGCTCTGTATATCCCCCCCACTGATTGACAGTGTTCTGTCCCTGTACAGTGCGCATAGGCAGAAAGCTGCCAATCAGTAGTGGAGGTGGGGTAATACAGAGCTCATGAATATGTAGGACTAGTGGCGACAAGTTTCCTAGTCCTAATCTACTGCTGATAAAACAGTGATTTTTTTTTTCAAAACTATATTAAGCAGCCCAGTAAGTGATGCATCACTGGAATCAGGGTCTCTGTCTCTATATTATTCTGCTTTCAAATTAGGTGACAAAACCTGGTGACAGATTCCCTTTAATTGTTGTTGCTATTTTTTACCTTATGTGTGTGCTTTACTGAAGGTATTGATAATAATGTTATAATAGTGTCTCCAGGAAGAGATGAAGTACAGCCCCTCCTGCAAAGACAAAAGAGGGAATGGAGAGCTGCTTACAAATTTTATCTGCAGTACAATAAAGCTTTCATCTGTTTTTAGATTCCTTGCTAGTTAATGGTGAGATGACTCTTACTCTGCCCCAATCTGTACAGCAAAACTGAAAAGTACACTGTAGAAAACAAGACATGTCAGTGCATTGTGGGCGCTCTAATGGCCAATTTAAAAAAATACTAAAGGACTAAAAGTAGTATGTTTTAGGCTAGGGTCACCCAAGTGTATACAGTATTCTCTCATCTGAGAGAATTGGGTCAGTCAGGGAACTCACACTCTGATCACGCTCTGATCAGTGTGATCATAGTGTGATCTGATTCTCTTGGATAAGGAGAAGATGGAGAAAAATATTATCCATCTTCTCCAGTCTGTCAGTCCATGGAAATAGGACTGCACTCAGATGTCATCCAAGTGCTTGACAATGTTTTCCATGCACTCATTGACTTATACGGCTGAGTACAATCCAAAAATCAGATCAAACTCGGGCATGCTGCGACTTCTGACATGTGCACAGCCACATAGACTAATATTGATCCAAGTGTGACCAATAATATGTTTGTCTGCATAAGCCCATAAAGGGAGTCTGCCAGCAGAAAATGACTGTTCAAACCAAGCACAGGCGCTCATCGCACCCTTAACGCTGCTAAACAGTTCGGTGCACCTTCTCAACTACATGTTTAGCATATTTATCCACTGTTCTCTTCATTGATTGCCAGTTCTGGGTTTACAGGAAAAACTAAGGGGCAGAGGCTGTGCCTGGTTTGAACAGTCATTATTATTATTAATATTATTATTATCTATTTATATAGCGCCATTAATTCCATGGTGCTGTACATGAGAAGGGGGGTTACATACAAAGCTATAGATATCGTTTAAAGTAAATAAATTTGCAATGACAGACTGGTGCAGAGGGGAGAGGACCCTGTCCTTGCGGACTTACATTCTACAGGATGGTGGGGAAGAGACAGAAGGTCGGGGGTGCTGCAGCTCTGGCGGTGATGAGGCGGTAACTCAGGCGGTGGTGAGGCGGCAGAATGGTTATTGCAGGCTGTAAGCTTTCCTGAAAAGATCGGTTTTCAGGTTCCGTTTGAAGGATCCAAGGGTGGTGGATAATCGGACGTGTTGAGGCATGGAATTCCAGAGGATAGAGGATATTCGGGAGAAATCTTGGAGGCGGTTGGGTGAGGAACGAATAAGTGTGGAGGAGAGTAGGAGGTCTTGGGAGGATCGAAGATTACATGAGGGAAGATATTGGGAGATTAGTTCAGAGATATAGGGAGGGGAGAGGTTGTGGATGGCTTTGTAGGTCAGTGTTAGTAGTTTGAACTGGATTCGTTGGGGAATTGGGAGCCAATGGAGGGATTTGCAGAGGGGAGAGACAGGGGAGTAGTGAGGAGAGAGGTGGATTAGTCGGGCAGCAGAATTAAGGACAGACTGGAGTGGTGCAAGAGAGTTAGCAGGGAGGCCACAGTGGAGAGTGTCGCAGTAGTCAAGGCAGGAGATGATGAGTGCATGTACAAGAGTTTTAGTAGATTGAGGACTGAGGAAGGGACGGATTCTGGAAATATTTTTGAGTTGGAGGCGACAGGAGGTGGCAAGAGATTGGACGTGTGGTTTGAAGGACAGGGCAGAGTCGAGAGTCACACTGAGGCAGCGGATTTCAGGTGCAGGAGAGAGTGTAATGCCATTTACCATAATAGATAGATCGGGTAGGGAAGATACGTGAGATGGAGGAAAGATAATGAGTTCAGTTTTTTCTACGTTGAGTTTTAGGAAGAGAGAGGTGAAAAGGAGAATATGGCTGATAGACACTCGGGGATTCTGGACAGCAGAGAGGTGACATCTGGGCCAGAGAGGTAGATCTAAGTGTCATCTGCATACAGGTGGTACTGGAAGCCATGGGACTTTATGAGTTGTCCTAGGCCAAGAGTATAGATGGAAAAAAGTAGTGGCCCCACGACAGAGCCTTGGGGGACTCCAACAGATAGAGGGCGGGATGAGGAGGTAGTGTGGGAGTGGGAAACACTGAATGTGCGGTCAGAAAGGTATGAGGAAATCCAGGACAGGGCAAGGTCTTTGATGCCAAGGGAAGAAAGAGTCTGTAGCAGTAGGCAGTGGTCAACTGTGTCAAAGGCAGAGGACAGGTCAAGAAGGAGGATGATGGAGAACTGTCTGTTAGCTTTGGCTGTGAGTAAGTCATTAGTAATTTTGGTCAGGGCAGTTTCAGTGGAGTGGTGGTGGCAGAAGCCAGATTGCAGGATGTCAAGGAGGGAGTTAGATGAGAGGTGGGAGGAAAGTTGAACATGGACATGCTGTTCAAGGAGTTTGGAAGCAAACGGGAGCAGTGCACAGGTGGTGAGGCGTGATTTGGAAAGGAGATGAGTAAGCTCTCCTTCAGTGATGTTGGAGAGGGAGGTTATTAGGGAAGGGCAGAGGTCTGGTATGTGGAGCGGTTGGGGTGGTGGAACTGTAAAGGTTTGTCTTGTTTGGTCGATTTTGTTTTTGAAGTAGGTGGCAAAGTCCTCAGCAGAGATGAGGCGAGTTGGAGGTGGCAGTGGTGGGCGGAGGAAAGAGTTGAATGTGCTGAACAGTTGTTTTGGGTTGTGGGATAATGAAGATTAAAGGTTTGTGAAATAGGTCTGTTTAGCAGAGGTGAAGGCTGATTTAAAGGCAAGTGTGGCTTGTTTGAAAGCAGTAAAGTCGTCTGGCAGGTGTGTTTTCTTCCAACGCCGCTCCGTGACCCTGGATGCTTGTCGAAGTTTTTTGGTGAGGTTGTTGTGCCAGGGTTGCCTATTGGTTTGTTGCACTTTGCCATGCATGAGGGGAGCGACTGAGTCTATGGCTGACGTGAGGGTGGCGTTGTAGAAAGCGGTGGCATTGTCCGTGTTGTGAAGTGAAGATATGGAGAACTGAGGTAGAAGAGAGTCTGAGAGTCTGTGGAAGTCTAGGTGTGCGAGGTTTCTGTGAGGATGTGCTAGTGGCTGGACATGGGGGGCAGGTGAGAAGGACAAGGATGAGAAGGTGAGTAGATGGTTGTCAGTTAGGGGGAAGGGAGAGGTTGTGAGATTAGATAGGGAACAGAGGTGGGTGAAGATGAGGTCTAATGTATGTCCATCTGTGTGGGTGGCTGTGGAGGACCACTGAGTAAGTCCAAAGGATGAAGTAAGTGACAGGAGTTTGGAGGCTGCTGGCTGGTGGGTGTCAATGGGGATGTTGAAGTCCCCCATGATGATGGTGGGGATGTCAGCAGAGAGAAAGTGGAGGAGCCAGGTGGAAAATTGGTCGATGAAGGCAGTGGCTGAGCCCGGTGGTATATGACAGCCATTTGGAGATTAGAGGGAGAGTAAATACGGACAGAGTGAACCTCGAAAGACGGGTGGATAAGGGAGGGTGGGGGTTGGATAGGGTTGAAGGAGCAGTTTTTAGAAAGGAGGAAACCCACTCCTCCACCTTGTCTGTTGCCAGGGCGAGGAGTGTGGGTAAAGTGGAGGCCGCCATAACTCAGTGCGGCCGGGGAGGCCGTGTCAGGGGGTGTCAGCCAGGTCTCAGTGAGGGCCAGGAAGGAAAGGTTGCGGGAGGTAAAGAGGTTGTGGATCACGTGGAGCTTGTTGCAGATGGAGCGAGCATTCCAAAGTGCTCCAGAAAGAGGGTGTGGGAGGGAGGGGGTCACTGTCACAGGTTTTAAGTGTGAGGGATTGCGGTAGTTTCTCTTAGTGTGAGAAAGATAAGGGTGAGGATTAGTGGGATGTATGAGGCAGGAGGGGCCAGGTTTGGGGGATATGTCACCAGCAGTGAGAAGAAGCAGAGAAAGGGAAAGCAGGTGGGTGAAGGAGTTTGATCATCTTGTATTGTATTTTAGTAGGAGAAGTCTGAGGTTAAGGAGTATGTCTGCAGATAAAGCGAGGTGGGGGGTGAGAGAGAGGGGGAGATAGTTATTTGGTTCGAGGGTGCAGGAGTTTGGGGATAGCGAAGGAGAGTGAAGATTAGTGGAGCAAAAACGGTGATGGCAAATGTGAGCATGGTTAAAGAGCAGGGTAAACAATAAAAAAACAAGTAAAGTAAGACAGCAGTGGTTAGTCTTACCGTCTGACCTATTTCTGGACTATTTCTGGTTTATTTACCTGCTCTGTTCAACTTATACCAGTCATTTTGCACTATACAGAATAAGTACAAGAAAAGTAAATTTAGGCAAAGTGGAATTGGTCCAGGGAAATTATTTGACCGCTGTGTAGGGTCCACCATTTGAGAATAATTGACCAAGGTGAGTTGTTTTTCTTTTTTCTGTATGTGACGATTGAATCTTAGGCTTCAGTCTGACAATGTTCAGACTACGCTTTTGTCATACACATTAGGAAAGTCTCCCAATAAATACATCTTATGCCGCCATAAAGGTCTAATGTTCAGTCCGATATCAAAAGAGTGCACCTTTGTCAGTTATTTTGTGGTAAATTGTCAACATACCTTTCTTTTCAGCTGGAAAATATAGATTACTAGATTATGGCCCGATGCTATCGCATCAGGAGGATGCGATAGCATCACACCTCTTGCCATGTTAACCCTCAACACACACACTCCTCTCACCTTTCACCATCTCCACTCACTCTTTCACTCCACATACGACCCTTTCTCTCACTCCGTCTCTCATACTCACGCCGTCATCGCCACTGCTCCACGATCCCCGACATCTTCTTCCGCCAGCGCCATCCTGGATCCAGACGTTGTCCACGCCGGCGACATGTTCTTGCGGCGACGCCATCTTGAGTATCGTGAAATCCCGCGATACTCAAGATGGCGTCGCCGGAAGAACATGTCGCCGGCGTGGACGACGTCGGGATCCAAAATGGCGTCGGCGAAATCTCGCGAGTTTTCACCGACGCCATTTTGGATCCCGACGTCGTCCTCGCCAGCGACATGTTCTTGCGGCGATGCCATCTTGAGTATCGCGGGATTTCGCCGATCCAAAATGGCGTCGCCGCAGGAACATGTCGCCGGCGTGGATGCCGTCGGGATCCAAAATGGCGTCGGCGAAATCTCGCGAGATTTTGCCGACGCCATTTTGGATCCCGACATCCTCCACGCCGGCGACATGTTCTTGCGGCGACGCCATCTTGACTATCGCGTGATTTCGCTGATCCAAAATGGCGTCGCCGCAAGAACATGTCGCCGTCGTGGAGGACGTCTGGATCCAGGATGGCGCCGGCGGAAGAAGATGTCGGGGATCGTGGATCAGCGGCGATGACGGCGTGAGTATGAGAGACGGAGTGAGAGAAAGGGTCGTGAGTGGAGATGGTGAAAGTTGAGAGGAGTGTGTGTGTTGAGGAGGAGTGGTGTGTTGAGGGTTAACATGGAAAGAGGTGTGCGGTGACGTCACCGGTTACAACTGGACAGAAGTTGTTACAACCGGAAGCTGCTTAGGGCATTTATTATTATAGATGATTTTCAATAGATCTGTATGCCAGAAAAAACATTGAGGCGCATGCGTCTTAATGAATAATTTGCATCTGACAAGTGGCGTTTGCCTCAGTGCCGGAAATCTTACTCCATTCCCTGACTGAAGTAAGATTTCTTGCATAACCCTTTAGTGACCACCAATATGCCTTTTTACTGACCTGTCATAGAAGAGAATAGCCTCCCCCAATGGGTGAAAATGTAGCAGCTGTCGGCTGTACACTAGACCTGGCACAATGCTTCATCAGCCACAATAGGCAATAGCTTTGACCATGGCCATTTAACCCCTTAGAACCGCTGACAATAGTAACTACAGCATCTAGATGGATAACAAGGCATGAGGGCTCTCCTGCTAACCCTTTCAGCACCCTGTGGTTGAGATTGTGTGGTCCTGATGGTATTCATGGCCAAATAGTGTACTTAGAGTCTGCTGGCTAAAGTAATCTGTTTAGATGTTAGCAACATTTATGGTAAAAATATAGTTTTTCATTCCTGCCATGCCACTTTGTATTAATTCCTGACAATAACCTGAAGGGTTAATACATTTCTAGGAAAAAATTAAATCTTGCTGCTACAATTTTAAATCTAACATCATGCCTAATAAAAATACATTTTTTCAAATGCTTGGTGCCTACAGTGGAACATGGTGGGGGGCAGGGTTCTTATGAACAGTTGCATGATTGTTCCTCATCGTCAGAGAGCTACATTTCATTGATGGTGTCATGAATTCACAAATGTACTATATTGAAAGAGACGATGCTACTATCACTTCCATCACTCTGTGCCCTTGGTAAACGTGCACTTTTCCAACTTGACAATGATCCAAAACATACAAAAGTTCCATTTTTGTAGAAGAGCATGGTGAAAGCGATTCAGTGGCCAAGTGTCTCCTAATCTGAACCTAACTGAACACAAATGGTGAATTCTGAAGACCCAAGCTGAGCATCGCTCTCCATCCAGCATTCAGGCTCTAAAATGGGTTGTTCTTGAAGAATGAAAAAAGTTAGATGCTGCAATATGTTGAAGCTAGCTCACACATTATAAAAGATAAGTTAGAATTCACAGAAAAAAAATCTATAAAAATATAATATAAAAATTTGCTTTCATTAAGAAATGAGATATGAGAGCTCCTCATATAAGGAAAAAAAAAAGAATAATTGTTTAAAACAAACAGGGCATCCAATTTTACCCTGTAAGGCTGGTCTCACACGTCCATATAATTCCGGTGCCAGAAAAAACGGTACCGGAGCTATCCGTGTCCGTGTGGACACGTCGTACTTCCGTGTGGCAACTGTGTGCCGCACGTGAGCCGCATCAGGACCACACGGACGGCGGCGGGAAGAAGCGCTACAGTAAGCGCTGTTCCCAGCGGTTGGTGCTGACCGCGGCTGTGATTCTTCTCTCCTGCTCTGCCGGCAGGAGAGAAGAATGAATGAAAACCCAACGTGGGGTCCCCCTCATTTTATGAAACAACCAGATGAAACTTGCAGCTGGGGGCTGCAGCCCTCAGCTGTCAGCTTCCTCAAGGTTGGTTCTCAAGAATAGAGGGGTCCCCACACTGTTTTTTTAATTATTTAAATAAATAATTTAAAAAACCAGCATGGGGTCCCCCTATTTTTGACAACCAACCTGACTAAAGCTGACAGCTGAGGGCTGATATTCTCAGGCTGGTAAGGGGCTATTGATCTTGGTCCCCCACAGCCTAAAAACAGCAGCCCCCAGCTGCCCAGAAAAGGCACATCTATTAGATGCGCCTATTCTGGAGCTATGCCCGATTCTTCCCACTTGCCCTGTAGCGGTGGCAAGTGGGGTAATAAGAGGTTAATGTCACCTTGCTATTGTAAGGTGACATTAAGCCCGTTTTAGCAATGGAGAGGTGTAAATAAGACACCTATCCATTACTAATCCTATAGTAAATAAAGGGTTAAATAAACACACACACAATAAGAATAAAGTATTTTAATGAAAGAATACAACACACATATTTTTAAAATCTTTATTACACTGGTAATTCCTTTGCGACACCCTCGTTCTCCTGGAAAATGGTGAAAATAATAAAGCAACTATATACATTACCTGTCCGGCGCTCAGTCACGTCCCACAGCGTAAATCCATCTCGGGGGTTTAATGCTTTTACAGCCGGAGTGCTGCTAACACAGCCGCTCCCGACTGTAAACGACTGGGGAATGAATGGAAGCAGAGCGCAGACTCAGTGATGAGCGGTGACACAAACCCCACCAGCCCACAAACTATAAGGGTACGTCTCCACGTACCGCTATCGCGGGGCTTTGGACGGAGCGGAAACCCCTTCTGGCAGCGCAGTGATTCTGGATGTGCTCAGTGAACACATCCGGAATCACCGCAGGTTTGCCATAGAGTAGGCAGTTTACCTTACGGAGACTGAGCGTCTCCGCAATGTAAACTGACATGCTGCAGTCTAAAAAGATGCACCGCATGTCCGATTATGCAGGTTTGTCACCCGGGTAATAGGATGGATAGTGGAGGGGATTTCATAAAATCCCCTCCACTATGCAGGAACATCTGGACGCTGTGGTTTAAACGCTGCGGCTGTACGCATGGTTCAATCCGCAGCAAATCCTGAGTGTTTCCGCTATGTGGAAACATACTCTTACACTCCCCACCCCATCAGTGAATGTTGCTTTACTTTGTCATGTCCATCACTCTCCTTAAAGGAGATATTTGAAGAGCCACATGTGAATGCCACCACAGTGCGTATGATCGACCACAGCTGCATTTACATGGTGCTCTACAGACCTCTGATTTTCAGGATCATGTAATGTTTTGCCAGATTACTGAAATCTAGTTATACCCCTGACACTTATTGTTTTAGGGTTTTTTTCTCTCTTTTGGTTATCTATTGAATTTATTACACGGTGATATTCCATTACCGGTAGGGGCCTTTATGGCTACTAAGGGTAAGCTGACATTGAGCAAGGATGCCATCTCACTTCTTAGGGTGTCAACCTTCATGGGAAGGCAAGGATACCACTAGGCCTAATGTACTAGGGTCAGTATCCCAGATATCCATGTATTTTGATTTTCTATTTTTTTTTTTTTTCTTCATTTTTACTTTTTATTTTTTATTTTCTGAACATACCAGTAATCCATTACAGCTTGCTCCTGGTAAGCAATATCCTGGATTCCCACTATTGAAGTTATAAAGATATATGTGAGCTGACTCTATTTGGGTTATCTATTTAGACCCACATTGTGTCTATGGTAATTTGGTTTATTAGGGTCACATATACATACCTTTCAAGTGCTTTCCTTTTTTTCTTTTCAGGAACCAATAGGGTCAGTGAAGGTAAGCCGACGTTGAGCAGGGGCGCCACTTGCTTCTTAGGGTGCCAACCTCTGCGGCAAGGTTGGCTGACCACTAAACCAAAATTAGGGCTAGTACCCCTACTTCTCACATTTCTGGTACCCCCCTTTTTAATTATTGGTTCAATAAAGTTGATGTTTATAGTAGTTGGGTCTTTTTTCTAGTTTTTATGAGTTTTATGTTGTAACAAGGTTACATAGGTAGAGCTATTTTGCAGGATGTCTAAATAAATTTGCTTATAAAGGGGGTGATACAAAATGAACAGATTGCCCCCTTATCAGAAACTTTAAATATGAGGTCATTTTTCTGTGCAAGATTTTGGGCTGGAAAGCACATTTACACTAAAGGGTATATAACGTCACTAGTTTTGTGACGCTGCAGCGATATTGCTAGCGATATCGCTATGCCTGATACTTACCTCCGACCGGCTCCCCCCGCTGATTTTCGCTGATCGCGTGAGAACGTCCTGGGCCGTTTCTCGTCGGCCACTTTCTGCTGGGCTTCCTGCTGTGGCGACGAGCGACGCGTGGACGCGGGCGGGAGGACGTCAGGATCGGTAAGTAGCGACCCCCGACCGCTGCTATGTCGCTGGTGAGATCTGCCTGTTTGGCAGCTCACTAGCGACCACTTAGCGATGCACCAGCGATCCTGACCACAGTGGTTATAGAAGCAAACTGTGGTGCTGAGTCTCAGGAGGTTGGAGTAGTTAAAGACCTGCTACGCCCAGTTATAATAGGGTGGGACTTTAACTTGTTCTGGGACTTATGGCAAAAGAGCTGGTTCAACCACAAAGAATCCCCATTGCGTCAAGAGTGGATGAGTTTCTCCTGTGTGTACTTGTTGGCAACAAAGATGAGACAGTTGCCCATGAGGCCGACATTACTGAGTTAGAGGTTTCTGAGGAGAATTTGGGGACTACTCAAATGAGAACCTTAGATTAAAAGGGCCATTTGAAAATATTACTGCTTTAAATGGAGTTGCTCAAGAGCCAGGGGTGACATTAGGTTCCCTTACTTTGGATAAATGAGGACTTGCTATATCGGGTTAATAAATTGAGAGGGTAATCGAGCAACTGTTAGTATCAGGGCCCTATAAGTGTAGAGTGATAGACCTGGCCCATTCTCATGTCTTGGGTTGGCATCCGAGCATAGACAAAACCCAAGAGCGGGTCTTTCAGAGGTTCTACTTGCCTGGATGTCAACGAGAGATTGGTAACTATTGCCAGTCCTCTACCACTTATCAGCTAAGTGCTCCTGTCTCTGACTTCTGCAGTCCCCTAGTGCCATTACCCATTACAGAGGTCTCATTTGACCAAATTGCCATGTATGTTGTCAGACTTCTACTTAAGTACGCCAGAGGGCACCAGTATATCCGGTTGGACTTGGACTAAGCAACACAGTACCTGGAGGCGGTACCACTGAGAAATTCCTCCACCAGGGGTATAGCCAGTGAGTTAGTCCATATTTTTTCTTGGACGGACCTGCCAAGGGAGATCCTGATGGACCAAGGAACTCCTTTCATGTTTAAAGTGATGAGAGAGTTGTGCAAAGCTCTTCAGATTACACAACTCAGGACAACGGTGTACCATCCACAGACGGGCGGCCTGGTACAGAGGTTCAAAAAGACCCTGAGGTACATGTTCAAGAAGGTCATGGAGAAGGATGGCCGAGACTGGGATTGCCTACTTCCATACCTGCTGTTTTCTATTAGAGAAGTTCCACAGGCCTCTTCTGGGTTTTCATCATTCAAGCTGTTGTATGTCCAGCACCCTCAGAGACTTTTGGATATTGCAAAGGAGACCAGGAAAGCCAAGGTTACACCCTACTGGAGCATCATCAAGCATGTGTCCCAGATGCAGGAAATGATTGCAAAGATGATGCAGATTGTGAAAGAGAGCCTCCTTCAAGCACAAGAGGCTCAGTCAAGAGTCTGCATTCGGTTGGTGACGCTGAGACTCCATACATAAAAAATAAATAAATACTTACCTCTCCTCATTCCCCGCTTCCTGCAGCTCCAGTCTCCTCAGCTTCAGTGTCTTCAGCCTATTCAGGCTCTACAGTGCTACGGGCAGACGGCACGCTGTAGTGATGTCATCGCGTCCTCTGTTCTGAGACATCAGAACCAGAAGACGTGGAAGAGACCACTCCTACGGCCAGCGGAGAACAAGGAGAGGTGAGTATTTCAAACACAGGGCCCCCCAAACTCATGGGCCCCATAGCGTGCCGGTGTCCCCCACAGTGATTGGGCCCCCTGTTTGCTCAGGGCCTCGTCACTTGCCCAGGTGGTGACGCCGGTCCTGAGTAAACTACGTGCCTGGAGGACAATCCTGATTCCAAGGTCAAGGATGTCACAGTGGCAGAGACACTGTCACTGGCCAAGAAACAACAGTGCTGAGAACTGCTTTCGTGGAACCGAGACCTGTTTTCAGAGTCGCCAGGATGAATGCAGGTTGTCAAGCATGTAATCCTGACGGAACCGCAAGTGCAGGTAAACCTAAAGCCATATATAATTCCCAAAGCTCACTGTGAGGTGATTTCGAAGGAGGTGAGCAGAATGCTGAGCCTTGACATCATTGAGGAGTCAAAGAGCAGCTGGTACAGCCCCGTAGTCCTTGTGACAAAGCCTGATCGAGAATGGTGCTTTTATGAAGATTATAGGAAGTTGATTGACATGTCCAAGTTCAAAGCGTATCCGATGCCCCGGATCGATGAACTCATTGAGAGGCTAGGGTCAGCCAGATACGTTACCACCCTTGACCTAACAAAAGGGCACTGGCAAATTCTCCTGTCCCAAAGTGCCAAGGAGAAGATCGCCTTCTCTACCCTTGATGGTTGCTTCCAATATACCAGAATGCCTTTCAGGCTGCAGGGAGCCCCAGGCACCTTCCAGAGGGCCATGGACCGGATCCCAGCCCCTCATGAGAAGTACGTCACAACTTACCTGGACTATATACTGTACAAATATCTAAAGGGATGTCTCCGTGTAGAGGGATCATCCTTAATCTTATTTGCACATGGAAACACAAGAAGCAATGGAATAAAACTGAAAGGGAGAAGATACAGATTACATATTGGAAAAAACTTTTGACAGCGAGGGTGCTCAAGGAGTGGAACAGGCTGCCATGAAAGGTGATGAGTTCTCCTTCAATGTAAGTCTTCAAACAGAGGCTGGACAGCCATATGTATGAGATGGTTTAGTGAATCCTGCATTGAGCAGGGGGTTGGACATAATGACCCTGGATGTCCCTTCCAACTGTAACATTCTATGATGCTATGATATTCTGATCCTCAGACCGGATTGGGAAAGTCATCTGCAGAAGGTCCAGGTGGTATTGGATGCACTGAAGAAAGCAATGTTTACCATAAACCCAAAGAAGTGAGCCATGTGGAAGGAGGAGGAAAAATACTTATACCGTAGGGGTAAAATTAAGCCACAAATGAACAAAGTAGAGGCGATCCAAAATTAGCCACAACCAGTCTCCAGAAAAAAGGTTAGGGTGATTTATCCTGAATTTCGCCATGATAGCCACACCCCCAACCGAACTTCTTAAGGGCATGAAGACGTTGATGGCCAAGTGGTTTTCTGAACCGGAGATGGCATTCCAGGAGATGGAGCTCGCCCTGTCTAAACAGCTGGTCTTGGTCGCACCTGACTTCAGTATAAAGTTTGTGATCCAGACAGACACCTCAGGGATCGGTTTGGGTGCCGTGTTGTCCCAAGAAATAAATGTTAAGGAACATTCAATCCTATACCTAAGTAGGAAACTCTCCTCCTGTGAAAAGAATTATGCCATCATAAAAAAGTGATTGCCTATCAAATGGGCAATTGACACTTAAGGTACCACCTGTTAGGACAACAGTTCAGGCTAGTGTCAGACCATGAGATGGATGAGGGAAAGGAAGGGGAAGAATGCCCGGGTGTCTAGGTGGTTTCTAGCTCTCTAGGACTTGTTTCCTTGTGGAGCACAAGCCCGGGAAACTACATGGTAACGCAGATGCCCTGTCTAGACTCCCCTATTTAGTGACTGAAAGTGCCAAAACCCCCGGCTTTGGGAAGCAGGGGGATATGTGACAAGGTCACTGGTAAAATACTTGAGGAGAGATATGTGTTACTGAGGATGTTAGTTCCAGTAATTTGAACCTGGAAAAATGCTGAGAAGGGTTAATCGGCCATGTTAAGGGTTGTTTTTTGTTTACAGCCGTAGAGTGTGGATGGGAGGCTGTTCACCACATCTCCACCTCAGGGTATGGACCAGAATGTAAATACTTAGCCTTCTGACTCATTCAGTGTTGGGTGTACCTGGTGAAGAGATCTCCAGAGCTGTTCTCATGTTGAAGAGACCTGAACCTTGCTGTTATCCAGAGTGGGCGGCTCCCCACAGCCACACAGACTGTATTGTATGCTATTTTTTTCCTGTTATGCCAGAAGGGCCGTGTTTATTTATTTAACATTGCACTGGTTTATGCAGCATGTTTTTTTTTAATAAACCAGTGGAAGATTTAAAAGAAAGCGTTCCTGTGTCTACATCTGTGAGTAGTCGAGTAAGTTGATCTACCACAATAGATATATCTGCAGTAGCTATGTATAGAGAGAGAACTTATGTTTCAAGGGTATGGGTATCCCAGCACATAGGGATATTTGGATGCATGCTGTTCAATGGATTGTTTGTTGCAATATGTTTGTCAGAACTTGAGACCTTTTTTAATGCAAAAAATGTTGCTAAAGATTCATTTGCTTCACCAACTTTTTCTTCTCAGCAACATGTTATTGGATTTTCAGCCAATCTAAATAATTAATACTTTTTGCACTCAGTGCAGTAAATAGGCCTTGTAGAGAATGTAATAAAAGTATGCAAACCAACGCTGCCACCTGGTGTTCACTGTCATTTTTACATGACTGATATAGGGTGCGTTAGGCTGGTTTCACACTTGCGTTTTTTTCCCTATACTTTAACATGGGTGCGCATAGGTGCGCATACACATGCGTTTGTACGCGTTTGTATGCGCATGCGTTTTTTTGTAGTGTGCGCTCGGGCGCACAAAATGCATCCTGTTGCATTTTTTGTGCGTCCGACTTGCCCCAAAAAAACACATGCGCACGCAATGCGTTTTTTTACAGCAAAACACCCATTATAGTCATTGTAATGCGCACGTATGCGCAAAAAAGCATGCATTTTTTTTAAAAAAAGCACCAAAACCAGCAAAAAACGCACACAAACGCATGATGTGTTTTTTTTCATGCGTTTGTGTGCGCAAAAAACACACAGCAAAAAAACGCAAGTGTGAAAGTAGCCTTAGAAAGGATACAACTATACTCTTTGAATGGGAGAGTCTCCTTGATCATTTAAAGCAGTGTTTCCCAAACTCCAGTCCCTACAGGTCATGTTTTCAGGATTTCCTTATTATTGAGGGGCCGTGAAGACTGTAGTTTGGGAAACATTGATGAAAAGGGTTATTATAACATTTAAAGAGAACCATTCACCAAGTTGAGCATATAAATCTGACCACACCATGGAATAGTGGGTGCAGAGGAAAATAAAACACAGTTTTTACAGATGGGTGAAGTAATTCAAGTGTAACTGAATTATATTACAAACATTTACATTTGCCAAAATCCTGATTATTTGTAATTTATTATCAAGCAAATTCAGCAAAATGTCTGCCACTGGCTGCCATTTTTCTAAACCTTAATGGACCATTAACCCCTTTCTGACCTCACACGTACTATCCCATCCATGGGTCCCGGGCCCCTATGCCCATGGACGGGATAGTATGTCATAGCGATCAGCGGCGCTCACGGAGGGGACGCTGATTGCGGCCGGGTGTCAGCTGATTATCACAGCTGACACCCGGCACTAAGTGTCAGGGGCAGTCACGGACCGCCCCCGACACGCTAACCCCTGGCACACTGTGATCAAACTCGATCGCAGCGTACCGGGGGTTGAGGGAAGCATCAGCAGGGAGGGGGCTCCTTCCATGCTTCTCTGAGCCCCCGGAGCAGCGCGATGTGCTGCGCTGCTCCTGGGTCATCCTTCCCTGCAGGTCCCCGGATCCAATATGGCGGCGGGGACCTTTGGGGGCCTGAAGGGAGGCGGCTTCCTCACTGCCCGCAGAGCGCAGGCATGAGGAAGCCTGTGCAGCGCCTGTGTCAGATCGCTGATCTGTCACAGCGATCTGTGATGTGTCAGATCAGCGATCTGTCACATGACAGTGATGTCCCCCCTGGGACAGTATAATAAAGTTTAAAAAAAAAAAGTGAAAAAATAATTTATAAAAAAATCGCTAAATAAATAAAAAAAAAAAAATATTCAGTAACAAATTCATTTTTTGGAAATAAAAAAAATAAATAAATAAAAGTACACATATCGGTAACGACCTGCCCTATAAAACTGTCTCATTAGTTAACCCCTTTAGTGAACCCCTTAAAAAATAAAAAACAAAGCAAAAAATAATGGTTTATTATCATACCACTGAACAAAAGTGCCATAACGCGTGATCAAAAAGAGGTATATAAATAACCATGGTACCACTGAAAACGTCATTTTGTCCCTCAAAAAACGAGCCATGATACAGCGTCATCAGCGAAAAAATAAAAAAGTTATAGCTCGCAGAATAAAGCAATGCAAAAATAACTATTTTTTATATAAATTGTTTTCATTGCATAAAAGCGCCAAAACATAAAAAAAGACAAAAATGAGGTATTGCTGTAATCGTACTGACCCGAAGAATAATACCACCTTATCAATTTTACCGCACGCGGAACGGTGTAAACGCACCCCCCAAAAGAAATTCTTGAAATGCTGGCTTTTGTTCATTCTGCATCCCAAAAATCGGAATAAAAAGCGATCAAAAATATCACGTGCCCGAAAGTGATATAAATAAAAACGTCAACTCGTCCCGCAAAAAATAAGACTTCACATGACTCGGTGTGTCAAAATATGGAAAAATTATAGCTCTCAAAATGTGGTGATGCAAAAACTATTTTTACAATAAAAAGCGTCTTTTAGTGTGTGACAGCTGCCAGATATAAAAACTGCCATAAATAATAAATAGTAAATCAAACCCCCTGTTATCACCCCCTTAGTTAGGGAAAAATAATAAAATTAAAAAAATGTATTTATTTCCATCTTCCCATTAGGGCTAGGGTTAGGGCAAGGGTTAGGGCCGAGATTAGGGTTAGGGGTGTGTTGGGGTTCGGGTTGGAGTTATAATTGGGGGTTTCCACTGTTTGGGCACATCAGGTGCTCTCCAAACGCAACATGGCGTCTGATCTCAATTCCAGCCAATTCTGCGTTGAAAAATTCAAATGGTGCTCCTTCCCTTCCAAGCCCTGCCATGCTCCCAAACAATGTTTTACCCCCACATATGGGGTATCAGCCTACTCAGGACAAATTGCAAAACAACTTTTGGGGTCCAATTTCTCCTGTTACCCTTAGGAAAATAAAAATTGGGGGCAAAAATATCATTTTTGCGGAAAAAAAATATGATTTTTTTTATATTCACGCCCGGGAGTTATAAACTTCTGTGAAGCACTTGGGGGTTCAAAGTGCTCACCACACATCTAGATAAGTTCCGTAGGGGGTCTAGTTTCCAAAATGGGGTCACTTGTGGGAAGTTTCAACAGTTTAGGTACATCAGAGGCTCTCCAAACGCGACATGACACCCGCAGACCATTCCATCAAAGTCTGCATTCCAAAACGTCACTACTTCCCTTCCGAGCCCCGACGTGTCCCCATACAGTAGTTTTCTCCCACATCAGCATACTCAGCACAAATTGGACAACAACTTTTGGGGTCCAATTTCTCCTGTTACCCTTGGGAAAATAAAAATTGGGGGCAAAAATATCATTTTTGCGGAAAAAAAATATGATTTTTTTTATATTCA
The DNA here is from genome assembly GCF_039654945.1 of Dendrobates tinctorius. NCBI lineage: Eukaryota > Metazoa > Chordata > Amphibia > Anura > Dendrobatidae > Dendrobates > Dendrobates tinctorius. The sequence goes on along the minus strand of NW_027361750.1, from coordinate 14,783,425 downwards.
TGCCAGGGCGTTATAAACTTCTGTGAAGCACTTGGGGGTTCAAAGTGCTCACCACACATCTAGATAAGTTCCTTGGGGGGTCTAGTTTTCAAAATGTTGTCATTTGTGGGGGGTTTCCACTGTTTAGGCACATCAGGGGTTTTCCAAATGCGGCATGGCGTCCAATCCCAATTCCAGCCAAAAAAGTCAAATGGCGCTGCTTCCCTTCCAAGCTCTGCCATGCGCCCAAATAGTGGTTTACCCCCACATGTGGGGTATCAGCATACTCAGGACAAATTGCATAATAACTTTTAGGGTCCTGTTACCCTTGGGAAAAAAAAATTGGGGGTGAAAAGATCATTTTTGTGGAAAAAATATGATGTACGGCTGTACGTTATAAACTTCTGTGAAGCCCTTGGGGGTTGAAAGTTCTCACCACACATCTAGATAAGTTCCTTGGGGGGTCTAGTTTCCAAAATGGTGTCATTTGTGGGGGGTTTCCACTGTTTAGGTACATCAGGGGATCTCCAAACGTGACATGGCGTCCAATCTGAATTCCAGCCAATTTTGCATTGAAAAAGTCAAACGGCGCTCCTTCCCTTCTGAGCTCTGCCATGCGCCGAAACAGTGGTTCCCCCCCACATATCAGGTATCAGCATACTCAGGACAAATTGCACAATAACTTGGACCTGAAGTAATCTTTTTGTGAACCTCACTCGCACCTGCACAGAACACTTCTTCCCCGTTGGAGGTCGTCCATGTAGTGATACAGCAGAGCAGACTTCTGTATCATTACAAATACTTCCAGATCTCATCTCACAGTACTGTCAGCTCTCATCCTGCCCCCATATTGACTGCCATAAGATCTGGAAGTGTTTGTAATGATACATAGCTCAAGTACGCTGTATCTCTACACAGTATCTGCAGAGATGCCTTCTGCTTATGTAGAGAATAATTCACTGCACACTTAATCCAAATATGAAAGAAATTAATTTCTGCTAAGCAGACCTGTACAAAGATATCAAAGGTGCAATTTTATGATATATACTGTATATGAAAGGGGATGTTACCAGTGTGTTGTGTGATGGCCGCTCTCTGCTCTCTTGATCTCACTGCAGAGCTGTGTGTGACTATAATGGACACATCTGCAGGTTCCTCTCAGCTTCCATCTCACAGGCAGACAGTGCTACAATACAACAGAGCTGTGAGAACTGTAGCAAATGTTTGTAAGGAGACAAAGTTCAGTTCTCCTGTTCTGTGTTAGTTACGTGTCTCACACTGGTAACTCCCCTTTCATGTAAAATAATCTCTGGAGGCAGATGAGATTCCCATGCAGATCAGTGTTCAGCCCACAGCATGGAACAGGTCATTTACATATAAGAAAAAAGTGGATTTGTCTAAATGTCATGGTCTGTTTGGAATCTGTGGGCGGGCCAGTGCCCCAGGGGTTAATACTTGGAGTCTTTTCTTGGCTCTGGGAGGGCTTTGTATGACTGCTGTCCGGCTCCAGTGTGACACCCCAGAGTCCGGTTGTCACAGTGACATTACCTCCCTCTAATGGGTAAATTCATGTTTGGAGGCAGAAATGGACCCCCATGCCAGGTAATACATTAAATCACAATTTCCTGCTGCAAGTCAGAAAAAGGAGATGCCTTATAAATTCTGGCCAGCAGAGGGGGTTGGTGAGTCAGCTAGAAGTCAGTTGAGGGGGTTGTCATGGAAATGAAGCAGCTGTGAGCTGTGAGGAGAAATGAAATGACAGTTAAACGTGAGGACGTGAGGTAAAGAGATCTTTCTGGGAGATCCTGTCAGATGAAGACAGGGAGCTAATCTGAGAGGAGCTCGATAGGCAGAGCTGATCTGTGAAGAGGGAAAGGACAAGAGCAGAGACTAAGAGACTCTGGGGAAGCTAAAATACGGCATATAGCAGGCCCCCGAGTGAAGCGCTAATAAAGAGAAAAGGGACATCAGAGTCCTAGGCTGACAGGAACTGTAAGTCCTGATAGCCGAATCTGAAAGTACAGGGTATTGTAAATTCCTGTGCACATTAATCACCTGAGGGTACGGCAGCGGATAAGGAGCCCAGGGCCGACGGTGAAGAGAACGGTACCCGTGGAATAGGCTCACGCTGACAGCCGTACAGGTTAGTGAAACCATCACGAATTGAGGGTCGCAGCATAGTTATATACAGCGGAGACCCACACACATAGCGCAGAAAGGAAGGTCCTAAATCCCCACCTGGCAAGGTGGATCCCCTGAATGCCTCCAGGCGAGCCGGACTCATTCCATCACCTGTATGTGGTACTCCGGACTACAACCAGTTACCAGTAAAAGGTAAAGAAACTGCACCTCTCTGTGTCTTTCTCTCATTTCTCTGCACCCCAATGTTCACAGCCATTTTTACTATTTATTTAACATCTTTGCCCTGGGACTACAGCCCTACCTGTGGAGGGGTACAACATCATAGCCGCGGCCAACATCCATCCCAGAGGAACAACACCGCAGCGCTGGTCACCTCTGACCAGAATACCACAGGTGGCGTCACGTATTTCACCATCTAATAAACTTTATTTTCATTTTTACCACATAAATACCACACAACTTTCCCCTATTTTAATTACTGGACGCCTCTGGGCCATGGACCGGGTTGCCGCCGCTGTGACACCGTCCCCCATGGAAGTCGACGGGCCCGGTACCGAGTACCCCCTGGCCCCGCGGGGCGCTCCAACTGGCATCACGAACAGGATTTAGCGAGCCTAGCAAAGCTGGGTAAAAAGGAGCCTGGCAAAGCTGGGTACTGTGCGCCATAGACTTTATTAAATTGTGTGCTAAAGACTTTAATGAGCTTTCAAATAACAGCCATAACTGCGTCATACAGCACGTGCGAGCAGAGAGGGATGTGCAATTGTGGACAGAGCCAGAAATAAAGCATGATGCGAAGCCCCTGCCCGTGCTCTGATGTTAGTGAGCAAGTGAAAAAGCAGGAAGAAAATGCTCAACGCGGGTGAAGATTCAGCGGTGGTCGCAGCTGCAGCCCTCATAATGCCGCTATCAATGCCATATATACCAGGAGCAGCCTGGTTACCACTGTACTCAGGGGAGTCGCACACCCTGAGCGATTTTAAAGAAAGACTATGTAGTTTGTTCGATGTGTACCCCCTGTCAGAAAGCCAAAAAGTCAGTATCCTAATTGGCCAGTTAACTGGTGCGGCTCAGAGGGAAGTAAAGTCCTGGCCAGACACTGATAAAAGAACTGTCAAACAAGTCTTAGCCAGGCTGAAAGACACTTTTGATACCCATACTGCAACAGAGATAAAAATTAGATTTTTTTGGGTGCAAACAGAGAGTGCATGACAGTATACTGGACTATGCCTTTAATCTTCATGAGGCACTACGGGCTGTAAAGCAGTTTGACCCTGAGAGCGTGCAAGATGAAGATAGATTACCAACAGAGCAGTTCATAGAGGGACTCCAGTCTAACAACCAAAGGACACAGCTGTGCATATTGGCTCTACAAAATCCTGAATTGGACTTTGCACACTTTAAGGATAGAGCCAGATAGAGTGCTGCGTGAACCGAACCCTAGCAGCACAGAGCCCTCTAAGCATCCTGCAATTACATACCAGCAGGAGACAGCATCCTTTCAAAAGACCTCTATTGAGACTGACAAGCCGTCCCAAGATGATGATTCTGCTGCAGACTTACGTCTCCAAGTCAAGGAACTAACTAAAAGTGTGGCTACACTCACAAAAACTGTGCAGTCCCTGCAAGTGATTCCAAAGAAGAAGATCCAGCTGGCCTCCAGTCCAGAAGACGTCCCGTGACGACAGCAGAAGAGGATCCCGCCGACCAGAGGAAGAGACAGCGATCGTTACGACGAGGACGGACAGCCCATCTGTCGCCGCTGCAACAAGGCAGGACACCTAGCAAGATGCTGTAATTTAAACAAGCAACCCCTGGGGCAAAGGGCCAACCCTCAGGAGTAAGACGACCAGGCCCACCAAATTGGCGAGACAAGTACGTAGGAGGGCGACCAGTCTTGCCTGTTGTGATTGACGGTTTTCCGATGAACGCTTTACTGGACACCGGTTCCCAGGTGACAACAATACCATATGTTCTTTTTAAGCAGTACTGGGCAGATTCAGACATTACTCATAGCCCAGATAAAGACCTTACCATTTTTGCAAGCAATGGTCAGCCCTTGCCTCAGATGGGATATAAAGAGGTGACCATCAAGATTGGCAGAGTAGAACTGCAATCGCAAGGTTTGATAATAGTTGATATTGACAAACGAGAATGCCATCCTATGATCACTTTAGCACTAATGTAATTGAAAATTGTCTTGGAGAAATTATTGCTTTGTTACAACAGGTAGCCGAGAAAGCCAGCAAGGAGATCAGAGCCCTGATGCAGAGACAACAGGTAAAGCTGTCTGGTGGAGAAGTCGGCAGTATCAGAGTAATGCCTTGGGCTAAGTGCACACGTTGCAGAAAATTTCTGCACAAAAACCTGAATCCCTTCCCAGAAACCGCACCTATTTTTCCGCGGCGGTTTTTGTGCATTTTTTGCGCGGTTTTGATGCGTTTTTGATGCGTTTTTTACCGCAGCGGTTTCTAAAAGCATGGGAGACGCCTAAACCGCGGAAAAAAACGCAAAATTAATGTGCATGCTGCGGTTTTTACCGCGATACGTTTTTTTCGTGGTAAAAAACGCATCAATGTGCACAAAAAGTGCAAAATGCATAGAAATGACTGTGCACCTTATTTTTAGAGGTTTTATAGCGGTTTTATAGTGAAAACCGTGGTAAAAACCGCTAAAAAAAGCTGTGTGTGAACACAGCCTAAGTGATCCTTTCCCCATTGCAGTACCTCCCAGAAGTGAAATGATAATTTGGTGTTGGGCAGCCATAGGCCTAAGGGGTCAAGATTACCAAGCCTTGGTAGAACTCATGTATTCTGATAGTAGGCCCACTATCTTGACAGCCAGAGGGGTAGTTGATGTCCGCAAGGAGAGAGTACCAATACGAATCTTAAATTGTGGGGAGAGAGAGGTCCAGTTACCCCGGTATGTCACCCTTGCTAAATTGTTCACCATCAGTAACAATGCAATAGAGGCACTAGAACCCTTGCTTCCATCTGACAAGGTGGAAGAGAATGGCTCTGAAGGGCAACAGGAGGATTGGTGTCAGCAGCTACACGTAGGCACTGACTCCACCCCTTCACACCAAAAGCATGGGGCTTACCGGGTGGCTCGAGAATTTGATCGGGTCTTCAGCAAGCTTCCTCTAGATTTTGGGCAGGCAAAAGGGGTTCAACATCATATCCCCATCGGAGATCATCCACCCATTAAAGAGAGACACCGGCCTGTACCCCCAGCACACTACCAATGTGCCAAGAGTATGTTACGAAAAATGAAGGAGGCTGGGGTAATCAGAGATAGCTGTAGCCCCTGGGCAGCTCCATTAGTCCTCGTTAAGAAGAAAGATGGTACTATGAGAATGTGTGTAGACTACAGGCGGATTAACAGCATTACACATAAAGACGCATACCCATTGCCTAGAATTGAGGAATCACTAGCTGAACTGAGAACCGCTAACTATTTCTCTACCTTAGATCTCACCAGTGGGTATTGGCAGGTTCCTGTGGCAGAGGCAGACAAAGAGAAGACAGCGTTTACAACACCAATGGGCCTCTGCGAGTTTAACTACATGCCGTTTGGGCTCAGCAATGCACCAGGAACATTTCACCGGTTGATGGAATGCTGACTTGGACATAAAAACTTTGAAACCGTTCTGCTGTACCTTGATGACATCATCATCTTCTCCAAAACCTACAAAGACCATTTGAAGCACCTAGCCGAGGTATTCGAAGCCCTGTCAAACTTTGGCCTGAAAATAAAACCGTCCAAATGTCACCTTTTGAAACCCAAGGTGCAGTACCTAGGCCATGTGGTGAGCGCGGAAGGTGTGGCACCCGATCCTGACAAAGTCACCATTATCCGGGACTGGCAAAGACCCAGCACTATCCATGAAGTGAGGCAATTTCTTTGGTTAGTAGGTTACTACCAAAGATTTATCTAGGACTTCACCAAGATAGCAGCACCGCTGCAAGATCTTCTAGTGGGCCAATCCAAGAAGGCCAAGAACAAAAATCTTCCATTCAAGTGGAACAAAAGGATAGAAGAGTCCTTCACCAAGTTGAAATTGGCCCTCACAGGAGATGAGGTCCTGGTCTACCCTGATTATGACCAACCATTTGTGTCAGGACCACCGCACTGCACTTGCTCACTGAGCCAGGGCGCGTGTCCTGAGTACAAAGACTGTGCACAAAGATACCTGTGGAGCGAGCAGCAGTGGTGACAATGCATGCTCCAGGACCTGAATCACGTGACTGCTGGGGGCGTGGCCTAAGCTCCACAGAGCTAGGAGCTGCAGGGAAACTCCTAGAAGGGTAACTACAGGACAATGTTACCAAGGAGCATAGACAGAGACAGACACCAGATCAAGCCGGGTCAAAGCACGAGATAGCAGGACAGTACCAAAGGGCTTAGACAGAAAGAATAGTCAGGACGTAGCAATAGATCAGAAAACCAGAACAGGTATTAGACGGTACAATAGGGGTAAACTGTAACGGAGTAACGATAGCCAAGCGAGGAGGTCAGAACCAGAAAAGACAATGGTACCAAAAACGAGAGACGGAGTACAGAGTGAAGGAACAAGCCGGGTCATACACGGGAAGCAAACAAACAATGCAGAGTACACGCACACCAGGGGTCAGACACACCAAAATAGCAGTATAACTGACAGAGAATGCCAGTATGGAGTGAGCATAAATACCCCTCCCAGATCCAAAGAGAGGCCGGCAATGTTAACCCTGTCAGAACAGGACATTAACCATGTCCTAACCATGACAGTACCCCCCTCTTAATGGGGGGCCACCGGACCCCCAGGTTTCTCAGGGTACCTGGCATGAAAAGCCCGCACCAGTCGATCAGCATGCACCGAACTGGCCGGAACCCACGATCGATCCTCAACGGAATATCCCTTCCAATGGATAAGGTACTGAAGTCTCCAGCGCACCCACCGCGAATCAATGATGCGCCCTACCTCGTACTCCAGTTGACCCTCTACCAACACTGGTGGAGCCACGGATGAGGGATCTTCTCTAACTGTCCCCACAGGTTTTAATAGGGACCTGTGGAAGACGTTAGAGATTTTGAAGGAGGTGGGCAACTGTAATCTGTATGCCACCGGGTTGATCACCTCTACAATCTTGTATGGGCCAATAAATTTGGGGCCCAACTTCATAGAGGGTATTTTAAGTTTGATGTTACGAGTGGACAACCAGACTTTTTCCCCCACTGTCAACGCAGGAACCACCCCCCTCCTCCTGTCTGCAAAATGTTTGAACTTCTTCTGGGCTTTGGAGATGTTCCCCTGTACCTCCTTCCAGAGGGTTTTTAATTGTTGTACCATCCCCTCGGCACCAGGGCAATCCGAATCCATACGGGAAAATTCCCCAAACTGCGGAACAAACCCATAAGGGTGGCTTTCCGGTAGACTGATTAACCCGACAGTTGAATGCAAATTCTGCCATGGGCAATGCCTCACACCAGTCTTCCTGTCTGGAGGAGGCCAGGCATCTCAGAATCTGCTCCAATGACTGGTTGGTGCGTTCCGTTTGTCCGTTAGATTCTGGGTGATAGGCAGAGGAGAATGACAACGTGACCCCCAACTTCATACAAAACGCTCTCCAAAACCTGGCCACAAATTGCACACCCCTGTCTGACACCACGTTCACAGGCACTCCATGCAGTCGAACAATGTGCTGTATAAACAAACGAGCCAAGGTTTCAGCAGATGGTAACGCAGGTAATGGCACAAAGTGGGCTTGCTTAGAAAATCTATCAACCACTACCCATACCACTGAGTTGCCCTTGGAAGGTGGAAGGTTAGTGATAAAGTCCATGGACAGGTGTGTCCATGGTTTATCCGGAATTGGCAAAGGCACCAATTCCCCGGCCGGCCGGACCTGAGAGCTTTTAGAGCGCGCACACACCCCACAAGTATTCACAAACCTTTTTATATCAGTACCCATAGAGGGCCACCAAAAACCCCTAGCTACTGCCCCCCCGGGTAGCTGCAATACCAGGGTGTGCACTTAACATAGAGTCATGAAATTCTTGAAGGAGTGTGGGACGGAATTGTTCGGGTACAAACAATTTACCTGGGGGTTTATTCCTGGGAGCTTGTGCTTGTGCTTCCAGAATCTCTCTCTGTAACTCAGAGGAGATTTCGGCTACAACCACTCCCGGTTGAAGAATGGAGGAAGGAGGTTCTGGAGGGGATACAGAATCAAAACTTCGGGATAAGGCATCTGCCTTTACATTTTTAGACCCTGGTCGGAACGTGATGGTAAATTGAAATCGAGAAAAAAAAAGTGCCCACCGAGCCTGTCTGGGGGTCAATCTCTTAGCAGACTCGATATAGGCCAGGTTTTTATGATCAGTGACGACTGTAATGGGATGAGCGGCCCCCTCCAAAAAATGCCTCCATTCTTCAAAGGCCAATTTAACTGCTAACAGTTCCCTGTTACCGACATCATAGTTTCTCTCGGCCGACGAGAACTTCTTAGAGAAAAAGGCACAGGGTTTGAGGTTAGTCAGGGTAGAGGGGCCCTGTGACAATACTGCCCCCACCCCCACCTCCGAAGCGTCGACCTCGACGATAAAAGGTCTTGACGAATCGGGTTGTACCAACACAGGGGCTGTAGTAAAACACTTCTTTAATGCCAGGAAGGAATTTTTTGCGGCCACAGACCAAATTTTTACATCTGCCCCTTTAAGAGTGAGGTCCGTCAAGGGTTTTACCACCTGCGAGAACCCTTTAATGAACTTCCTATAGTAATTAGCGAAGCCCAGAAATTGCTGCAACCCCTTCAGGTCATGAGGCTGCACCCAATCTGTAATGGCCTGAACCTTCCCTGGATCCATGCGGAATCCCTCCCCGGATACAATTACACCCAGAAAAGACAGTTCTTGCATAAAAAATGAGCACTTCTCCAGCTTAGCATACAAATGGTTCTCCCGGAGTCTCATAAGCACCGTACGCAGATGATGCAAGTGTGACTGACTGTCCTCAGAGTAAATCAAGATGTCATCCAGGTAAATGACTACATAACGTCCAATCAAGTCAGAAAAAACAACATTAATAAAGTTCTGAAAAACAGCAGGAGCATTAGTGAGGCCAAAGGGCATAACCAGGTTTTCAAACAGCCCCTCAGTTGTCAGGAACGCTGTTTTCCATTCGTCCCCCTCCCGGATCCTTATAAGGTTATAAGCCCCTCGTAGATCGAGCTTAGAAAACCATTTGGCCCCCGTGAGTTGATTGCATAGATCAGGAATCAACGGGAGAGGGTACGTGTTCTTAACAGTAATTTTGTTCAGTTCTCGAAAGTCGAGGCACGGTCGCAACCCACCATCTTTTTTCTTTACAAAGAAAAACCCCGCTGCCACGGGTGAGACCGAGGGCCGAATATGCCCCTTGCGAAGGCTTTCTTTAATGTACTCTTTCATAGCTTGGCGCTCAGGCCCGGACAAATTAAACAAACGAGCCTTGGGTAATTTGGCTCCAGGTACTAAATCGATAGCACAATCATATGGTCTATGTGGTGGGAGTGCCTCGGCCTCGCTTTCGGAAAACACATCTTTAAGGTCTCTCAGGTACTCCGGAATACCCTCCAGACCGACAGATGACACAGATACAGATTTTATCGGATTGACAAAAGGAACCGGGTTACAACACAGACCATTATCATTACATCCCCAACGGGTGATCTCCCCCTTCACCCAATCAATAAGAGGATTGTGGCGTTGCAACCAGGGCATTCCCAATACCAGTCCTGCAGGCAGATTATTCATAACGAAACAACTTCAATTTTTCACATGAGTGGAACCCACTTTCATAGAAAAAACTTCAGACTTAAAACAAATTCCATCCCGGGTAAGAGGGGATGAATCCACAGCCACAATTTTAACAGGGTCTTTTAACCTGACTGTCCCTATCTTATTAAGAGTCACAACTTGGGCATCAATCAGATTAATGGAGGAACCACATTCAACAAAGGCGGTGGTCATAACAGGACCGCCAGCAATTTCCAATTCAACCTGGAGGACCATTTTTATACGTGAGAAAAAATGTACCTGGGAGTCTGGACAACCTCCTTGATTGTTGCCCAGACTCAGTCGTTTCTCTGAAGGTTTCTCTGAAGAAGGGCAGGAGGGACAATTCCTTTTCCAATGTCCAGAGGATCCACAGTAAAAACATAGTAGGTTGTCTCTGCGGTGCCTTCTCTCTTTCTCCTTAACCGAGACTGATCCAACGTTCATGGGCTCAGATACGGGTGAAGTGTCACACAATTTGGGGTACAAGGGAGACTCTTGTTGCATCATTCCTCTAGCACGGAGTCTCCGGTCCATACGAACCGCCTGCATCATGGCGTCCTCCAGGGTATCAGGAGGCGGATGTAATGCCAGAGCGTCCTGCAGATGGTCAGAAAGGCCCCTGCGAAACAACCCCCTCAGGGCGGCATCATTCCAGGATACTTCGGCGGTCCACCGTCTAAACTCTGAGCAGAACCATTCAGCAGAGTGCCTCCCCTGTGTCACACTCATCACCATATCCTCTGCCAGACGCACTCTATCAGGCTCGTCATAAATGTGCCCCAGAGCCTCAAAGAACAAGTTCACTGACATACATTCAGGAGCAGAGGAAGACAGAGAGAAAGCCCATGCTTGCGGAGCCCCCTGAAGTAGGGAAATAATGACCCCCACCCTCTGGAACTCATCCCCGGAGGAGCGGGGCCATAGAGAAAAAAAAAGCTTGCATCCTTCTCTGAAAGACCTGAACTCCTTTTTATCCCCTGAGAAGGGATTGGGCAATTTGACTGGAGATTCGGGGGACGCTAATGACACATCCCTACCCCCAGAACTAGAAGCCCCTGCATCGACAGCCCCCTGCACAGTAACCACCAACTGTTGCTGGGTATGGGCCATCGTGCGCTGTTCCACATTGAGTTTATGGAACATTTGGGTCAGGTGCTTGACCTGATCAGCCAAGGCTTGTATGGGATCAATGAGGATAACACACACTTTTTTTTTTTTTTTCTTCAGAGGAAAAAAAAACTGAAACGGTCAGTTATAATGTCAGGAACACCGCACTGCACTTGCTCACTGAGCCAGGGCGCGTGTCCTGAGTACAAAGACTGTGCACAAAGATACCTGCGGAGCGAGCAGCAGTGGTGACAATGCATGCTCCAGGACCTGAATCACGTGACTGCTGGGGGCGTGGCCTAAGCTCCACAGAGCTAGGAGCTGCAGGGAAACTCCTAGAAGGGTAACTACAGGACAATGTTACCAAGGAGCATAGACAGAGACAGACACCAGATCAAGCCGGGTCAAAGCACGAGATAGCAGGACAGTACCAAAGGGCTTAGACAGAAAGAATAGTCAGGACGTAGCAATAGATCAGAAAACCAGAACAGGTATTAGACGGTACAATAGGGGTAAACTGTAACGGAGTAACGATAGCCAAGCGAGGAGGTCAGAACCAGAAAAGACAATGGTACCAAAAACGAGAGACGGAGTACAGAGTGAAGGAACAAGCCGGGTCATACACGGGAAGCAAACAAACAATGCAGAGTACACGCACACCAGGGGTCAGACACACCAGAATAGCAGTATAACTGACAGAGAATGCCAGTATGGAGTGAGCATAAATACCCCTCCCAGATCCAAAGAGAGGCCGGCAATGTTAACCCTGTCAGAACAGGACATTAACCATGTCCTAACCATGACATTTGTACTTTACACTGACGCCAGCAACGTGGGATTGGGAGCAGTGCTGTCACAAGTGCAGAAAGGAAGAGAGAGAGTGATTGCCTACGCCAGCAGGAAGCTTCGTCCTCGCCATAGTCTGGGCGGTAACAGAGCGCTTCAAGCACTTCTTGGCTTCAGCAAAGTTCACCATCTACACGGACAATAATCCGCTAACCCACCTTGAAATGGCAAAGCTTGGGGCACTTGAGCAGCAACTGATGGCCTGGTTGTCCAACTACGAGTTCACCATCAAGTACAGAGCAGGACATAAGAACACTAATGCGGATGCGCTGTCCAGGATGCCCAATTCACCAGACGGGGGAGAAGACCCAAAAAGACTCGAAGAAATCGAGTTACCATCCTTCCACCATCCAATTGCAGCCGAGCGCTTTCAAGGAGTGAGGAATAAGCGCTTTGTCGTACGAGAGGTAACGTTGAATCCATTACCCCATCATGAGTGGGCAGAGACACAAGACAGTGACCCAGCTGTTCGCCTTGTAAAGGACTGCCTGGCAGAAGCTGATGCACACCCTGGTCCAGATGACCCACAGGAAGCACAGCAACTGTGGAAGGAGAGAGGCAAGCTGTTTATCTACGAGGGTAAACTGTGTCGGAGGAACATCAACTCACGCACACACGAACTGGTCTGGCAGGTGGTAGTCCCGAAGAGGGATGCGTCAATGGTCTTAGAGGCGTACCATAATGGAGCAGGACACTTCGGTTGGAAGAAGTTGGAGGTCTTACTTCGTGAAAGATTCTACTGGGTTGGCATGAGGAGTTCCATTGAGAAGTGGTGCCGAGAATGTGGTCCATGCAACCTGCGCAGAAAAGACCGAAACAGCCAGCGAGCCCCACTACAGCCGATCATCACAAAACAGCCGCTTGAACTGGTTGCCTTGGATTACGTGAAGTTAACTCTGAGTTGGAATGGCTACACCTATGCTTTGACCATCGTGGACCATTACTCAGGGCTCTTGGTAGTCGTACCTGTTAAAGACCAAACAGCGAAGACAGCAGCCAAGACATTTCAGCAACACTTTTGTCGACCGCACGGATACCCTGAACAAGTGCTCACCGACCAAGGTCCAGCCTTTGAGGCAGAAGTGTTCCAGGAGTTCTGTAACATGTATGGTTGCAAGAAAATCAGAACGACGCCGTACCATCCACAGACAAATGGCATGTGTGAGAAGATGAACCAGGTGGTAATTGACTTATTGAAGACCTTACCTCTGGAAGAACGAAACCAGTGACCAGAGAAGTTGCCAGATGTGATAGATCTATATAATCAAATACCGGTTAACTCTACAAATTGCTCTCCGGCCTACTTGATGAGAGCAAGACCGGGCAAGTTACCTATTCATTTAGACATGGGAGTCTTAACACCAGAGACAACATCACCAGATGCAGACTGGGATACAGAGCGGCAACAACAATACCGCAAAGTACAAGGATGTGTGGAGAAAAGTTTGTCCCAAGCAAGACAGAGACAGGAAAGAAATTACAACCAACATGCCCCTGCAGTTCCCTTGACACCAGGAGAGCAAGTACTTAAAAGAAAGAGACGTGTTCACAAGCTAGATGACCAGTGGGATGCAGAGCCATACACCGTGATACCTTCAGACTTTAATAACACCAAAGTATGTATCATCAGCAAAGATGGAGGCGAAACTTTCGAAGCAGTCTCAAGAGATCATTTAAAGATATGCCCTGATCGACTGAAGGACAAGAAAGAAGTCCAAGACACTCCACAACCCATAGTAGAGGTGGAAGAAAAGATTCAAACTATACTTGGAGAATTTCCTCGGACATGGACACAAGTAAATCAGGCAATAGTAGTACCAGTACTAACCTTTCATCAGCCTACTGCACCAGATGAAGCAGAGACTCATAATGAAATGGCTCCAGTAACAGATACCACATCTGCAGTGGAATGCAGAAATCTGTCCCCTGCTAACAGCGAATCTGACAATCTCATGGTGAGTCTAGGAGTAAAGAGAAGGCAGTCTAGAATACCTATCTTACACAAGTCTACTTATAGCGTAGTGACTAATGCACCAACAGTAGACATCAGAGAACAGGTCAGGTCATCAGAAATACCTATACTGCGTAGATCCACTCGTAGTACTAGAGGTCAGATCCCTGCCCGTTACAGAGATTACGTAATGTAAATAAGGTAATAAGAATGTATAGTAGTAACCGTTAAGCATGAGAGCCTACAGAGACTTACTGTGAGAACCTTTTTTTAAAAGTATTCGCAATAACCAGTTAAAGGACAATTGGACCACAGGACTATGTGTGGTCAGAACTGTATTTGTAAATAATTACTCCAAAAAGGCCTTGTAAATAAGCTGCCGGCGTGGCCGAAAAACAGGTCCATCTACAGAGTGCCCTGTAGCCATGCCCAGGGACGACACACAAAGTGGGTTAAGGCGGTTCCCACCAACCAAACTCCAGGTACAAGCACAAAGACAATTGCTTGGATAGCAGCTTAAGGACTGGTCGCTGCAGTAACTGAGCTATTTTCTTTTTCTTGTCTAGTTTTTGATAATTTTTACAATTTTTAAGACTTTGCAGATTTCCATTAATTGTTGTTGTTAAAAATTCTTGTTATATTTTCCTCAGTCCAGGAGTACTGAACTTAACTGGGGGGGAATGTGACACCCCAGAGACCAGTTGTCACAGTGACATTACCTCCCTCTAATGGGTAAAGTCATGTTTGGAGGCAGAAAGGGACCCCCCATGCCAGGTAATACATTAAATCACAATTTCCTGCTGCAAGTCAGAAAAGGGAGATGCATTATAAATTCTGGCCAACAGAGGGGGTTGGTGAGTCAGCTAGAAGTCAGTTGAGGGGGTTGTCATGGAAACGAAGCAGCTGTGAGCTGTGAGGAGAAATGAAATGACAGTTAACCCCTTCATGACCCAGCCTATTTTGACCTTAATGACCTGGCCATTTTTTGCAATTCTGACCAGTGTCCCTTTATGAGGTAATAACTCTGGAACGCTTCAACGCATCCTAGCGATTCTGAGATTGTTTTTTCGTGACATATTGGGCTTCATGTTAGTGGTAAATTTAGGTCGATAATTTTTGCGTTTATTTGTGAAAAAATCAGAAATTTGGCGAAAATTTTTAAAAGTTCGCAATTTTCAAATTTTGAATTTTTATTCTGTTAAACTAGAGAGTTATGTGACACAAAATAGATACTAAATAACATTTCCCACATGTCTACTTTACATCAGCACAATTTTGGAAGCAAAATATTTTTTTGTTAGGAAGTTATAAGGGTTAAATTTGACCAGCGATTTCTCATTTTTACAACAAAATTTACAAAACCATTTTTTTTAGGGACCACCTCACATTTGAAGTCACTTTGAGGGGTCTATATGGCAGAAAATACCCAAAAGTGACACCATTCTAAAAACTGCACCCCTCAAGCTACTCAAAACCACATTTAAGAAGATTATTAACCCTTCAGGTGTTTCACAACAGCTAAGGCAATGTGGAAGGAAAAAATGGACATTTTAATTTTTCCAACACAAATTTCCTTTCAGCATCAATTTATTCATTTTCACATGGGCAACAGGATAAAATGGATCCTAAAATTTGTTGGGCAATTTCCCCTGAGTACACCGATACCTCATATGTGGTCATAAACCACTGTTTGGGCGTACGGCAGGGCTCAGAAGGGAAGGAGCACCATTTGACTTTTTGAATGGAAAATATGCTGGAATATTTAGCGGTTGCCATGTCGCGTTTGGAGAGTCGCTGTGTACCTAAACACTGGAGCTCCCCCACAAGTGACCCCATTTTGGAAACTAGACCCCCCAAGGAACTTATCTAGATGCATAGTGATCACTTTGAACCCCCAGGTGCTTCTCAAATTGATCTGTAAAAAAAAAAAGTACTTTTTTTTCACAAAAATTATCTTTTAGCCTCAGTTTTTTCATTTTCACATGGGCAACAGGATAAAATGGATCCTAAAATTTGTTGGGCAATTTCTCCTGAGCACACCAATACCTCATATGTGGTCATAAACCACTGTTTGGGTGCAGGGCAGGGCCCGGAAGGGAAGGAGCGCCATTTGACTTTTTGAATGGAAAATTAGCTCCAATCGTTATCGGACACCATGTCGCGTTTGGAGAGCCCCTGTGTGCCTAAACATTGGAGCTCCCCCACAAGTGACACCATTTTGGTAACTAGACCCCTTAAGGAACTTATCTAGATGTGTAGTGAGCACTTTGAACCCCCAAGTGCCTCACAAAAGTTTATAACATAGAGCAGTGAAAATAAAAAATCATTTTTTTTTCCTCAAAAATGATTTTTTTAGCGCGCTATTTTTTATTTTCACAAGGGTAACAGGAGAAATTGGACCACAAAAGTTGTTGTCCAGATTGTCCTGAGTATGCTGGTACCCCATATGTGGGGGGGGCACTGTTTGGGTGCACGGCAGGGCGCAGAAGGGAATGAGCACCATTTGACTTTTTGAAATGAAAATTGGCTCCAATCGTTAGCGGACACCATGTCGTGTTTGGAGATCCCCTGTGTGCCTAAACTTTGGAGCTCCCCCACAAATGACCCCATTTTGGAAACTAGACCCCCTAAGGAACTTATCTAGATGCATAGTGAGCACTTTGAACCCCCAGGTGATTCACAGAAGTTTATAATGCAGAGCAGTGAAAATAAAAAATCTTTTTTTTTTCCAAAAAAAAAATTTTTTAGTCTGCAATTTTTTATTTTCACAAGGGTACCAGGATAAATTGGACCCCAAAAGTTGTTTTCCAGTTTGTCCTGAGTACGCTGGTACCCCATATGTGGGGGGAGACCACTGTTTGGGCACACGTCGGGGCTCGGAAGGGAAGTAGTGACATTTTGAAATGCTGACTTTGATGGAATAGTCTGCGGGCATCATGTTACATTGCTGAGCTCCTGTGTGCCTAAACAGTAGAAACCCCCCACAAGGGACCCCATTTTGGAAACAAGACCCCCCAAGGAACTTATCTAGATGTGTGGTGAGCACCTTGAACCCCCAAGTGCTTCACAGAAGATTGTAACGCAGAGCCGTGAAAATAAAAAATCATTTTTTTCCCTCAAAAAAAATGATTTTTAGCCCGCAATTTTTTTTTTCACAAGGGTAACAGGAGAAATTGGACCCCAAAAAGTTGTTGTCTAGTTTGTCCTGAGTACGCTGATACCCCATATGTGGGGGATGACCACTGTATGGGGACACGTCAGGGCTCGGAAGGGAAGTAGTGACGTTTTGGTATGCTGACTTTGATGGAATGGTCTGCGGGCATCATGTTACATTTGCAGAGCCCTTGATGTTCCTAAACTGTGGAAACCCCCCACAAGTGACCCCATTTTGGAAACTAGACCCCATAAGGAACTTGCCTAGATGTGTGGTGAGCACCTTGAACCCCGAAGTGCTTCACAGAAGATTGTAACGCAGAGCCATGAAAATACAAAAATCTTTTTTTTTCCTCAAAAAATGAATTTTTAGCTCGCAATTTTTTATTTTCACAAGGGTCACAGGAGAAATTGGACCCCAAAAGTTGTTGTCCAGTTTGTCCTGAGTACGCTGGTACCCCATATGTGGGGGGAAACCACTGTTTGGGCACACGTTGGGTCTCAGCAGGGAAGTAGTGACATTTTGAAATGCTGACTTTGATGGAATGGTCTGCGGGCGTCATGTTACATTTGCTGAGCCCCTGTGTGCCTAAACAGTAGAAACCTCCCACAAGTGACCCCATTTTGGAAACTAGACCCCCCAGGGAACTTATCTAGATGTATGGTGAGCACCTTGAACCCCCAAGTGCTTCACAGAAGTTTATAACGCAGAGCCGTGAAAATAAAAAATCATTTTTTTCCCTCAAAAAAAATGATTTTTAGCCCGCAATTTTTTTTTTCACAAGGGTAACAGGATAAATTGGACCCCAAAAGTTGTTGTCCAGTTTGTCCTGAGTACGCTGATACCCCATATGTGTGGGGGAACCATTGTTTGGGCACACGTCAGGGCTCGGAATGGAAGTAGTGACGTTTTGAAATGCAGACTTTGATGGAATAGTCTGCAGTCGTCATTACGTTTGCAGAGCCCCTGATGTGCCTAAACAGTGGAAACCCCCCACAAGTGACCCCATTTTGGAAACTAGACCTTCCAAGGAACTTATGTAGATGTATGGTGAGCACTTTCAACCCCCAAGTGCTTCACAGAAGTTTATAATGCAGAGACATGAAAATGAAAAAAACATTTTTTTTCCACAAAAATAATTTTCTAGCCCCCAATTTTTTATTTTCCCAAGGGTAACAGGAGAAATTAGACCCCAAAAGTTGTTGTGCAATTTTTCCTGAGTACGCTGATACCCCATATGTGGGGGTAAACCACTGTTTGGGCACACGTCGGGGCTTGGAAGGGAGTGAGCACCATTTGACTTTTTGAACGCAAAATTGGCTGGAATCAAAGGTTGCACCATGTCGCGTTTGGAGACCCCCTGATGTGGCTAAACAG
Organism: Dendrobates tinctorius; assembly: GCF_039654945.1. Classification (NCBI taxonomy): domain Eukaryota; kingdom Metazoa; phylum Chordata; class Amphibia; order Anura; family Dendrobatidae; genus Dendrobates; species Dendrobates tinctorius. Next base: position 14,765,069 of record NW_027361750.1, on the reverse strand, counting down.
TGGAAACCCCTCAATTCTAACTCCAACCCTAACCCCAACACACCCCTAACCACAACCCTAACCCCAACACATCCCTAACCCTAATCCCAACCCTAACCCTAACCCCAACACACCCCTAACCCCAACACTAACCATAACACTAACCACAAGCCTAACCCTAATTCTAACCCTATCCCTCTTTTCAACCCTATCCCTCTTTTCAACCCTAACCCTCTTTCCAACCCTAACCCTCTTTCCAACCCTAACCCTCTTTCCAACCCTAACCCTCTTTTCAATCCTAACCCTCTTTTCAACCCTAACCCTCTTTTCAACCCTAACCCTCTTTTCAACCCTAACCCTAACCCTCTTTCCAACCCTAACCCTAACCCTCTTTCCAACCCTAACCCTAACCCTCTTTCCAACCCTAACCCTAACCCTGATGGAAAAATAAAAATATTTTCTTTATTTTATTAGTTCTGCCTACCTATGGGGGTGATAATCGGGGGGTTCATTTACTTTTTATTTCATTTTGATCACTCTGAGAGTGATCAAAATGAAATAATGGAATCTGCAGCCGGCAGATTCGGGCGGGCGCACTGCGCATGCACCCGCCATTTTCTAAGATGGCGGCGCCCATGAACCGGACCCGCCGGACACCGGGAGCGACGGGGGGACTTGGAAGGTGTCGGGGGCGGTGAGAGTGGGTGAGGGGGGGATCGGAAGCTGGTGGGGAGCGAAGGGAATGGGAGGGGGGGCAGATGATGACAGCGGCGGCAGATCGCCGCTGTCATTCAGTGGCGGGGGGGCGATCGCCGGTGGGGGGGTTAAATCGGTCTCTCCAGCCATGTCCGATGCTACTGTAGCATCGGCCATGGCTGGATTGTAATATTTCATCAATTTTCATTGATGAAATATTACTATCGCTCTGATTGGCTGTTTCACTTTTAACAGCCAATCAGAGCGATCATAGCCACGTGGGGGCGAAGCCACGCCTCCTGTGGTGAATTACAAAGCCCCCTGTATCTGCGGGTCAGGTGACCTTTCATTGACCCCGGTCACCCGACCCGCAGGAGGGCTTTGAATTCATGACACAGGGTATGCGTCATAGGTCGGATTGGCACCGACTTTCATGACGCATACGCTGTGTCACAGGTCGGGAAGGGGTTAAACATGAGGACGTGAGGTAAAGAGATCTTTCTGGAAGATCCAGTCAGATGAAGACAGGAAGCTAATCTGAGAGGAGCTCGATAGGCAGAGCTGATCTGTGAAGAGAGAAAGGACAAGAACAGAGACTAAGAGTACTGTCACACTTAGCGATGTACCAGCGATCCCAACCAGCGATATGACGCGGTCAGGATCGCTGGTACATCGCTAAGTGGTCGCTAGTGAGCTGCCACACAGGCAGATCTCACCAGCGACATCGCTGGGGACGGGGATCGCTACTTACCTGTCACACCCGGCGATCCTGCGTCCTCCCGCCCGGCTCCACACGTCGCTCGTCTCTCCACAGGAAGCCCAGCAGGAAGCTGACGACGAGAAACAGTCCAGGACGTTCTCGCGCGATCAGCGATAACCAGCGGGGGAGCCGGTCGTAGGTAAGTATCAGACACAGCGATATCGCTAGCAATATCGCTATAACGTCACTAGTTATAGCGATATTGCTAGCGATATCTCTTAGTGTGACATGCCCTTAAGAGACTCTGGGGAAGCTAAAATACGGCATATAGCAGGCCCCTGAGTGAAGCGCTAATAAAGAGAAAAGGGACATCAGAGTCCTAGGCTGACAGGAGCTGTAAGTCCTGATAGCCAAATCTGAAAGTACAGGGGATTGTAAATTCCTGTGCACATTAATCACCTGAGGGCACGGCAGCGGATAAGGAGCCTGGGGCCGACGGTGAAGAGAACGGTACCCGTGGAATAGGCTCACGCTGACAACTGTACAGGTTAGTGAAACCATCACGGATAGAGGGTCGCTGCATCGTTATATACAGCGGAGACCCACACACATAACGCAGAAAGGAAGGTCCTAAATCCCCACCTGCCAAGGTGGTTCCTCTGAATGCATCCAGGCGAGCCAGACTCATTCCATCACCTGTATGTGGTACTCCAGACTACAACCAATTACCAGTAAAAGGTAAAGAACCTGCAGTTCTTTGTGTCTTTCTCTCATTTCTCTGCACCCCAACGTTCACAGCCATTTTTACTAACATCTTTGCCCTGGGACTACAGCCCTACCTGTGGAGGGTTACAACATCATAGCTGCGCCCAACATCCATCCCAGAGAAGCAACACCGCAGTGCTGGTCACCTCTGACTAGAATACCACAGGTGGCATCACGTATTTCACCATCTAATAAACTTTATTTTCATTTTTAACACATAAATACCACACAACTTCCCCTATTTTAATTACTGGACGCCTCTGGGCCACGGATCGGATCGCCGCCGCCGTGACACCGTCCCCCATGGAAGTCGATGGGCCCAGTACCGAGTACCCCCAGGCCCCCCGGGGCACTCCACCACTACTTGTCAGTTATACTTCTGCCCTCGGCTGTTAGTTGACCCGAGTGCCTGTGCCTTGTGCCTGCTTTGTTTTCTGATCCCGCTTTTGACCCGGTCCATTTACCGTTGTGCACTTGTCTTCTGATTTGGTACTGTGTATGTGTTCTCCTGGTTTCTAACTTCAGCTACGTCCCTGACTAATCTCCTGTGTATACCCCTTGTACTTTGATTGCCCGCACGGTTTTGACTCTTGGCCCAACTTTGACTCCCCTCCTGTTTAGCGCTTATTGGCGCCCCTTCCCGCAGGTCCCCGCCTCGTTCAGCGACTCCCTCTGGGAGTGCAGCGGCTGGCCTCGCCCCAGGTGCACTTCTGGCAGTCATTTGCCGCAGGTCCTGTTGGCCAGCGGTCACGTCTACCCTACAGCTCCCTCCGGGCTCTGGGCAGCCTCGTCATGTCCGACCTGAATCAGGACCCGTGCACTGACCAGTGCATCAGTTGCGGGGTCCTGACAAATAAAACAATGTATTACAGATATCAAGGTATTATTTTATTCAGCTTCCTATGAGCTACATGGCCTACTGATAGATTGTGAGACTGAGGAGAGCAGACGTCCACTAATTTTATCTAAATAGTGAAAATCCAGGTCACGATTAGCATTACCTTACTTCACATTGTGTTCTGCTTTGTTCCTCTAGGTAAAGTTGAATTTTGGTTGTTGTAAATTTCCCTGAGCTGCATGACATCACATTAAGAAAATAATTTTAGCTCAGCTATGCATTTTGCTGTCAGGATTCTCTCAGTATTGAGTAAAGCCAAGCACATCCAGTTGGATTGTGGCCGGAAGTATGCTGTCACACTGCTTCTATTCCTGCCCTCTGGTGACATCATGTTTTAGAGAAACAAGCTGCTCATTATGCCCAAAAAGTTAAATTTTAGTTTCATCAGACCACAGGACATGTCTCCAAAAATTAAGGTCTTTGTTCCTGTGTGCATTTGGAAACATTAATCTGGTTTTCTTTCTTTTAGATTAATGGCTTCTTCCTGGCAGAGTGGCCTTTCAGCCCATGTTGATACAGTACTCATTTCACTGTGGATATTGACACAGTCTTACCAGCTTCCGCTATCATCTTCACCAGGTCTTTTGCTTTTGTCATTGGGTTCATATGCACATGCCAGACCAAAGCACATTCATCTCTGTGACACAAACCTGTCTCCTTTCTGAGCGGTATGATGGTTGGACGTTCCCATCATGTTTGTACTTACATATAATTGTTTGTACAGATGAACGAGGTACCTGCAGGTATCTTGAACTTGTACACAAGGATAAGCAAGACATGTGCAAGTCCACAATTCACTTCCTGTTATCTTGGCTGATTTCTTTAGACTTTTCCATGATGCTACATAAAGAAGCAGTGTGTTTCAGGTGTGCATTAAAATACATCTACAGGTGTGTCTCTAATTAACTCAGATGTTGCCAAACAACATATTAGAAGCTTCCAAACACAAGACATCATCATATGGGCAGTCCAGAATTGTTTAAAGGCATAGTAATCTTACTGTTTGTAAACTTTTGACTTTGCAGTAAGTAATAAAAATGCCTTAAAACATTCTCTTTCTCTCATTATTCTGCCATTTGGCAAATAGTAATAATTATGGTAATCCTAATTGACCTAAAACAGGAAAGGTTTATTCTGATTTTATGTCAGATATTCAGAAAAACATGCATGTCTTTTTATATAGTGTATGTAAACTTCTAATTTCATCCATATGTAGTTTTCAAGGGTCAGAGGAAGCAAATGAGCCCCCCCACCATCCTTCACGGAAGGAATTACCGAACCACCATCATGTTTCACTGTAGGCACTGTTTTTTTCAGCATATACTTCCTCCTCCAAACCTACTGCAGATCTATAGGCCTGAAAAGCTTCATTATTGCTTCATTGCACACTATAACAGATTCCAAAAACTTGTGTGGCAATCCCTGAATGTGTTATGGCTGTCGAACAGCCGCGAGACATGCAGGCTTGGGGACTCGAATGTATTTTTCGAGCACACTGAAAACACTTATTTAGCACCCAAGCATGCTCGGATAACACCTTATCTTAGCGCATTCTTTCATCACTAATAATAACATGTAATGTATCTGTTTCCATTGTTTAAACTGTCACTCCATAGTATAGCAGCCATCTTAGGATGAGTCTTGTTTTTCCTCTTTGTTGTTGATTACACAGATCCTATATGTCAGAAGTAAACTCTGGTTTACAAATCTGCAACAGACACAAGATGGCACACCAATGCCACAAGAGAATAGAGTGGTGTCTGGCTGACGAATTTGCAGACATTCCTTCAGTTCAGGTCAGGACTAGTGTTGAGCATTCCGATACCGCAAGTATCGGGTATCGGCCGATACTTGCTGTATCGGAATTCCGATACCGACTTCCGATATTTTTTCAATATCGGAATTCGGCATCGGAATCGGAAGTTCAAAGTTGATTGATGGCCTGACGTCATCATGATGCGCGGTGTGTGCGCATCATGATGCGCCGTCATTTCGGGCCTTCCGGGGGTCTCTGCCGGCCTGCCGGGGGGCTGTGCCGGCCTGCCGGGGGGCTGTGTGGACTGCCTGGGGTCTGTACCGGCCTGCCGGGGGGCTGTGCCGGCCTGCCGGTGGTCTGTGCACCCTGTGGGGGTCTGTACCGGCCTGCCGGGGGGCTGTGCCGGCCTGCCGGTGGTCTGTGCACCCTGTGGGGGTCTGTACCGGCCTGCCGGGGGGCTGTGCCGGCCTGCCGGGGGGCTGTGCTGATGTCCGGGGGTCTGTGCAAGCATCGTCCGATGGGACTACAAGTCCCATCTGGCGATGCCTGCTACCATGACAGTGATTGACACATTAGCCAATGATGGGACAGTAGTAGTCCCATCATCCGGCTAATGTGTTAAATGTTAAAAAAAAAAAAAATACTACATACATACTACATACATACTACATGCTACATACATACTACATATATACTACATGCATGCTACATACATACTACATGCTACATACATACCACATACATACTACATACATACTACATACATACTACATACATACTACATACATACTACATATATACCACATGCATGCTACATACATACTACATGCTACATACATACCACATACATACTACATACATACTACATGCTACATACATACTACATACATACTACATACATACTACATGCATGCTACATACATGCTACATACATACTACATGCATGCTACATACATACTACATGCATGCTACATGCATGCTACATACATACTACATGCTACATACATACCACATACATACTACATACATACTACATACATACTACATGCTACATACATACTACATACTGTATATACTACATGCATGCTACATACATACTACATGCTACATACATACCACATACATACTACATACATACTACATGCATGCTACATGCATGCTACATACATACTACATACATACTTCATACATACTACATACATACTACATGCATGCTACATGCATGCTACATACATACTACATACATACTACATACATACTACATGCATGCTACATACATACTACATGCATGCTACATACATACTACATGCATGCTACATACATACTACATGCTACATACATACCACATACATACTACATACATACTACATACATGCTACATACATACTACATACATACTACATGCATGCTACATACATACTACATATATACTACATGCATGCTACATACATACTGCATGCTACATGCATGCTACATACATACTACATACATACTACATGCTACATACATACCACATATATACTACATACATACAATACATTCATACAATACATACATAGACATACAGTACATATAACATAGAGTAACATACTTACCAATACTTGTCACATTGTTCCCCGAAGCCATTGTCTTTTCCAGAATAAATATTAACATAACAAACCACAAAAATACTCACCCACGATCCGAAGCAGTCCACGAGTGTGTCCCACGACGATCTTGGGTAGAGAACAGCAGCATCAGATGATGCTGCCGTTCTCTACGGGCTGCAGGAATCCAATGACGGAAGGTAGGTATCCTTCTGCACTGTATTCCTCCGCCACTTAAAAAAAAAAAAGTCCCTAGTCTCACTTTATGCCATTGCTGTGTGGGAATTTCCCACGCAGCAATGGCATAAAGTGAGACTAGGGACTTTTTTTTTTTTAAGTGGCGGAGGAATACAGTGCGGAAGGATACCTACCTTCCGTCATTGGATTCCTGCAGCCCGTAGAGAACGGCAGCATCATCTGATGCTGCAGTTCTCTACCCAAGATCGTCGTGGGACACACTCGTGGACTGCTTCGGATCGTGGGTGAGTATTTTTGTGGTTTGTTATGTTAATATTTATTCCGGAAAAGACAATGGCTTCGGGGAACAATGTGACAAGTATTGGTAAGTATGTTACTCTATGTTATATGTACTGTATGTCTATGTATGTATTGTATGAATGTATTGTATGTAGTATGTATGTAGTATATATGTGGTATGTATGTAGCATGTAGTATGTATGTAGTATGTATGTAGCATGCATGTAGCATGCAGTATGTATGTAGCATGCATGTAGTATATATGTAGTATGTATGTAGCATGTAGCATGTATGTAGTATGTATGTGGTATGTATGTAGCATGTAGTATGTATGTAGCATGCATGTAGTATATATGTAGTATGTATGTAGCATGTAGTATGTATGTGGTATGTATGTAGCATGTAGTATGTATGTAGCATGCATGTAGCATGCATGTAGTATGTATGTAGCATGCATGTAGTATGTATGTAGTATGTATGTAGTATGTATGTAGTATGCATGTAGTATGTATGTAGTATGTATGTAGTATGTATGTGGTATGTATGTAGCATGTAGTATGTATGTAGCATGCATGTAGTATATATGTAGTATGTATGTAGCATGTATGTAGCATGTAGTATGTATGTAGCATGTAGTATGTATGTAGCATGTAGTATGTATGTAGCATGCATGTAGTATGTATGTAGTATTTTTTTTTTTTTTTTTTTTTTTTAACATTTAACACATTAGCCGGATGATGGGACTACTACTGTCCCATCATTGGCTAATGTGTCAATCACTGTCATGGTAGCAGGCATCGCCCGATGGGACTTGTAGTCCCATCGGACGATGCCTGCACAGACCCCCGAAGCCTGCACAGACCACCGGCAGGCCGGCACAGCCCCCCGGCAGGCCGGCACAGCCCCCCGGAGCCTGCACAGACCACCGGCAGGCCGGCACAGCCCCCCAGCAGGCCGGCACAGCCCACTGGAGCCTGCACAGCCCCCCTGGCAGGCCGGCACAGCCCCCCGGCAGGCCGGCACAGCCCACCGGAGCCTGCACAGACCACCGGCAGGCCGGCACAGCCCCCCGGCAGGCCGGCACAGACCACCGGAGCCTGCACAAACCCCCTGGCAGGCCGGCACAGCCCCCCGAAAGGCCCGTACAGACCCCAGAGAGGCTGTACAAGGCAAAAACAGGGTTTTTCTTATTCCGATACCGGAAGTCCCATAGACTTGAATGGGACTTCCGGTATCGGAATCGGCGATACCGATACTTTTTTTAAAGATCGGCCGATCCATTCCGATCCGATACTTTGAAGTATCGGACGGTATCGCTCAACTCTAGTCAGGACATATACTTTGGCCGCACTTCATCATTTATGGGGGTGGGTAGTGTTAAGTATTTTTTTTTGTCTTGTATTCATTGGCATTTTTTTGCACCAAATCCTTCAAAATGGTGTATGTGGTTAATGAATTTTGTGCAAAGTCAAAAAAGGTTTTCATCTTTGTGTTTAAATCTTTAAAGTGCAAAAATCTGAATGTCTCACAAACAGCGCAACATTTGCACAAAAATGAAATTGGTGCACATGAAATCATTCCGGGGGGGGACTGGAATACATTCACAGCACATACAAAGTCGCAAATGATGAATCGGGCAAAAAAAAAATATATAAAAACCTCCAAACTCTACAGACAATCACAAACATAAAAAAGTGAACACATAAAATAGACTTTAAAAAATTAGCAAATGGAAACATGAATATGAATCAATAAATAGACCTGAAACAATAGAAACAACAAAAAGCAGGTAAACATAAAAAAGAAAAGGGCCCAATGTTTTCTTATTTTATATGCAGCTATATGTTACATTAAAATTGATAGTGCAAATAAAAGCATACCACATACATTACTTTAAGTATTTAGGTGGCTTTTTTTTCGCTTTATTAAAAAAGCATCAAATCACTCTGTTGAATGTTTTTCCCACAGATATGGAAAAAGTTTTGGGACTGACACAAATTTGCATTGTGTGCGCAGGGACATGCGTAAACAATGTTAAATATAGGCATGCAAGACGCATGCGGATCTATGCGGATCTTAAGTAAAGAAGTATACAGGCCTTCTCTTTGCACACAAACTCTAATGTGAAACCAGCCTTAGTAAGATCTATCTCTGGTTACTGATATGCAATTATAGGCATTTCATACGTTTTTAACTTTTATTGGCAATTTTTATGCAAACACGCAACACTGTGTTGTACCTTAATTTTCAAGACTTCGGCAATGCTCCCTAGCCACTGAACATCAGCTTCTGGGACAAATCCTGATTGATGACCACCCATTCTTGTCTAATCAGCTTCGAGTTTATCACAATTTCTGTGTTTTTGTTTGTCCACCCACATTTTTAAGATTGACCTCTGGTTCTCAATTGGACTCAAATCTGGAGAGTTTCCTGACCATGGACATAAAATTTCAATGTTTTGTTAACAGTGCCACTTCATTATCAACCTTTGCCTTGTGACATTGTCTCCACCATGCATGAAAAAGCAATAATCATCCCCAATTTCTCTTGGATCATAGGGAGAAGTTGCTCTTTGAGGTTGATAAGATGCCATTCTTTATTCATGGCAGTGTGCTTATACAAAATTGTGAGTGAGCCCACTTTCCTGGAGAAAAAGCAACCCCACATATGAATTTTCTCAAGACGCTTTACTATTGGTATGACACTGGACTCATGATACCTCGTACCTCTCATCTTTTCTTCTCCAATCATTCTTCCAAATGTCCCAATCTGAAGAGGCCTCCATCAGAGAAAATAACTTTACCCCAGTCCTCTGTAGTCCAATCCCTGCACTTCCTCTGGAATGTCATTCTGTCCTTGAAGGGGTTTTTTTTGGAAAGAAGTGGCTTTTTGATGCCCTTCTTGACACCAGACCAACCTCAATAAGCCTAAAGGCCCCGTCTCACATAGCGAGATCGCTAGCGAGATCGTTGATGCGCCACCGATTTTGGGACGCAACAGCGATCTTGCCAGCGATTTCGCTACATGTGACACATAGCGGCGACCAGCCCCCCCTGCTGGATATCGCTGATCTTGCTCGACTGTCCTGGGCCATATTTTCATCGTCAGCGTCCCGCTGGCCAGCATGCATCGCTGGGATTGACGCCGACGAGCGACCTCATTGGCGATGCAGAACTCAGGGACGCAGGCTGGAATCGTTCAGAATAGCTACTGTGTGATAACGCACCAGCGATCCTTACCAGGTTGTATCGTTGTCGGGATCGCTGGTGCGTCGTTGAAGAGAATTGTTGTTTGGCAGCTTACTAGCGACAATGTAGTGATGCACCAGCGATCCCTACCAGGTCGTATCGTTGTTGGGATCGCTGGTGCGTCACTATGTGAAACGGGACCCTTAGCCCTCAGTGTTCATGGAGATACACTGATATCTGCTTGCTGCCATTCTTGAACAAGCTCTGCACTAGTGCTGAACTGATCCTGGAGCTAAATCCTGTTTTGGAGACAGTCTTGGTGCTTAATGGACTTTCTTTGGTGCCCTGAAGCCTTCTTCACTGCACTAAACCTTCTCTGTTTGAAGTTCTTGGTGATATGATAAAGTTGATGTAGTGACAATCTTTCAGTCAGCAATTTCATTTCATGTAAAGCCTTTTTGATGCAAAACAATGATGTCTGCACATTTCCTTGGAGGTAACCACGGTTAACAGAAGAACATAATAATTTAAAGCAACAGTCCCCTTTTAAATCAGCCAAACCTCTTCTAATTCAATCAGCATGTGTGGTATCAGCTGCCTTGTCCTCGTAAAGACTTTCTACTGAACCACAAGATCACTGAAATGATGCAAGCAGGTTATTTTGTGACAGGGCTGAAATTCAGTGGAAATTAGATTTCTGTTTTTACGGTAATTTTTATGGCAAGTAATGGCAGCAAATTTTTGTAATTCATAGTTATATAGGTTGAAAAAAGACCTCGGTCTATCAAGTTCAACCTTTCTCCACCAATTATTCATTCTTTGTTAATAAATTCCATTTCTCACAATGTTATGTGAACTGAGGAAATCATCCAGCCCTTTTTAAAAGCTGTTATAGTGTCTGCCATTACTATCTCTTGTGGACTGGCTTTCCACATTATCACTGCTCTAAAGGCCCTGTCTCACATGCAAGATCGATAGCGAGATCGCTAATGCGTCTCCGATTTGTGACGCAACAGCAATCTCCTGCGATCTCGCTACATGTGACACGCAGTAGTGACCGGCCCCCCTGTTGGATATCACTGATCGTGCAGGAATGTCCTGGGCCATTTTTTCGGCGTCAGCGTCCCGCTGGCCAGCATGCATCACTGTGTTTGATCGCTGGATCGTTGCTGCGTCGCTGAAGAGATCTGTCTGTTTGGCAGCTTACTAGCGATCATTTAGTGACGCACCAGCGATCCCTACCAGGTCGCATCGTTGTCGGGATCGCTGGTGTGTCAATAAGTGAAACGGGACCCTAAGTATAAAGAACACTTTCCTTTTTAGCTGAGAGAAATGCCTTTCTTCCACCCGTACTGAATGCCCACTAGTACTTTGTAAGGAATAAGTCATGTGTCAGTCCTTAGTATTGACCACACATGTACGAGCTATGTATTAATGAGATGCCATCCGAGATGGGTTTTTTTCTCAACTAAACAAGCCCAACTTTTCCAAGCTCTCATCATATGAGAGGCTTTCCATCCTTTGTAATAATCTAGTTGCTGCCTTTGAATTCACTCTTAACTTCTAAATATCCTTTTTATAATGTGGAGCCCAAAACTGGTTCTTATATTTTAGATTTGGCCTGCAAGTGATTTAGAGAGGGGTTACAATTAGAGATGAGCAAATAATTCAATATTTGGTTTGGATTACAATCGTCGTATTTGCAATATTAGCCAAACATAGTCGGAGTCAATGGGAGTACAGAGGAGTGAATATGTTTGCAAGCGATTGTCAAACATAAAATCGGCACGAATATGGTAGATTCAGATTTGGCGACTGTTTTCCAAACATATTCGCTCATCTCTAGTTACAATACGTTGGGATCACAAGATGTTATCTCTCTTTTTATAAACTCTGTAGTGCAGTGCAGTAAAGAGGCAGTGACCCAGGTTAGTCCAACTTAAAAATCTTTAATTTGGCAACTCACAACATAAAGGCAAGCATTATCCACTGAATCGCAGCTGGATTGTCCATAACAGTCCGTAACTCTCCATTGCCATGGGCAATTACACCACTGTATCGTGAGTGCGTAAGTGGCTTTGTTTTCTCTGGCTCTGGCCTGTGTCCAGTCTCACCACAGACCTGTTGGTGCAGAGAGCTCCTACTCTCAAATTTGCAAATCAAAATACTGACACACCCAAAGCTAAACTGAAAGTTTAAATAGGAATCGTGGACATGAGCCACTTCCAAAACTCAGAGTGGAGCAAGATCCCACTACCAGTCCTATAGGTCTCTCCAAAATAAAAGGCCCATGTCAGGTTTTGCCTAAACCAGACCTGGTCAAATAACTTGATCAAGTCCACATTACTTTTATTTTACAATGCGACCACAGCTGTAGCTGTGATTACAATGCACTCCAGCAGGTTCAATATGCTTTAAGCACATTCTAGGAGATAGATAATGGCCCTCACATATTCCCCTCACTATTTCACAACGCTAAAATCTTGTTTGCTTTTACAGTTGCTGCTTGACATTGAGTTCAGCTTACTTGTAGTGATGAGCGAGTATACTCGTTGCTTGGGTTTTCCTGAGCATGCTCGGGTGGTCTCCGAGTATTTTGGTGTGCTCGGAGATTTAGTTTTCGTCACCTCAGCTACATGATTTGCGGCTGCTGGACAGCTTGAATACATGTGTGGAATGCCTGTTTCTTAGGAATTCCCACATGTATTCAGCATGTCTACAGATCGCAAATCATGCAAATGAGACAAAAAGCTAAATCTCCGAGCACGCCAAAATACTCTGAGATCACCCGAGCATGCTCGGGGAGACCCGAGCAATGATGCTACTCGCCCATCACTACTTACTTGTAATCAGAATACCCAAATCATTTTCCTGTTCTGTGGTCTGCCACAATAGGATTACTCAGTCCTAGGTGCATTACTCTACGTTAAACCTCATTTGCTAAGTGTTTGCCCATTCAGACTTCTTATCCAGATCTATCTGATCACTCTTCATAACAACATAGTTTGTACAAATTGGCACTATATAATTGAAGCAGCAAGCTTTGTGAAAAACAAAATGTGTCAGTCTCAAACGTTTTGGCCACGGCTTTATACATAACATGAAAAATGCCAAGATCACATACCTTATATACTTGAGTTTAAGCCGATCCGAGTATAAGCTGAAGCACCAAATTTTGCCACAAAATACTGGGTAAAGGTACTGACTTGAGTATAAGCTGGGTATACACTGTCCCCTCATCCTTATCCTGGTGTGCATGGCTCCCCGGTCCCTATCCTTGTATGCATGGCTCCCCCATCGCTGTCCTTGTATGTATGGCTCCTTATTCCCTATCTTTGAATGCATGACTCACCCATCGCTGTCCTTGTATGCATGGCTGCCCCCTTCCGTCCTCTCACATCTCGTTCAGACGCCGGCAGCTCCTGCGGCCGAGCGGTCACGTGGCCCCGCTCATTAAGGTAATGAATATTCACTCCACGCCTATGGGAGTGGAGAGGCGTGCATATTCATTACCATAATGATCACTCAGCCGTAAATGCTGCTGGTGCCGGAATGAAGGAGATGCAGCGAGGGCATGCAGGAAGGTGAGTAGGATGTGTGCCACTGTGCTGGAAGTCGGTGGCTGCGGCTGTAACTGTGCACACTATAAGAGAAATGAATATTAATTTCTCTTTAGCGGCAGCGCAGGCTTAAGCCACAGCCGCTGGCTCCTGCCTTTGTGACCCGCTGCTCCTCCGCTCCCCCTTCCCCGCTGGCTCCTGCCTCTCCCCCTCCCCCGCCGGCTTTCTGGGACAATTAATTCGCGTATAAGCCGAGGGGGCGTTTTCAGTACAAAAAAAGTGCTGAAAAACTCGACACGAGTATATACGGTAATAAATTATTTAAATGATTTAACACCACTTGGACTTCATGACTTTTTGAAGAAAAATTTTTTTTGAATAAGCCCTTCTCATCACAGTCAATTTTAAATGTTTGCACCTTAGGTCTTTCCCTCCCCTTTTTCAAGACTCATAACATCTGTTTCTATTGACATATTTTTTGTGGCATCAGTTATAGTTTTGAATGACACCAAACATACTGGAAAATGGAAAAAAAATGGCTGATTCTTCAGGTCAGTGCAATATTGGCAAGACAAAAAAGTATATTGTTGTTATTTTATTAGATTAAAAAAAATGAGAAATTAAAAAAAATGAATTTGTTTCACAATTTCTTGAGACCCATAAATTTTGTTAATTTTTCCAATTATTGAGCTGTGTGAGGGCTCATGGATACCATTTTGGTTTATATAATGTTTAAACTACTTTTCATTACATTATTTTTTGTGGCGTAAGGCCACCAAAAAAATGTCTTATGACGTTTCGTTTTTGTACTTTACATCAATTTATTGTACAGGTTAAACTATTTTGATAGGTTAACTTTTCTAGATATCATGGTACCAAATGTACAATTTCTTTTAAAATCCATTTTTGAAAAAAGATTAATTCAAATTTTTAATTTTTCTTTGGTCCTCTTAGGGGACTTGAACTTGCAATTGTCTGATCATCTGTTCTATATACTACAATACAACTGTATGACAGTAAATAGTTACAATGATCCTTCACAGGATTACCAGCATGGCAACTTTTGTAGACTTATCAGGCCTCAACTACCATGACAATCCATCGGGACCCTGCGATTATGACTCAGGATGACTGATGGGCACCCAGAATGTAAACCTGGACTGTGATCCTTAAATGTCACTGTCAGAATTTGACAACAGCATTTAAGGTGTTAACAACAGAATTGGTGCTCAGCTCCTATTGCTGCTGGTACAATTCATTTTTTTTCGGCTTAGCTTTAGGTTTCTGCATTTAGTGCAGGTAAGGGTGCGGCGTCCCTTTCGTTGATCTTGACATGCCATTTAACCCCTTAATGTCTATTGACGTGTACAGTCCATCACAGCAGGAGGTAACTTCCTGCACCAGGACGGACTATGCACGTTATGCCTTTGAACTGTCATTGCCTGTAAACAAGCAGTGACAGTTAAGTGCCGACAGCTGTCTATGACAGCTGACAGGCACGTCAAGGGGTGCAGGGACCCTTGCAGTCGGTCCCCGCGCCCAGAGAGCTGTGATTGGTCAGTCAATCTGACTTACCAAACACAGTGTGATCTGGTAGGAGATGCTGATCTCCTGCCAGAACGGAGGAGAAAGTGAAAATGATAGTGGCTGACCTGCTGCTGTGAGAGGCAAGAGGGGGGGGCGGTATTGGAACAGCCAGGGAGTGCTGAGCACCGCCCCCGACTGATTAACACTACTGATGCCTGATCATGAACGATCACGTCATTTGGAGGACAGTGAAGAGATGCAGGGACCAATGACAGCGTCTCTGCATCTCTGAATGCTGTGATTGGATAGTAACTGTAACTATCCAATCACAGCAGTGTATCAAATGCGGGAAACAGCAGCACAGCTACATCTTGTCACTCTGTCTGTGACATTGTTAGAGATTGGAGCTGTGCTGCTGTTAGAACCTGAGAGACCTGTGTGAATTTCAGAATCAATTTTTAACCCACTCCCAGCGTCACCCCGTCTTCCTGTCAGTCGGTCTGTCTGTCCTCCCATCTCCTCTGTCATATATATATATATAATACATATATACAGTATATATATATATAGAGAGAGAGAGACGGAGATTGAAATGGCTGCAAGTACGTATTCGGCAGATGAGGCTTACGCCATGATCTGTTCAGATACAGACAGCGCCAGTGAAATGAACGAGCAGTCTTTGCAGATGTCATCCTCGTCCGCTAGTTCTAGCAACGATGAAAATCAACAACAGCGCAGTGGACGAGAACGTGCTAGCGCTACTGTCGCTGCAAATGATTGGGTGCCCACAGAATCCTATACTCCGTGATTGCCAAAGTTTATTTCTGCCACGGGCGTCCATGTGAACACTGCTGGATTTAGGGAGGTAGATTTTTTAAAAATTTTCTTCTCTTAAGAATTATTAAATTTAATGATTAAGCAGACCAATTTGTATGCTGCTCAATTCATTGCTGGCCACCCCACATCGAACTACTCCAAAGGTAGTAACTGGAACCCTGTTGATTTGGCAGATATTTTAAAATTTTTGGGCCTTTTTCTCAATATGGGTCTGATAAAGAAACCCACTCTCAGATCATATTGGTCAACTGATGTCCTGTACAACACCCCAATGTTCAGAGAGGTAATGGTCTGGCGACGATTTGAGAGCATTCTGCGATTTATACATTTCGCAGAAAATGCAAATTGCCCCCCTCCCAATGACCCCAGCTATGACCGACTTTACAAGTCAGACCCCTAATAAATTATTTTAACAATAAATTTTCCCAGACATATACCCCCGAAAAAAATATTGGTGTGGATGAGTCCCTGGTCCTTTTCAAGGGCAGGCTGCATTTCAAGCAGTACTTGCCAAATAAAAGGTCCCGATTCGGACTGACAATATATAAGTTGTGTGAAAGCGACTCTGGCTACACACACAAATTCCGTGTGTATGAGGGGAAAGACTCCCAGATTGTTCCTCCTGAATGCCCCCCTCCCTAAATACAGCTGGGAAAATTGTGTGGGACCTGGTCCATCCCCTTTTAGATAAAGGGTGCAACTTGTATATAGATAATTATTATACAAGTGTACCCCTGTTCAGGTGCCTGTCTGCCAAAAAACCGTGTCCTGTGGAACCATACGTCGGAACCAAAGAGAGCTGCCCAAGTCTTTTGTCTCCCAAAAATTAAAGACAGGCGAAAATAAGTCGCTCTGTAATGAGGACATGCTGCTTGTCAAATTTCGAGACAAAAAAGATGTCCTCATGTTGTCATCAATCCATGCTGACAGAAGCAGCCAAGTCCCTGTGCGCGGCACAAGTTTGTCTGCCCAGAAGCCTGTCTGTATTCAAGACTACAATAAGTTTAAGGGTGGCGTGGACCTTGCAGACCAGATGCTGCAGCCCTACAGCGCTGTTAGCAAGTCTCGCGTATGGTATAAAAAACTTGCTATACACCTAATCCAAGTGGCCCTATACAATTCATTTGTACTGTACCGAAAAAGTGGGAACCAAGAATCTTACCATGAGTTCCTAGAAAAAAGTAATAAAAAATTTGATATTTGGAAACCAAGGGAGGGTGAGGGGGAGAATTATCTAGCAAGGCCAGCAGAATAATACCCGGTCAGCATTTTCCCTCACAAGTTCCACCGACAGCCAAAAACGGCCGACCCCAAAAGAGATGCAGGGTGTGTTTTAAAGATGGAGTTAGAAGGGAAACCATTTACCAGTGTGACACATGCCCTGATAAGCCTGGCCTCTGCATTAGGGAATGTTTCCGTCGCTACCATACATCCCTAGAATAACTGGAATTTTTTTGTTTTTACCCTTGCCACCTTCTGCCAATTGACTTTTTACGGTATTTCTTTGCAAATATCGAATGGTGCTCCTTCCCTTCCAAGCCACACCGTGCACCCAAAAAGTAATTTTCTTCCACATATGGGGTATTGGCTTATTCAGGAGAAATTGCACAACAAATTGTAAAGTGCATTTTCTCTTTTTATCCTTCTAAAAATGCAAAATTTGGGAGTAAAACACACGTTTTGTGGTAAAAATATGATTATTTATTTTTTCGGCTCAATGTCATAAACTTCTGTGAAGCACCTGGAGGTTCAAGGTACTCACCACATATCTAGACAAATTCCTTGAGGTGTCTAGTTTTCAAAATGGGGTCACTTGTTGGGGGTTTTCACTGTTTAGGCATATCAGGGGATTTTCAAATGCAACATGGCATCCACTACTAATTTCAGCCAATTTTACTTTGCAAAAGTCGAATGGTGCTCCTTCCCTTACAAGTCCCACCGTGCACCCAAATAACAATTTTCTACCACATATGGGGTATCAGCTTATTCAGGAGAAATTGCACAACAAATTGTAAAGTGCATTTTCTCTTTTTATCCTTCTAAAAATGCAAAGTTTGGGAGTAAAACACACGTTTTGTGGTAAAAATATGATTATTTATTTTTTCGGCTCAATGTCATAAACTTCTGTGAAGCACCTGGAGGTTCAAGGTGCTCACCACATATCTAGATAAATTCCTTGAGGTGTCTAGTTTTCAAAATGGGGTCACTTGTGGGGAGTTTCCACTGTTTAGGCACATCAGGGGCTCTTCAAATGCAACATGGCGTCCACTACTAATTTCAGCCAATTTTACTTTGCAAAAGTCGAATGGTGCTCCTTCCCTTCCAAGTCCCACCGTGCTCCCAAATAGTAGTTTTATACCACATATGGGGTATCATCGTATTCAGAAGAAATTGCACAACAAATTTTGTGGTTCATTTTCTCTTGATACCATTGAGAAAATAAAAAAAATTGTGTCCAAAGAAAAAATTTTGTGAAAAAAAAGTTAAATGTTCATTTTTTCCTTCCACATTGCTTCATTTCTTGTGAAGCACCTGAAGGGTTAATAAACTTTAAGAATGTGGTTTTGAGTACCTTGAGGGGTGCTGTTTTTAGAATGGTGTCACTTTGGGGTATTTTCTGGCATATAGGCACCTTAAAGTGACTTCAAATGTGATGTGGTCCCTAAAAAAATGGTTTTGTAAATTTTGTTGAAAAAATGAGAAATTGCTGGTCAAATTTTAGCCCTTATAACTTCCTAATAAAAAAAAAATTGTTTCCAAAATTGTGCTGATGTAAAGTAGACATGTTGGAAATATTATTTATTAACTACTTTGTGTGATATATTTCTCTGTTTGAAGTGCATAAAAATTGAAAGTTTGAAAATTGTAAATTTTTTAAAATTTTCACCAGATTTTCGTTTTTTTCATAAATAAACACAAGTCATATCGAAGAAATTTTACCACTAACATGAAGTACAATATGTCATGAAAAAATATTCTCAGAATCAGCGGGATCCGTTGAAGCGCTCCAGAGTTATAAGCACATAAAGTGACAGTGGTCCAATTTCAAAATTAAGGCCTGGTCTTTAACCTACAAAATGGCTTGGTCCTTAAGGGGTTAAATAGCTTCCCATTTACTGTGTGCCAATGTTCGCAACCTGATCCTGCTCAGCCCTTATTCACAAAGACATCACTATGGCAGAGGGTAAGGTTTTATTACTAGAGATAAGAACATCCCGAATTTGGGTACATCTTGATGCTGGTGGGATGGCTTTTACGCTTTTTTTTTAATAATAAAAAACTGTTCTTACCAAGTACCCAATGTTATTTATATGCCCTATTGCTTTTACTTATTTACTTACAGATGGTTATATGTTTATTTTGTTTCTGTATTAGGGTTTGCTGTTAGAGGCAGATGTTGGCTGTGTAACACAGCTAGCATCTTTCAGGCATGGTACGGGCTTAGCTCTTGAGTCCACGCTATACATCCTGACAGCGGACTTTCAGGGCAGCATGGTGGCTCAGTGGTTAGCACTGCAGCCTTGCAATTCTGAGTTCAAGGACAACATCTGCAAGGAGTTCGTATGTTCTCCCCATGTTTGAGTGGGTTTCCTCCAGGTTCTCCAGTTTCCCCCCACACTCCAAAGACATACTGATAGGGAATGTAGATTATGTCCCCAATGGGGACAGTGCCAATAATGTTTGTAAAGTGCTGTGGAATTAATGATGCTATATAAATAAGTAAAATAAAAAAAATAAATACATGTATATCGGGAAGGGGTTAAGCGTACTTTTAGGTAACCTGAACTTATTTGATATATAGTATACTAATTACATAATATGCATTCTTTTTGTCCTGAAGAAGGAGGCAATGTGACTGAAATGCGGTGACAGTAAACCAGCATTCTATATTCGATTGTGGATTCCATCTTTCCAGTAAGCGCAGAATACCTCCACAGCCCTGACAATTTATTTCCTGACCATACCGTATGGAACGTGCAGCACATGGACTATACATTTTTTTTAGCAGTAGTTTCACACACAACACTATAAAGTGGGCACTTTTGCCTCTTTTCTTCCTCTGTGCTACTTGGATAAGACCCTATTACACTTTTGCATTTTATCTAAAAATAAGACAAAAAAACAAAGACACACTGCATACAGGTGTAACAGAGGTCAGTTGAAGACTGGCAAGACTTTCAGCCATGGCAAAATCAGTGAATGTTGAGAAGTGCGAGAAAATAAATTTTCACGAGTGATTGCGACGAGTGATTGCGCGCCCTTCGGGAACGCGCTGTGATTACGAGCCACGCAATGGGGTGTAACCACGCAGCAGACTGACCTCGCAATGGGGTGTACCCATGTACCAGACTGGCGTATGTGCAGACTAACAGCAAACATAAATACCTGGAAAAGCTCTGTAGTTAATACTGTTCGGGTACAGATATCCGTTAGCGCTGTCCATGAAGAAAGTGAACAGGTAGAGTTATCCCATAGCCCTATTCCTAAAGGAAATGAACGGGTAGAGCTATCTGATAGCGCTATCCCTCAATGCGATCCTTTCGGATTCAATTTTGACGTAACTGTCAACGATAAATTGTTGCATCAACTTCCCAGCATTTAAAAGGAGATTGAACTCGTCACGAATGGCAAGCCTGTAAGCATAGTACTGCAACAGGGTGATTTTTTCTTGTCGATCTTGATCCACTGGTATGGATGGTAGATCAATGTCACCAATTCCTTGATGTTGCACACTTAGGGCAATTGGAGTTGTCAAATTTATTGTCCATCCACTGTCCCCATATGGGAATAGAAGTGGATATGTCATTGCATCACACTTTCCATGAAGAAAGCTGATTTGAACTGTTTAGTTTTCACTTTTGAGGTGAACTCTGATATCCCTATTAAATGGGGGTTCACCCATTGCATTTTGATAAATTATAGCTACTTCATTGCACCTTGGTGCATTGTAGCGCCTCTGGTCATCACTGTAGTTATTCATAATTGACATTGTTATTTTGAGTGGATCGCAATTTCCTAATTCAGCAACCCTCTCTTCCTCTATTTCAAATTCCCTCATCATTGTGAAGGCTCTTGCGAGTGGGTTAATTGCTTTCATTTTCTCTCCAAGAGATGACAGCAGTGCTGGGAGGCACTTTTTATTTGCTCGACTTCTTGTACTTAATGCTTCTTCACTGTCCAAGATATAAATCTGGGCAAACTTGGGAGTACTACCCACAGCGGGATGCAATGGGGCAGTTCTGTGGTAAATTTGTCCATGAATTTACTTGTACTCCCATTGATGACAAAGCAAGCGAGCTATTGTATTCAAAAGTGTATAAGCCAGCTCACCGACCTGCCACAGGAGCACGGATCACCATTCCACAGTGGTTGCTTCAATGAAGAAAGGAAAAGAAATTTATCCAGCTCCACACGAAATTCAATTAAGGAATTTTTATTCCAATGAGGACAATATTCAAGTCAGCTCCAGGGTTGCATAGCTCCAACAGGAGCGGCATTAAGCGACGCGTTTCGATCGCTGAGTGTGATCTTTATCAAAGCTATTACATCAAAGTCACATGCAGGTTTAAAAAGGAGCAAAAACCAATCCAAAATCAGATACAAATCACATGATTGGAAGGTCCTGTTCCAGCAACACAATACAAACAGACAACGAAATTGTAAACTATATAACAAAAATACACATAAAATATAAATGAAAAACATGACATAAAATTGAAAAACACCACCAATGAAGAAAATTATCAAATCTGACAAAAACAAAGGAACTAGAAGCATAAATCTATGAATCATGTGACCGCAAAAAGCTGACATAGTCAGAACAAGATCAATTAGCAGTATCACAGATATTTATCACAAAATATGAAAAATATCATGATCAAAATATGTACAAACAAAATAAATATAAAAAACATCATAATGTGAACATGCTCTGAAAAATTAATAATGAAACATGATTTCATTCTTTTTGTTTAGTCCATCAGGAAATCTCGTCCCCAGGTTGAAAATCCAGAAAGCCTCCCGGGTGAGCAGAATTCTTCTGATATCACCACCCCTAGAAGATTTCCTGATTTTTTCAATACCTATCACCTGCAAAGAAGCAACATTACGAGAGTGAAAATTAATAAAATGTTTCGCCGCAGAGGAAATGTTACGTACTCCACTTGTGACATTAGTCACATCGTATAAATGTTCAGCTATCCTAGTCTTTAATTTTCTAGATGTACAACCTATATATGATTTATTGCAAATAATGCAATCAATTTTGTACACCACAAAATCGGTATTACAATTAATAAAATTATTGATTTTGAACGATGTGGTTTTGTCATTATTATAAAAAAATTTAGTTTTTACCATATATTTACAAGTCCTACAATTATTGCCTCCACATTTATAATTGCCTTTGTTATCTAACCAAGTACCCCTGTTATTTCTAGAGGAGAACAAACTAGGTGACAAAATATTACCCAAAGTGGGAGCTCTACGTGCAACTATATTACATCCCTCTCCCTCTTTTATATTTATTTTGTTTGTACATATTTTGATCATGATATTTTTCATATTTTGTGATAAATATCTGTGATACCGCTAATTGATCTTGTTCTGACTATGTCAGCTTTTTGCGGTCACATGATTCATAGATTTATGCTTCTAGTTCCTTTGTTTTTGTCAGATTTGATAATTTTCTTCATTGGTGGTGTTTTTCAATTTTATGTCATGTTTTTCATTTATATTTTATATGTATTTTTGTTATATAGTTTACAATTTCGTTATCTGTTTGTATTGTATTGCTGGAACAGGACCTTCCAATCATGTGATTTGTATCTGATTTTGGATTGGTTTTTGCTCCTTTTTAAACCTGCATGTGACTTTGATGTAATAGCTTTGATAAAGATCGCACTCAGCGATCGAAACGCGTCGCTTAATGCCGCTCCTGTTGGAGCTATGCAACCCTGGAGTTGACTTGAATATTGTCCTCATTGGAATAAAAATTCCTTAATTGAATTTCGTGTGGAGCTGGATAAATTTCTTTTCCTTTCTTCATTGGAGCTATTGTATTGCCTTATATTAGCCATAAAGTTATTGGAGTGCTGATGCTCTCCTTTCATCAACTTGACTAATTGATTATCCATACAAATGGGACGCAATTGGAAGCACCCTCTCTCGCAGCAGGAAGGGAATGTTTTGTCCTGCGCCATTTCGTCTTTGAAATTTTTAGATTGGCAGAACTGACATCGAGAACTACACAGGAACACGGCACGAAGCAAGCAGGATGACGACATCATATGAAGATGGAAGGCGCTGGACCTGGGACCTGTGACACCCATCGGACCGGACGGCCCCCCGGGTGAGTATTATAAAACTTGTTTTTCTTCTCATTCAGATCAGACCGGGTGCTTATCTACAGCATTACAGAATGCTGTAGATAAGCCCTCAAAGGCAGTGGCTGAATCTTATAGCGGCAAAACACGGTGACAAGTTCCCTTTAAGTTAAAAAAACTTTAATCAATCACCGCAGATTGGCTCAAAAGCTCAAGCCCATTAATCCTAACTTACTGTCCATTCAGATACCTGAATAACAATCATTGCTTGAAGATTTAAATAGCAGATATCATTCCCAATCTCAGATAAATGTGCTACATCTTTTCTGAAAAGGCCGGGTACACCACCTTCCAAGTCATGGTGTCTAAACGAAAAACCTCCAATTGTCGGTAAAAACGTACAAATTGCTCGATTCAAACGCTTCCTTATCTTTTCACAGAATTTCAGCTCCTTTGACTTTACCCATAAAATTCTCACAATTATTTCAGAAAAAATTATATTTACACCAGGGAATCGCCCACAAATCTTTTGAAAACTTCTCTTTATCAGAAAAAGGAGAACTACAATCCCCAACTTGCTGATGCAATTAACTCCCAGATGGAATATTATCATGTCAAGTGCTGGAAAATGGTCACCCATCACTAACACTTGATCGATCAGGCCGCCCCATTTCTGCCCTCTGATCCCCATCCAACAACCTCTTACTGTCATGATCCAGGTTGGATCTGACAGAGTAAATGCACAAACTAACCTTTTTTTTTCCTTGGCTGTGTGCCAAAGGTGGTTTTGCCCCCCGATTGCCATTAGGGTCATTGCACTGTGGTGATTTCAGTTGTAGTTTTCCCCCCGGTGGCCATTAGGGTCATTGCACTTTGGTTACCTTAGTTTGTGCACGTAATTATGTAACAGGTGTGATAGCTCTCTAAGAGAGTATCAGGTGTGTTAATCACTGTTGGTGATAAGGTATTCATTTGCAAGCAAGCCTGGTTGAGGGATGGAGCTAAAGGAGAGTCACGGGCAGCTCAGTGAGATTCCTGGAGTGACAGCTATGGTGTCTGCAAGGAGTGCTGGCATGGCGTGGTCGAGTCGCAGCTATGGTGCCAGCAAGGAGTTCGTGCATGGATTGGTGGAGTGGCAGCTATGGTATAGAGCTGCACTCAAAATGCTGGGCGTTGTTGCTGAGAGCTGGACTCAAGCATGCTGGACTTTTTGGCAGAAAAGCTGGACTCATTTGCGGAACTCTGTTTCTGGACAGCTGCACGCAGGTGTGGACTCTGTTTGCTCCAAGGCTGCACTATGTGCTGAGAAGATCCGTTTCTGGACAATGCACCCAGAAGTCGGACATGGTGGAGGAAAAGATGCACGCAGGTGGTGGGCTCTGTTGCTGGGAGCGTAAGCAACAGAGCAAAGTTAAGGTGTGCTCCCCTGTTTTGTCACTTTTCCTTATGTGTGTTTAGTGTAGTAGTGGGATTAGTTTCCTCACCGACCAATTCCCAAGTGAGGGTTTAGGTGCAGGGCGAGTCAGGGTTTTGAGGTTCCTGATCGGCGCATGGTGCGGATCCGGCCTAGGGAACGTTAGGAGTGTAGAGACACTGACTCAGGGGAGTGCAGGAGGTCTCCACTTCCCCGTTTCCCTATCGCAGGGCCACCATTGTTATTGTTACCCAGGTTTTCCCTATTCCCTTTGTCTTATTGCATTAGTTACCGGCCTGCGGGCCGTGTCACATAGGACAATTAAACGTGCCGCGTCCTGTTGTATCAGTTACCGGCCTGCTGGCCGTGTCACACAGGACGGGCCACGTGACACTTACATGTTCAGGAGGAAATGATAGATTTGATCCGTTGCACAGTTCGTGCGCACTGTGTTCTGCCCAAGAAAAAGGAAAACCTGTAAAACTGCATAATATTGAGATTAGGAACCCTTTTACCTTCTAATGTACAGCTGCTAACAATTCAACTCCCATCTAACCTTTTTTTATTATCGCATTGAGACCCAATCTTGCACCCTTTGTCACAGCACCAATATGAAACAAATGTGTTGAAAAATATCTCTCACCTAATCCTAAATTAGACAGGCATTTCCTCAGAATGCTTCTAAATTGAAACTGCGACAACGGCATACCAAGCCGGTGTAACCACAGATGCTCATCCCCAGTGGGGCACACATTCAAGTATTCTTTAATTAAACAAACTGGACATATATTATCATCCGGGAAACACATTAATTTCAAACTAAAACTTTTGATCAGTTTTTGACTCAACAATATGAATTAACGTATGCCCTGACCTAAGCGACAAATGCTTTAACCTTAGACCTTCTAACCATAGCTAATACAATTGTGACCTCAAAGTACTAAAGCTACCAGCACAGGAAAAAGTTCTAAAAGCACTGAATTCTTTGTCACCCCGTTGGCCACCCACGACTGGTGCCATTTAGCACAACTCCAATTACCATTCCAATAAGCTCCAAAACCCTCTGACATAGACGCATTTGTGAAGAAATTCATTTCTTCAGCTTCCACAAACGGCTCCCTCCAAACGGCAATGCTATTAAAGTCACTTAAAAATTCTAACCAAATTTCCAAATCCTCTAATTTCCTTAGAAATCCGTATATGCAATGATAGTTTTCTTAAACCTGCTATATGCATTGCTACTCATCTGCAAAAACCAGACCCATAGGTATAACTCTAGAAGCAAATGTTAACATATCCAACAAAGATTCAACTTCCTTCACCATTGCTTTCTTTTTATAATGTAAAGACACCAAAGCTTTCCTGCATTTGTCAACTTTATCTAAAGGCATCCTAAACTCTCCTTGCAATGTATCAATCACTATGCCAAAGTATTCAATACAACTGGATGGAGGCACTGTTTTTCCTTTTGCTAGTGGAATACCAAATTCCCTACAGACTTCCTCAAACGTACTCAACAGCTACACGCTACAAACAAAAAATAGTCTAAATAAAGCACAATTCTCCCTTTCATGCATTGCCACTAGCCCATTCTAAGAAACACGAGAATGCCTCAAAGTATGAACACGATAATGAACACCCCATAGGTAAGAATTTATTCATGTAAAATGAATCTTGGTATTGGAAAATCAAGGAGTTAAAACCTTCTGGGTGTATCAGGGGCAATCTGAATGCTGCCTCGATATCTGCTTTTGCCATTAATATACTGGGACCAAAACGTTTAAATTTCCTCTGGTGCATGATCAAACAATGTATAGCATACTGACTTTAAATTAGCGCCTATGCCACCATTTAGTGATGAACCGTAAGGAAATCACAAATCTCTATATATAAAACTGAATGTGTGTGTATCACCAACCAACCACGAAGCATCTTTCATTTCAACAGAGCTGTTCAAAAGAAGCTGAGCTATGATTGGTTGCTATGAGCAACAGTTTTCCTTGCAACCAATCACTAAGCATCTCTCATTTCACCAGAGCTGTTCAAAAGAAGCTGAGCTGTGATTGGTTGCTATGAGCAAGTTTTCCCACTTGACAACACCTCAGCAGACACTGACATGGTGGGAGAAATCTAGCATCCCTGGGAACATAAGCTCCCAGCCATTGTCTGCCCCCAGACAGGAGCACAGAGCACATGACAGAAATGAATCCCCCCTTCCTGTGCCCATATTACACATCACACATCCTCAATCATATAGGCACGTCTTCCCTCTTAAAGGGATCAATGGTATGGAAGTCAGAGCAAATCCATCCAGCGTGTTGGTTTTGACCCCAGGCCTCTCTTAAAGGGATCTCCAGTATGGAAGTTAGGACCGTTCCACTCAGCTCTGTGGTTCTGACCCCAGTTTCTCTTAAAGGGATCATTGGTAAGGAATTTAGGGCAAATCCACTCTACGTTTTGGTACTGAACCCAGGCCTTTCTTAAAGGGATCTCTGGTATAGAAGTCAGGGCAATTGCCTGCAAATGCTCTGGTACTGACCCCAGGCTCTCTTAAAGGATCTCCTGTATGGAAGTTAGGGCAAATCCCTCAGTGCTCCGATTCTGACCCCAGGTGTTGTGAGTTCATTTTCTGGTCTACCAGTTGTGAGTTCTCCTGCCAGGCTCCCTCTGGTGGTAACAGGAGGTAGTGAGGCTGATTTAATCAGTAGAGATCTGACACCTGATAATGAGGATGATGATTGGACCTCAGGAATCTCAGACTGGATTTAAGACAGCCGACTCCCTATTCTGGTGCTGGTGATTCCTTGGTTTTCTTGGTTTTCAGCTCTGTTCCAGTCATCTAAAGCTAAGTTTTTCTGCTAATGTTCACACTTGATTTTGTTGGTCTATTCAGTTTTTTGTGTGGTCAGCTAGCCGCGGCTGGGGCTGTGCTGAATTTCCACTCTTATTTACCTGTATTTGCCAGTTTGTTTTTTGTCCCTTATTAGATTGGCCTCTTTTTGCTCTGTCTCAGAATATTTCAGAGTGCTGATATAGTGGGAGAAGTCTAGTGACTTCAGGGTTAATTTTGCTATCAGAAGTGTTGGACATTATTTTTGTAGGGTTTTTTGCAGATTGCAGACAGTGTCTTTCCTTTCCTATCCTTTCTAGTTAGTTTGGGCCCCATCGTTTGCTCAGTCTATTTTCCTGCCTGTGTTTGTGCTTTCATCTTGTTTCACCGTCAATACATGTGTGGGGGCTGTCTTTCCTTTGGGGTCTGCTCTGGGGCACTTAGTTTTCCCCTTTTCTTGCTTCAGGCTTATGTAGTTCTCCGGCTGTGACGAAGCGTCTAGGATCATCGTAGGTACGCTCCACGGCTGCTGCTAGTTGTGTGGTTAGGATCAGGGATCTGCAATCTGCATAGTTACCAACCTCTCTGGTTTTCTGTGACTTAGCTTGTTTTGTTTTTTTCTCCTCGGTGACCCATTTATAACAGAATCACCAGCCATACCGCAGAACTCAAAAGCAGGAAAAAGTTGTTAAAAAAAAAAAAGTGTCAGAATTTTTTAAAAATATTTTTTCCTCTTTTTCTCTGGGGCCGTAGGAGGATTTTTTTTTTCCTAATGGAGATTAAGCAATTGTCTGATCGTGTGGAGCAACTTGCTGCTGAAGTACAGGGAATTTCCACCTACCTCATTCAGTCACATGATGCTGAACCTAAGATCCCTACTCCTGATGTGTTTTCTGGGGATCGGTCTCAATTTCTGAATTTTAAGAATAATTGTAAATTATTTCTTGCCTTGAAACCTAACTCATCGGGGAGTTCTGTGCAGCAGGTTAAAATTGTCATCTCCTTGCTGCGCGGCGATCCCCAGGATTGGGCTTCTTCTCTGACACCTGAAAATCCTATTCTGACTAATGTGGATGCATTTTTTCAAGCCTTGGGGTTGTTGTATAATGAACCTAATGCTGTTGATCAAGCTGAGAGAACCCTGTTGGCATTAATCCAGGGTCAGGATTCTGCAGAGCTATACTGTCAAAAATTCCGAAAGTGGGCGGTCCTTACTACATGGAATGATAGTGCATTGGCAGCTCTCTTTCGGAAGGGTTTATCAGAGACCGTAAAAGATGTTATGGTGGGATTTCCTGTTCCCTCTGGTCTGGATGATTCTATGTCATTAGCCATTCAAGTTGATTGGCGTTTACGTGAACGTAAAACTACATGGGAGGCACTGCCACCATTTGAACAAACGTCTGAACCTATGCAATGTCATGGGGTTTTGTCTAGGGCGCAACAGCAGGAGTTTAGAAGGCATAATAAGCTGTGTTTTTTCTGTGGAGACGTCTCTCATACTATTTCTGTCTGCCCTAAACGAGAGAAACGTTTTGCACACACATTTGCTGTGGGCAGTGTACAACCTAAGTTTCTTTTGGCAATTACTCTGATCTGCTCCTTATCCACGTTTTCCACGAAGGCTTTTGTGGATTCAGGAGCTGCGTTGAATCTGATGGATTTGGACTTTGCTAAACATTGTGGTTTTTCCATGACGCCTCTGCGGACGCCTATTCCTTTGAGGGGTATTGATGCTACTCCTTTGACGGAGAATAAACCTCAGTTTTGGACCCAGGTGACAATGAGAGTTGCCCCAGACCACCAAGAAAATTGTAAATTTTTGGTGCTGCATAATTTGCATGATACTATTTTTCTGGGTTTTCCTTGGTTGCAAACTCATAATCCAGTTTTGGATTGGAAATCTGGGTCTGTGGTGAGTTGGGGTTGTCAGTGTGTTCTTAGGGACGCTCCTGTTTTCTCCACCTCTCCTTAGTCTCATGATATTCTGATGTATTTAGTGAGAGCAAGTCTGCGTCTTTGCCTGCTCATAGGAGTTATGACTGTGCAATTGAGTTGATGCCTGGGTGTAAATTTCCCAAGAGTCGGCTTTTCAACTTATCTGTACCCGAACATGATGCTATGCGATCCAATATTAAGGAGTCGTTGGAGAAGGGTCATATTAGACCATCCTTGTCACCTTTAGGTGCTGGGGGTTTTTTTGTGGCCAAGAAAGATGGTTCATTAAGACCATGTATTGATTATCGTTCCCTTAACAAGATGACGGTTAAATATCAGCACCCGTTACCTCTGATGTCTGATTTATTCTCCAGAGTTAAGAGTGCCTGCTGGTTTACTAAGCTTGACCTCAGGGGGGCGTATAATCTTATTCGCATCAAGCATGGGGATGAATGGAAGACGACGTTTAATACTCCGGAGGGACATTTTGAGTACCTGGTGATGCCTTTTGGGCTCACTAATGCCCATTCTGTCTTCCAGTCCTTTATGAATGATATTTTCGTGACTTTGTGGATAAGTTTTTGATCATCTATCTGGATGATATTTTGATCTTTTCTAGTGATTGGGATTCTCACGTGGAACACGTCCGGACTGTGTTCCGGATTTTGAGGGAGAATTCCCTGTTTGTTAAGGGATCGAAATGCCTCTTTGGTGTACAGAGGATTTCATTTTTGGGATTTATCTTGTCTTCATCGACTATTGAAATGGACCCGGCCAAGGTACAGGCCATTTATGATTGGGTTCAGCCTACTTCTTTGAAGGCCCTCCAGAAGTTTTTGGGTTTTGCTAATTTCTATCGTAAATTTATAGGTAATTTTTCTGGTTTTGTCAAACCACTGACTGATCTGACCAAGAAGGGCGCTGATGTGCTGAATTGGTCTCCTGAGGCTGTCTCAGCATTTCAGGAGCTTAAGCAGAGATTTACTTCAGCTCCAGTTTTACGGCAAGCTGATGTCTCACTTCCATTTCAGGTGGAGGTAGATGCTTCTGAGATTGGTGCAGGAGCTGTTTTGTCCCAAAAAGACCCTGTGACTTCTAAGATGAATCCCTGTGCCTTCTTTTCTCGAAAGTTCTCCCCATCTGAACGCAACTATGACGTGGGGAATCGGGAATTGTTGGCCATGAAATGGGCATTTGAGGAGTGGAGACATTGGCTGGAGGGAGCTAGACATCAAATTGTGGTCCTCACCGATCACAAAAATTTGATTTATCTGGAGTCGACCAAACGTTTGAATCCTAGACAGGCTAGATGGGCCTTGTTTTTCACGCGTTTTAATTTTGTGGTCTCTTTTCTTCCGGGCACTAAGAATGTTAAGGCAGGCGCCCTTTCTAGGAGTTTCTTTGCCGATTTCCTTAGTGTGACCGAGCCTACTACCATCCTAGGTGAGGGGGTAGTTCTTTCTGCCATTTCGGCCGATTTGAGACGCGCCCTGGTGGAATTTCAGGAGGATAAACCTGAGCGTTGCCCTATGGGAAAATTGTATGTTCCTGACTAGTGGAGAAAAAGAGTGATGTCTGAAATTCATTGCTCTGCATTGGCTGGTCATCCAGGTATTTTTGGTACCAGAGATTTGGTGAGTCTGTCTTTTTGGTGGCCTGCCTTATCTCGTGACGTCAGGAACTTTGTACAGTCCTGTGGGACTTGTTCTCGGTCTAAACCCTGTTCTCGTTCTAGTGGGTTGCTGATGCCCCAGCCGGTGCCCAAGAGGCCATGGACCCATATCTCAATGGATTTTATTTCTGATCTTCCTGTCTCTCAGAGGATGACTGTTATCTGGGTGATTTGTGATAGATTTTCGAAGAGGGTCCATCTTGTACCACTCCCAAAGTTGCCATCTTCTGCTGAGTTGGTGCCCTTGTTTTTGCAACAGGTGGTTCGGTTACATGGGATTCCTGAGAACATTGTGCCCGACAGAGGAGTCCAGTTTGTTTCGAGATTCTGGAAAGCCTTTTGTTCCAATCTGGGAATTCAGTTATCGTTCTCCGTGTTTCATCCCCAGACCAATGGACAGACTGAGAGAACAAACCAGACCTTGGAGTCTTATTTGAGATGTTTTATATCTGCTGATCAGGATGATTGAGTCTCATTTTTGCCCTTGGCCAAATTCGCACTGAACAATAGAGCTAGTTCTGCCACTTTGATGTCACCCTTTTTCTGTAATTTTGGGTTTCATCCTCGATTCTCTTCAGGGCAAATGGAATCTTCGTCCTGCCCAGGTGTGGACACTGTCGTTGAGAGAATGCAGCAGATATGGGACCAAGTGGTGGATAAGTTGTCACTCTCTCAGGAAAAGGCCCAGCGATTTTCCAACCGGCATAGGACCATTGATCCCCGGTTTAAAGTAGGTGATATGGTTTGGTTGTCGTCTAAGAATATTCCTATGAAGGTTGCATCTCCAAAATTTAAGCCAAGATTTATTGGACCTTATAAGATTTTGGAGATTCTTAATCCTGTTTCTTTTCGATTGGCTCTTCCAGTTACGTTCAAGATCCATAACGTATTTCACAAATCTCTGTTGAAGAGTTTTGTTGAGCCAGTGGTGCCTATGGCAGCACTTCCTGACCCTGTGTTGGTTGAAGGCAATGTGGAATATGAGGTAGAGAAAATATTGGATTCTCGTCTGGTTAGACGGAGACTCCAGTATTTGGTCAAATGGAAGGGTTATGGCCAAGAGGATAATTCTTGGGTCTCTGCCTCTGATATTCATGCCAATAGATTGGTTCGTGCTTTTCACCGTGCCCATCCTGATCGGCCTGGTGGCGTGGATGAGGGTTCGGTGACCCCTCCTCAAGGGGGGGGTACTGTTGTGAGTTCATTTTCTGGTCCACCAGTTGTGAGTTCTCCTGCCAGGCTCCCTCTAGTGGTAACAGGAGGTAGTGAGGCTGATTTAATCAGTAGAGATCTGCCACCTGATAATGAGGATGATGATTGGACCTCAGGAATCGCAGACTGGATTTAAGACAGCCGACTCCCTATTCTGGTGCTGGTGATTCCTTCTGGCTTGTCAGGTCTTGGTTTTCAGCTCTGTTCCAGTCATCTAAAGCTAAGTTTTTCTGCTAATGTTCACACTTGATTTTGTTGGTCTATTCAGTTTTTTGTGTGGTCAGCTAGCCCCGGCTGGGGCTGTGCTGAATTTCCACTCTTATTTACCTGTATTTGCTAATTTGCTTTTTGTCCCTTATTAGATTGGCCTCTTTTTGCTCTGTCTCAGAATATTTCAGAGTGCTGATATAGTGGGAGAAGTCTAGTGACTTCAGGGTTAATTTTGCTATCAGAAGTGTTGGACATTATTTTTGTAGGGTTTTTTGCAGATTGCAGACAGTGTCTTTCCTTTCCTATCCTTTCTAGTTAGTTTGGGCCCCATCGTTTGCTCAGCCTATTTTCCTGCCTGTGTTTGTGCTTTCATCTTGTTTCACCGTCAATACATGTGTGGGGGCTGTCTTTCCTTTGGGGTCTGCTCTGGGGCAGTTAGTTTTCCCCTTTTCTTGCTTCAGGCTTATGTAGTTCTCTGGCTGTGACGAAGCGTCTAGGATCATCGTAGGTACGCTCCACGGCTGCTGCTAGTTGTGTGGTTAGGATCAGGGATCTGCAATCTGCATAGTTACCAACCTCTCTGGTTTTCTGTGACTTAGCTTGTTTTGTTTTTTTCTCCTCGCTGACCCATTCATAACACCAGGGTTCTATTAAGGGATCATTGGTATGCAAGTCAGGGCAAATCCACTCAGCGCTCTGGTTCTGATCCCAGGCTCTCTTAAAGGGATCCCAGGTATGGAAGTGAGGGCAAATCCACTCTACGCATTGGTACTGACCCCAGGCCTCTCTTAAAGGGATCTCCGGTATGGAAGTTAAGGTAAATCCCTCAGCGCTCTGATTCTCACCCCAGGCTTCTATTAAAGGGATCATTGGTATGGAAGTCAGGGCAAATCCACTCAGCGCTCTGGTTCTGAAACCAGGCCTCTCTTAAAGGGATCCCCGGTAAGGAAGTTAGGACCGTTCCACTTAGCTCTCTGGTTCTGACCCCAGGCTGATGGGATGATGTGGGATATTAGGGGTAGCAGTCCGGTGGCTCTGGTTGACAGGATGATGTGGGATATTATTGGTAGTTGTCCGGTGGCTCTGGCTGACGGGATGATGTGGGATATTAGGAGTAGTAATCCGGTGGCTCTGGCTGATGGGACAATGTGGGATATTAGAGGTAGTAGTCCGGTGCTCTGGCTGACGGGATGATGTGGGATATTAGTGGCAGTTGTCCGGTGGCTCTGGCTGATGGGATGATGTGGGATATTCGGGGTAGTGGTCCGGTGGCTGTGGCTGATGGGACGATGTGGGATATTAGGGGTTGTTGTCCGGTAGCTCTGGCTGACGGGATGATGTGGGATATTATAGTGAAAGTGGTTATGCGGAGTGGGCAGGGCTCTACACTCAACTTATATATATATATATAATCATTATAATTTGTTATAACTAACCGTGGTTAGTTACTATGCCCGGGCAGCGCCGGGCACTTCAGCTAGTGATGAATAAACTTGAAAGACTTTCACTCTTTTCTCGGAATCACACCCAGTGGTGACAGGCAAAAGTTGTAATACTGCAAACGGACCGGCAATTCTACCGGCCTTAATTTGTCACCACCACCTCTGGATGCAGTTTCACAGATTTTACATTTTTTACCCAAATACACCCGAGGCCATTAAAAGGAGGGGAACAACAAAACCTTAAGAAAAACCATCAGTTGGTACCTTGGACGTCTTGCGGTTTGGATACTGTGAGAATCATCTGGGAATAGTGGATGAGGGCAGGGATATCTCGCCCAGATACCTTTCCTATGTAGCCTAGTCTGGTCAGTATCTCACCTGGTTACTAATGAATTATGGGAGGCGGATATAAAAGGATGCCAGGCGGTTGTGCGCGTGTCTCAGCCTGGGGACACAGAGAGCCTGTCTGTGTGAGATACACACGTGAATGAAAGCAGTGCCTACGGTAACTGTGGTTTGGCTGGACGGGAGAAGCCCGCCAGTTGGTATTTAG
This sequence comes from Dendrobates tinctorius, assembly GCF_039654945.1. Taxonomy (NCBI): domain Eukaryota; kingdom Metazoa; phylum Chordata; class Amphibia; order Anura; family Dendrobatidae; genus Dendrobates; species Dendrobates tinctorius. The sequence continues at coordinate 14,730,504 of NW_027361750.1, read as the reverse complement.
GTTGTACCTTGTTTATTTAGTGCCGGACAGGCAAGGATTTGTTTTATGCTTTTTTTCCTTTATGCATTGCTTTCACCTTTAATAAACCTGACCCAGTGTCAGTTATACCCGGAACCCGGCTGTGCGCCTGAGTTTCATACTGAACGCACGTGACCTTTGACCCCAGCAAAGGCGATCCCGGAGTGTTTTATCACATTGTGGTGGAGAACGCGGGCATCACGTTGGACGCATGAACATGGAGGACGTCGTGAAAGCGCTGGTACAGTCCACCGCCGTCCAGCAAGAAGCTAATCGGGTGATGATGGCCCAGCTGAAGGAGTTGGTGGACATGACAGTTACTGATAGTTCGCTTCTCCAGCAGGTGGTGCAGCGCCTGGCAAGCTTACCTGAGGTTAACCAGGAAGCCGAGTCGAGAGTGATTCACGTGAGTCGGTACTGGCAGATGACGACCGAAGATGACATCGAGGCATACCTGACCACGTTTGAACGGACGGCGGTGCGGGAAAAATGGCCAAAGGCCCGCTGGGCCGGCCTAATTGCCCCGTTTCTTTCCGGTGAGGCCCAAAAGGCTTATTATGACTTAGAACCTGAAGCCGCGCACGACTTTGACAAACTGAAAGCTGAGATCTTGGCCCGGCTGGGAGTGACGACCGCTGTCCGTGCACAGAGAGTGCATCAATGGACTTATCAGCCGGATAAACCACCGCGGTCACAGATGTTCGACCTGATCCACGTGATGAAGAAGTGTCTACAACCCGAGGTGCTGACAGCGCCAGAGATAATCCAGAGAGTCGTCCTGGACAAGTACCTGAGAGCTCTACCGCCAGCCTTGAGGAAGTGGGTAAGCCATGGAAATCCTACAACGGCAGATCAACTGGTGGATCTGGTTGAACGTTACTCCATGGCAGAAGGACTCTGTGACGACGCTACCCCACCTCGTTCTTCATCATCTCCACGTGGAACTGGTAAGACTGTTCCAGGGAGGAGACGAGAAGGAAAAATCCCTAAGACAGTGGGGGAGGAAAACGGGACTGCCCGCACTGCGAGGCCAAGAGTAACGAACTATGGTCTAAGCAAGGGGCCTGTTAGGTGTTTCCGCTGCCAAGAGATGGGCCACATTGCTGCGAACTGTCCGGTTACTGCTGAACCCATGCAGTGTGACATCACAGACTCTAAAAACCGCATGTCTATGGTTGCACGGGCAGTGTGAATGCCGGTCAAAAGGATGTGGAAAAACACTTGTGTGATTTAACTGTTGATGGCAAAAATGTGGTGGCATTGTTAGACTCAGCAAGTGTGGTGACTCTGGTGAAGGCCAGTCTGGTGTCAGCCCCGACTGGACCATCACACAAATTTTCTGTAACGTGTGTGCATGGAGACCTGTTCGTACCACACCACGGTCATATGCATTACTACTTCCTATGGGTCTGTGCAATATAAAGTGGGACTCGTCTGTTGTGAGTTCATTTTCCCCTTCATTACTGAGGCCCGAGAAACTCCCTCTTCTGGTAAAGAAAGGTAGTGAGCCTGATTGTCAAACACCTGAGGCTGATGATTGTGACTGGCTGAGTGGAGTTACGGACTGGATATAATGCTGCCGACGCCCTTCTGCCCTGCGGGTGATTTCTCTGTGGGATCCTTGGAGACCAGTCTGAATTCCTGCTCCTCCAAAGCTAAGTTTGCTGCTCGGCCTTTTGCTTTTGTGCTTTGACTTTGTTTTTGCTTTGTTTTTCTGGATTTCTGCCATTCCCTGCTGGGGTGTGCTGAATTCATTTAGCTCTGTCTTCTGAAAATACCTGAGTGCTGATTCAGTTTTTGAAGCCTAGCTGCTTCAGGGCCTTTTTCATATCAGCTGGTTGGCTTATGTCTTTGATAGGGTTTTGGCAGATTGCAGACAGCAGCCTTCCTATCCTTTCCTATCTAGGTAGTTTTGGGGGCCCGTCTTTGCTCAGTCTATCTTTCTGTCTGTGTAAGTATTTTCATCTTGCTTCACCGTCATTATATGTTGGGGGCTGCCTATTGCTTTGGGGTCTGCTCTGGGGCAGTTTAGATTTCCCCTTTCTTTCTTTAGGCCTATGGATTTCTCCGGCTGTGATCGAGGGGTCTAGGGCATCGTAGGAACCCCCCACGGCTACTGCTAGTTGTGTTGATAGGTTCAGGGGTCTGCAATCTGATAGTTGCCAACTTCTCTGGTTTTCTGGACTTAGCTTGTATTTCTGCTTTTGCCTCCTACGGTGACTCAATCATAACAGAATCACCCGCCATACCGCAGATCCTAGGGTACTCAATTGCAGGAAAGAATTGTATAAAAAAAAAAAAAAAAAAGTGTGTATATTTTTTCCTCTATATCTCTGAGGCCGTAGGGGGAATTTTTTTTTTTCTCTCAATGGAGATAAAGCAATTGTCTGATCGAGTGGAGCAGCTCGCTGCGGAAGTGCGGGGAATTTCCACCTACCTTGCTCATTCACATACTGCTGAACCAAAGATTCCTACACCTGATGTATTTTTTGGGGATCGGTCTAAATTTTTGAATTTCAAAAATAATTGTAAATTATTTTTTGCCTTGAAGCCTAACTCGTCAGGGAGCTCCGCGCAGCAGGTTAAAATTGTCATCTCTTTGCTGCGTGGCGATCCCCAGGATTGGGCGTTTTCTTTGAAACCAGATGATCCTATTCTGACTAATGTGAACGCATTCTTTCAAGCTTTGGGGTTGTTGTATGACGAACCTAATGCCATTGATCAGGCTGAAAAGACCCTGCTGGCATTGAGCCAGGGTCGTGATTCTGCAGAATTGTACTGTCAAAAATTCCAAAAGTGGGCAGTACTTACTACCTGGAATGATAATGCCTTGGCTGCTCTCTTTCGGAAGGGGTTGTCAGAAGCCGTAAAAGATACTATGGTGGGATTTCCTGTTCCCTCTGGTCTTGACGATTCTATGTCATTAGCCATTCAGGTTGATCGGCGTTTGCGCGAACGCAAAGCTGCACGAGAGGGGTTGCCACCTGTTGAACAAATGTTTGAACCTATGCAATGTGATAGAGTTTTTTCCAGAGAGCAGCGTCAGGAGTTCAGAAGGCGTAATAAGTTGTGTTTTTTCTGTGGAGATGCCTCGCATATTATTTCTGTCTGTCCCAAACGAGAGAAACGCTTTGCACACACGTTTTCTGTTGGGGGTGTTCAACCTAAGTTTCTTCTGGCTATTACTCTGATCTGCTCCCTGTCCACATTTTCCGCCAAGTCGTTTGTGGATTCGGGAGCAGCCCTAAACCTAATGGACTTGGATTTTGCTAAACGTTGTGGATTTCCGATGACACCTCTGCAGACGCCTATCCCTTTGAGGGGAATTGATGCTACTCCTTTGGCTAAAAATAAACCCCAGTTTTGGACCCAGGTGGTAATGCGGGTCGCCCCAGACCATCAAGAAAATTGCAGATTTCTGGTGTTGCATAATCTGCATGATACTGTTGTTCTGGGGTTTCCCTGGTTACAGATTCATAATCCAGTTTTGGATTGGAAATCTGTGTCTGTGGTGAGTTGGGGTTGTCGGTGTGCCTTTAGTGAGGCTCCGGTGTTTTCCACCTCTCCTCAGTCGCATGATGTTCCTGATTATTTGGCGGACTTTTATGATGTATTTAGTGAGAATGAGTCTGCTTCTCTGCCTCCTCATAGGAGTTATGACTGTGCAATTGAACTGAGCCCGGGGTGTAAATTTCCCAAGGGTCGGCTCTTCAATTTATCTGTACCCGAGCACGAGGCTATGCGATCCTATATTAAGGAGGCGTTGGAGAAGGGTCATATTAGACCATCCTCGTCACCCTTGGGTGCCGTTTTTTTTTTGTAGCCAAAAAGGATGGATCATTAAGACCTTGTATTGATTATCGTGCCCTCAACAAAATTACTGTTAAATATCAGTATCCGTTACCCCTGATTTCTGATCTATTCTCCAGAGTTAAAGGTGCTTGCTGGTTTACCAAGCTTGACCTCAGGGGGGCGTATAATCTTATTCGCATTAAGCATGGGGATGAATGGAAGACGGCGTTTAATACTCCGCAGGGACATTTTGAGTACCTGGTGATGCCTTTTGGGCTCACTAATGCCCCTTCTGTCTTCCAGTGCTTCATGAACGATATTTTCCGAGATTTTGTCGATAAATTTTTGATTATCTATCTGGATGATATTTTGATCTTCTCCAAGGATTGGGATTCTCATGTGGAACATATTCGGACTGTGTTCCGGATCTTGAGGGAGAATTCCCTGTATGTCAAGGGATCTAAATGCCTTTTTGGAGTACAGAGGATTTCTTTTTTGGGATTTATTTTGTCCCCGTCAACTATTGAAATGGACCCGGCCAAGGTACAGGCCATTCACGATTGGGTTCAGCCCACTTCTTTGAAGGCCCTCCAGAAGTTTTTGGGTTTTGCTAATTTTTATCGGAAATTTATAGCAAAATTTTCTAGTATTGCCAAGCCATTGACTGATTTGACTAAAAAGGGTGCTGATGTGTTAAATTGGTCTCCGGAGGCTGTTTCTTCCTTTCAGGAGTTGAAGCGAAGATTCACCTCCGCCCCGGTTTTGCGGCAACCTGATGTCTCACTTCCATTCCAGGTAGAGGTGGATGCTTCTGAGATTGGTGCAGGAGCTGTTTTGTCCCAAAAGGATCCTGTAACATCTAAAATGAATCCCTGTGCTTTCTTTTCCCGAAAGTTCTCTCCATCTGAACGTAACTATGATGTGGGGAATAGGGAACTGTTGGCCATGAAATGGGCATTTGAGGAGTGGAGACATTGGTTGGAGAAAGACAGAAAGACAGTCTGAGGCTTCTTCATCTGATATTGATACCTCTGATACAGAAAGGACAGAGAGGGTATCGGGGGGTACTTATCAGTACAGAGAGACGTTGTCGAGACAGAGATGGCAAGGTGGGAGGGGCAGATATGTGAAAAAAGGAAGAGGGTCGCACAGGGGAGGTATACGAATGCCAACTCCCTCTCCAGGTTCCAATTTAGTATCTGGTTTAGGTTCTGGTTCTGCTCAGCCCTTTACCCCAGCTGTCTCCTCTTCCTCTTTTTTGGAACAAGGTGCGAGGACAGGTTATCAATTAAGAACTCGGTTCAACCATTAAAAGGTCAGATTATAAACCTATCCTCGCACATCCTCACTATGGATGAACAGAGTGTCCTCTCAAGAGGCCTGAATTTTGTGCCATTGAATAGGTTCAATTGTTTTGAGTGGGTAAAAGATCTGAATTTGTTTTGTAGGAAATTCAAGTGGAAAAAGTTCTTTAGACACAATAGTCGTGAGGCCTGTAGACAACAGGGCCTTAATGAGGAGGACATTGAAGGATACGAGGCGCTCATTGGACTTCTAAATGAAAATAATAGAGCCCCCATTGCTGGGAAAGGTCCCTTTACTACTTTAAGAAATAAAAGCGAAAAGATGCCACCTCTGGGGGATATGGGAAACATTGATATCTTTGCCAGTTTGGTAGAAAGGGACCTTAAGAGATTAACAGGACCAGAATGGGAGAATAATGATAATTTGTTGACCAGTGAGAGACTAGCACTTGAGGCCTTAAAGAAAAATGACCAAATAGTAGTGAAACCCTCCGACAAAGGGGGTAATATGGTAATCTTGAACCACGCTGAGTGCCGTAAAATGTGCCAGGCTATACTGCAGGATAATTCGACATATGAGGTCTTAAAAGAGAATCCTATGGTCACTTTCAAAGGGGAGTTGCAATTGATTGTGGATAGGGCCCTAGTGGAGGGCTTGATCTCAAAGACTGAATTTGATTTCATTATTCCTAAGTTTCCAATGGTAGCCACCTTTTATGCATTGCCAAAGATACATAAGGGCCTCAATCCCCTCAAAGGGAGGCCGATTGTATCAGGTGTGGACTCTTTGACACAAAATAGCGGTTTATATATCGACCAGATAATATGCCCCTTTGTGGTCTCTATGCCATCATACTTAAGGGATACATCCGACCTATTGCTAAAATTGGAGGGCGTACATCTGGAGGGGGATGCTTGGTTGGCTTCTATTGATATAGAAGCCCTCTATAGCAATATACCACATGACGTAGGCATCAGAGGTGTGGGACACTATTTGAGTCAGAGGTCAATAGCTTGTAGAGGGCATAATACTTTTTTGTGCTCGCTCTTGCGATATGTATTGACCCATAATGCATTCTGTTTTGATGGAAAATTCTACCACCAGCTCAGGGGCACTGCGATGGGGTGCCCCTGTGCCCCTTCGTATGCAAACCTGTTCCTGGGCTGGTGGGAGGAGACTATTGTGTTTGGAGGAGAAGAGAAGTGGTGGCACGGTCTGATTTCTCTGTGGTACAGGTTCATAGATGATGTCTTTATGATATGGACAGGGGAAAAAGATCAGTTTGAAGAGTTTGTAAGAGAACTGAATCAAAATAATGTGAACCTGAGATTTACCTCAGAAATTCATAAAACCGAAATACCGTTTTTAGATATCAAAATCAAAAAAGATCTAATGGGAGGTGTCTCCACTAGTATATTTCGGAAACCGACAAGTACAAATAGTTTATTACATTGGCAGAGCCACCACCCAGTTCCCCTCAAGAGAGGCATCCCGAAGGAACAATTCCTACGATTGAGGAGGAATTCTTCCAGGAATGACCTGTTCCATAAACAGGCTGGTGACATGTTCTGTAGGTTTAAGGCAAAGGGATACCCACAACATGTTTTAAACACGGCGTATGACTTTGCAAGGAAAGCAGACAGGGGTAAATTGCTGCAGAAACGTGAGACTGGAGACTCGACAGAAGTAATAAGAGTCATCGGGACTTTTGATGTAAATCATCAGGAGGTTAGGAAGGTCCTGTCCAAGCACTGGGATGTCCTTAGGTTAGATCCGGATTTGAAAAATATCATTGGTGAGCGTCCCAATATTACCTTTAGAAAGGGCAAATCAATCAAGGACATGCTGGTCCATAGCCTTTATAGGAGACCAGGGGTTGGTGGGACATGGCTAGATAGGAGACCCTGCGGCTTTTTTAAGTGTGGGGATTGCAGTTTTTGTAAATATATGAGACCAGGGAAGTCCTTTTGTAGTGCGAGTACAGGCAAGATTTTCTATCATCGTGACTTCTCTAACTGCAAGACAACAGGGGTCATCTATATGGCCACGTGTTCGTGCCCTAAAAATTACATAGGTAAGACTAGGAGAGAGTTCAGAAGAAGAGTGGGGGAACATCTTGGGGACATAAGGCATCAAAGAGAAACCCCGCTTGCAATGCATATGTGGACGTGCCATAAAGGCGACCTCGGTGACATCAAATTTTGTGCTATAGAGGTTGTTAATGTTAACCCAAGAGGAGGTAATGTGGACAAGGTGATTCTTAGGAGAGAATGTGAATGAATATTCAGGATGGAGTCCCTAGAGCCGAGGGGGTTGAATGAGCAACTGTCGTTTGCCTGTTTCTTATGAGCCACAGTAGAATAATGTGTTCTGCTTTGAGGATATTGGTCTTTTGGGTTTTGTTTGTGCTTCCCATTTTTAATGGGATCCCCATGCATTGTCATGGAATATTGGATATATATAAAAAAATTCCCCTCCTCACTGCCGTATCTAGATCCACCCTCTAATGAATGTGAGCAGCTCTTATTAATCTCAGCTCCATTGGCATAATACATTTTTTAACAGGTGTGTGCTAGGGATGCTGTATATATATATTGATGCATATCTATTATTATCTCCAACTATGTTTGCAAATCATTTAACATCGGATTAACAACTATAGGATCTATATATATATGCTATAATGCTTTTTTTCCTATAGGTATATATATTTTGATTGTAAAAGAGTGTTCAATTCATGTAATGAGGGGCATGCCCACTGACTCCTGTTCACACCGCTGAAGGTTATGATGCGATTTACATTTGCGTACCTGCGTGCTAATCATCATGCCGAAAAAAGAAAAACATATTAAGACTACTGAGCATCGGTCTATATGCCATACCTAGCGCTTTACTGTGGATTTATTTGGAGAGTGTATTTTACATGTGGGTGATATACTTCGGAGTGGACAGCGATTCTAAGCCGCATCGCTTTGAGAGCGCTGTGAGATGGCTTATCCACAGACATTTGATTGGCGATCCAGCAGTGACGCTGCGTATGTGTCAGACGTGGCAAACAGTTTCAGCTCTGCTGATTGGTGAATGCTGGGAGACTTTCTGTCTGAGGACATCGGATTGGTCACCATGACGCTGCTGGAGATTCCGGTTAGCTGATTGGAGCAACAGTGGATGGGTGTCGAGGCAATTGGCGCGCAGAGACGCCATGCAACGTGAGTGGGCGGAGCTGTTGCTCTGCGCGGCGACTTTAAAGAGGGGAGTTGCACTGAGTATCGGTAAGCTATTTGCACCTTTATGGGACACAAGATATCGTAGCATCGGGCCTCCTGATGAGCCTAATAAGGCGAAACGCGTTGAGGCGTTAACTGGTTGTTGGCAGGTGGCAGAAAATGCAGATGAGTATCGCTGTGGCAGTTCTGCATTTTTTCTGTATTTATACAGCAATGAGATATAGCCTTTATCCGTTCTGTGTGTTATGACTTATTAGAGTCAGTGCCTTTTCTATATATTAAGAGATCTTCTACATGAGATTGAGGCACTATTCACAAACTGTTTTTTCTATTATGATGTCTCTTGCTCTAATCTGACCACCGATTGCCATATGTGTTCTATTTAATTTTAACCTCTTTGCTTTGGGACACAGGGTCCTCTTTAGAGCAGCTTGGTCTCTGTCTAGAGATAGGGGTTCCCATATCTTGCATCGGGTAGAAGGGACCACTAGTGGCGGTAGGGCTTATCAGGGCCCCTAGGGACAGCCATCGTTGAGCGGGGGCACCACAACGTTCCCCCCTAGGGTGCCAACCTCCGCGGACAGGCAGGATACAGCTTAGTCTTTACGAGGGATTCCAAGGTGTCACCTTAGTATGGGCTTGTTTGTTTGAACACTTTAATTTTTGTTTTCCATCTTTAGTCACGCTTTTTCTGGTGTATACCACATTTGTGGTTTTTTAAACAATAAAGTACCATTTTTAAGGGATATATATGTATGATTTGACTTGGAGGGAGCTAAGCATCAAGTCGTGGTCCTCACTGACCACAAGAATTTGATTTACCAAGAGTCGGCTAAGCGCTTGAACCCTAGACAGGCTAGGTGGGCCTTGTTTTTTACACGTTTTGATTTTGTGGTTTCTTTTCTTCCTGGAACAAAGAATGTCAAGGCAGACGCCCTCTCTAGGAGCTTCCTTGCTGATTCTCCTGTGGTGACCAAGCCTGCTACCATCTTAGGCGAAGGAGTAGTTCTTTCTGCCATCTCGCCCGATTTGAGACGTGTTCTGGAAGAGTTCCAGGAGGACAAACCTGAGCGTTGTCCCAGTGGAAAGTTGTATGTTCCTAACCAGTGGAAGAAGAGAGTGATGTCTGAAGTTCATTGCTCTACTTTGGCTAGTCATCCAGGTATTTTTGGTACTAGAGATCTGGTGAGTCGGTTTTTTTGGTGGCCCTCCTTGTCTCGTGATGTCAGGAATTTTGTGCAGTCCTGTGGGACGTGCTCCCGGTCTAAATCGTGTTCTCGCTCTAGTGGGTTGTTGATGCCTTTGCCTGTCCCCAAGAGGCCATGGACCCATATTTCTATGGATTTCATCTCTGATATGCCTGTCTCTCAGAGGATGACTGTTATTTGGGTGATTTGTGATAGGTTCTCTAAGATGGTCCATCTTGTACCACTCCCTAAGTTGCCGTCTTCCTCTGAGTTGGTGCCCCTGTTTTTACAACAGGTGGTTCGTTTGCACGGGATTCCTGAGAACATTGTATCTGACAGAGGAGTGCAGTTTGTGTCTAGATTTTGGAGAACTTTCTGTTCCAGGCTGGGAATTCAGTTGTCCTTCTCCTCTGCTTTTCACCCTCAGACCAATGGGCAGACAGAGAGAACAAACCAGACCTTGGAGTCATATTTGAGATGTTTTATTTCTGCTGATCAGGATGATTGGGTTTCATTTTTGCCCTTGGCCGAATTTGCTTTGAATAATAGAGCTAGTTCTGCCACTTTGATGTCACCTTTTTTTTGTAACTTTGGGTTTCATCCTCGATTTTCTTCAGGGCAGGTGGAGCCCTCTGCCTGCCCAGGTGTTGACACTGTGGTGGAGAGAATGCACCAGATCTGGGACCAAGTGGTGGATAAGTTATCTCTCTCCCAGGAGAAGGCCCAGCGGTTTTCCAACCGACATAGGACCATTGGTCCCCAGTTTAAGGTTGGTGATATGGTGTGGTTATCATCAAAAAATATTGCTATGAAGGTGGCTTCTCCTAAGTTTAAGCCTAGATTTATTGGACCTTACAAGATTGTGGAGATTATTAATCCGGTCTCTTTTCGTTTGGCTCTTCCTGTCACATTTAAAATCCATAATGTGTTCCATAAATCTTTGTTGAAGAGGTTTGTTGAACCTGTTGTTCCGGGGGTGGCACCTCCAGACCCTGTATTGGTTGAAGGTAACATGGAGTATGAGGTAGAGAAAGTACTGGATTCCCGTCTGGCTAGACGGAGACTCCAGTATTTGGTTAAGTGGAAGGGTTATGGTCAGGAGGATAATTCCTGGGTCTCCGCCTCTGATATTCATGCCAAACGATTGGTGCGTGCCTTTCATCGGGCTCACCCTGATCGCCCTGGTGGCATAGTTGAGGGTTCGGTGACCCCTCCTCAATGGGGAGGTACTGTTGTGAGTTCATTTTCCCCTTCATTACTGAGGCCCGAGGAACTCCCTCTTCTGGTAAAGAAAGGTAGTGAGCCTGATTGTCAAACACATGAGGCTGATGATTGTGACTGGCTGAGTGGAGTTACGGACTGGATATAATGCTGCCGACGCCCTTCTGCCCTGTGGGTGATTTCTCTGTGGGATCCTTGGAGACCAGTCTGAATTCCTGCTCCTCCAAAGCTAAGTTTGCTGCTCGGCCTTTTGCTTTTGTGCTTTGACTTTGTTTTTGCTTTGTTTTTCTGGATTTCTGCCATTCTGCTACTGCTAGTTGTGTTGATAGGTTCAGGGGTCTGCAATCTGATAGTTGCCAACTTCTCTGGTTTTCTGGACTTAGCTTGTATTTCTGCTTTTGCCTCCTACGGTGACTCAATCATAACACTCGTCCCTGCATTATTGCATGATGTTATCTTGGGCCGGAACTTTCCCCACTTCTGGCAATTGTGGGAGAATCAGTTGATGCCCCAGGGTAATAGTGTACATGGTTCTTCTCTCAGGGCGCGTGTGGGTCCCGAACCCCTGGATGAGGTCCCCCTGGAAGACTCGGGGGAAGATTCTGCTGGAAATGACCTGCAGTTCCCGTTTTCAGTTATGGCGGGTGATACGGAGGAGACCAGGGAAGAGGAGGCCGACAGCCGTCCACCTCCCAGTATGCCGGATTTGGAAGTTCAGAAAGATGACTTCCAAAGCGAGCAAATAAAGGATCCCACCCTTTCTCAGGCTAGGACAAATGTAAAAGTGATAAATGGGGTACTCGTAGAACCTGGCTCTAGGCTGGCATATCCTTACATGGTCCTGGAGAATGATTTATTATATCAGATAGATAAAAATGGGGAAGACACGGTGCAACTATTAGTCGTGCCAAAACCCTACCGGCGGCAGGTGCTGGACCTGACCCACGGACATGTGATGGGAGGTCACCTGGGAGTCCATAAAACCACCGAAAGGATATTACACTGTTTTGTTTGGCCAGGCATGCATCACGATATTCGTGTAGATTGTGAGTCTTGTCCTGACTGCCAAGCCTCTGCACCTAAGCCCCAGTTCTGTAGCCCTTTGGTACCCCTACCTATTATTGAGGCCCCAATTGAGAGGATTGGGATGGATTTAGTTGGGCCCCTTCCACGGTCTGCATGTGGACACCAACATATCCTGGTCATCTTGGATTATGCCACTCGTTACCCGGAGGCCATCTCTTTGCGTAACACGGCCACCAAGACGATTGCCAAGGAGCTGGTGCATGTGTTTAGTAGGGTCGGTATACCAAAACAGATACTCACCGACCAGGGGACTCCCTTTATGTCCAGGGTAATGAAGGAGCTCTGCCGGTTGTTACAAATCGAACCATTATGCACATCCGTGTATCACCCTCAAACAGACGGGTTGGTCGAACGGTTCAATAAAACTCTAAAGCAGATGCTGAGAAAGGCGATAGACAAGGACGGGAAGAACTTGGACTATTTACTTCCGTATTTGCTTTTTGCCATCAGGGAAGTGCCCCAGTCTTCCACAGGATTCTCGCTTTTTGAGTTATTGTACGCCTGACGTCCTCGCAGACTGTTAAGACGTCGCCAAAGAAACCTTGGAGGGTCATGTCACTCCGTTTAAAACGGTGATAGATCACGTATCCCAAATGCAGGACCGTAGAGCGGCTGTGATGCCTATCGACAAAGAACACATGATGCAGGCTCAAGGAGCCCAAAAAAGAATCTATGATAGGGGCGCCAAGTTCCGTACGTTTGCACCCGGAGATAGGGTGTTGATCCTGGTCCCCACGGTGGACAGTAAGTTCCTAGCAAAGTGGAAGGGCTCCTTTGAGATTAAGGAAAGAGTTGGTGAAGTAAACTACAAGGTATACCAGGCAGGTAAACAGAAACCGGAACAGGTTTATCATGTAAATCTGATAAAACCCTGGAAAGATCGGTCTGCCTTGTCAGCGGAGCTGGCCCGTCCCGTCTGCTCGCATACCGTACCGGAGGTACGGGTTGCAGAGATTCTCTCAGAGCGGCAAAAGACTGAGGTCAGGCAGTTTCTACTTCACAACCAAAAGTTTTTCTCATTAAAACCCGGGCAGACTACGCTAATGAAACATTACATCATAACGGAACCTGGTGTCACAGTTCACGTGAAACCCTACAGAATTCCGGAAGCGTGCTGTGAAGCCGTTTCCTGAGAAGTGAAGGTAATGTTAGAGTTAGGTGTCATTGAGGAATCGCACAGTGCTTGGTCCAGCCCGATTGTGTTAATTCCTAAACCGGACGGCACCATCCGGTTCTGCAATGACTTCAGGAAACTGAATGCTGTCTCAAAATTTGATGCCTACCCTATGCCCCAGGTCGACGAGTTAATAGATCGGTTAGGAAAAGCCCGGTATATTACGACCCTAGACCTAACAAAGGGGTATTGGCAGATTCCTCTGGCGGAGGCGGCCAGAGAAAAGATGGCATTTGCTACGCCGGAAGGTTTATTTCAATATGTGTATATGCCGTTTGGACTGCACGGAGCACCGGCGACCTTCCAGAGACTGATGGATCGAGTCCTGAGGCCACATAGGCAGTACGCTTCGGCCTATTTGGATGACATTGTCATTTACAGCTTGGACTGGGAGACTCATCTCCAGAAAGTACAAGCTGTGATTGACGACCTGTGGGAGGCAGGTCTAACCGCGAACCCCAAGAAATGTCACATCAGGCTAGAAGAAGCCCGGTATTTGGGGTATGTAATTGGGAGGGGTATTGTTAAACCCCAGGTCGATAAGATTCAAGCGGTTCAGGACTGGCCGCAACCAGTCAACAAGAAGCAAGTGCAAGCCTTTCTGGGGATCGCCGGTTCATCCCCAATTTTGCAGCCATCGCTACCCCCCTGACGGATCTTACCAAAGGAAAAAATTCCGTCATGATTAAATGGAATTTAGCGGCTGAAGAAGCCTTCCATAGCCTAAAACGGGCACTTTGCTCTCAACCCGTACTGGTGACTCCGGACTTCCGCAGCAAGTTTATGGTACAAACGGATGCCTCTGATACCGGTATCGGGGCCGTACTGTCACAAGCGAGGGACGGAGTGGAACACCCAGTCCTCTATCTCAGCAGGAAGCTGAATAAGCATGAGCAAAAGTATGCGGTAGTGGAAAAAGAGTGCCTAGCCATTAAGTGGGCTCTAGAGGCCCTCAAATATTACCTGATGGCCGAAAGTTCAGGCTGATCACTGACCATGCCCCTCTGAAGTGGATGCACTTGCACAAGGAAAGGAATAGCCGGGTGACCCGGTGGTTCCTTGCCCTGCAGGCCTACACTTTTACGGTGGAGCACTGCCCAGGGGTACAGATGGGGAATGCAGATGCACTGTCCCGAGTGCACTGTTTGGCGGGTGTCATTGCTCGACCGGAGAGGTCTGAGCAGAGGGGGGGGATATGTGAGAATCATGTGGGAATAGTGGATGAGGGCAGGTATTTCTCGCCCAGATACCTTTCCTATGTGGCCTAGTCTGGTCAGTATCTCACCTGGTTACTAATGAATTATGGGAGGCGGATATAAAAGGATGCCAGGTGGTTGTGTGAGTGTCTCAGTCCGGGGACACAGAGAGCCTGTCTGTGTGAGAGACACATGTGAATGAAAGCAGTGCCCACAGTAACTGTGGTTTGGCTGGACGGGAGAAGCCCACCAGTTGGTAGTTAGGTTGTACCTTGTTTAGTTAGTGCCGGACGGGCAAGGATTTGTTTTATGTTTTTTTTCCTTTATGCATTGCTTTCACCTTTAATAAACCTAACCCAGTGTCAGTTATACCCGGAACCCGGCTGTGCGCCTGAGTTTCATGCTGAACACATGTGACCTTTGACCCCAGCAAAGGTGATCCCGTAGTGTTTTATCACAATACTGCTCTAGCCATATTAACATATTCTCCAGTTTTACCGGTGTCGATGCCTTTCTTAACGCATTCGTTTGTGGAGGGCTGATCTGGCAAGTTGTTTTTTTTAATAGCATCTTGCCATTGGATGCATTCCTCCACAAAAGGAACATTCATGTCTATACTTACGTGCATGAGGCCATTTGGATTGGGACTCATTAAATGCAAAGCAGCTACCACTTCTAAGCGCTGTTTAGGTTGGCGGCCTCAGCAAACTATCCTACTTTGTCAGAAAAATTAAATTCAACCAGAGACCCACATCCTTAACTACCCATTTAAGTGACAAGTACACTGCCAAATTCTGTTTAAAATTTTCATCATAGAAATACTAGCTAAAGCAGCTGAAATTTTTGTATGCTTATAAGACTATATCTACATGCTGAAATAAGCCTGGACATTTTTGGGGGGACCTTTCTCCCATGATGCTGGCATATACAGTTGTTTGAAAAAGTGTTTGCCCCTTTCTAATTTCCTATTTTTTCCATGTTTGTCATACTTAAATGTTTCAGATCACCATATTTAAATATTAGACAAAGATAACACAAGAAAACCCAAAATGCAGTTCTTATATTAAGGTATTTATTATTAAGGGAAAAATAAGTCCAAACCTACAGGGCCCTGTGTGAAAAAGTGATTGCACCCTAACTCTAATAAATGGTTGGGCCATCCTTAGCAGCAACAACTGCAATCAAGCATTTGCGATAACTGGCAATGAGTCTTTTACAACGCTCTGGAGGAATTTTGGCCCACTCATCTTTGCAGAATTGTAGTAATTCAGCCACAATAGAGGGTGTCTGAGCATGCATCTCTTTGTTAAGGTCATTTCACAGTATCTCAAACAGATTAAAATTCAGGAATGTGACTAGGACACTTCAAAGTCTTAATTTTGCTTTTATTAAGCCATTCAGAGGTGGACTTGCTGGTGTATTGTGGATCATTCTCCTGCTGCATGACCAATGTACGCTTCAGCTTGAGGTCACGAACAGATGGCCAGACATTCTCTTTCAGGATTTTTTGGTAGACAGCAGAATTCATGGTTCCATTTACCACAGCAAGTCCTGAAGCAGAAAAACAGCCCCAGACCATCACACTACAACCAGTATATTTTTCTGTTGTATGATGCTTCTTTTTTTAAATACTGTTACTTCTACACCAATTATAATGGATATGCCTTCCAAAAAGCTCAACATTTGTCTCATCAGTCCAGAGAGTATTCTCCCAAGTCTTGGGGATGATCAAGTTGTTTTCTGGCAAAACTATGTTCTTTTTGCTCAGCAGAGGTTTTCGTCTTAGAACTCTGCCACCAGGCCATTTTTGCCCAGTTCCTTTCTTATGGAGGAATCATGAACACTGACCTTAACTGAGGCAAGTGAGGCCTGCAGTTTTTTGGATGTTGTTGTGGGGTCTGTTATGACCTCTTGGATGAGTTGTCGCTATGCTCTTGGGATAATTTTGGTCGGTCGGCCACTTCTGGAAGATTCACAACTATTCTGTGTTTTTGCCGCTCGTGGATAATGGCTCTCACTGTGGTTCGTTGGAGTCCCAAAGCTTGATAAATGGCTTTATAACCTTTTCCAGATTGATAGATCTCAATTACTTTGTTTCTCCTTGATTCCAGAAATTCTTTGTATCACGGCATGAAGTTTTGAGCTTCTTCACGTTGTCAGGCAGGTCCTATTTAAGTGATTTCTTGATTGAGAACAGATGTGGCAGTAATCAAGTTCGGGTGTGGCTAGGGATTGTGAACTCAGTTTCCGAAAGATGTGATAAACCACAGTTAATTTATGTTTTAATGGGTGTGGCACAATCACTTTTTCACACAGGGTCGTGTAAGTTTTTGATTTCTTCGCTTAATAATAAAGACCTTCATTTAAAAACTGCATTGTGTTTACTTGTGTTATCATGGTCTAATGTTTTAATTTGTTTGGGCAAACACTTTCAAACAATAGTGATACGCAAAATGCCTGCAGCCAGTTGTTAAATGACCTAGGTATAGGTCTGCGACTGTCCTCATCCTCTTTCCAATATATTTTGGCTAAAAACACTTTTAATGCTGGCAGCAATGACAATAAATCAACAAATTAATTGCGACACATCTTTTCCTTTAAAGAAATTGTTAAGTCATGACCTGTGTAGTTTCCCCGCTAGGTTATGACTTCTTTACAGCACGCCTCCCCCCACCCCTTTAGTAACCGAGGCTATAGGTATCACTATTGAGTCATGCTCCCTTGCCAATCCTTTCAGCCTCTCATCAAGGTGCTTGAAAACCTCCGCTACCACTGTAGCTTGAGAAGTGGACTTACAGAAGCCGACTGTTCTGATTGGGGAGAGCATACCAGTCACAATGTAGATAACTGTGATAAGGCAGTGGGGAGCTGGGTATGAAAGAAGTTGTAACCACCATCCAATGATTTCTCTTCTTGTGTGCAGTTCTGCCAGAAGGGATGACTCCTGTCCAGATCTCCAACATGTATGCTGCGTCTAACCCGAGACCAGCAATGATTTTATGAAGTTGGTGGTTGATCGATCTCTTACTGGCATGCTGACCTGTAGCGCTTACCTCTGTTCTGTCTTCTTCACCCTGCTGTCCTGGTCTCCCTCACTGGTGGAGAAAAGATAATCTTCCTTTTCTTCAGGTGCACACCATTACACATGCCCGCACCTCCCAATTAAGTCATCTCGCCTGCAATCACTTCGGAGGAGTCATCACTCCATGGTCACCGATTATTTGCTCCATCCAACAGACAGCATCTCCCGGCACGGACTCCAGGCATTTCTGTAGGCACACCATGGCTCCATCTTCTTCAGCTCATCCGGAGGGCGCCCATCAAGGAAAGTTACAGCAGAAGATCCCCAGGGAAAATTCCAGACGTTGGACTCGGTCTTCCAGCGCTCCCCTTTTTTAACCCCCGCTCACTATATTTAGATATCTGCATACAATCAGGGGGTGTACACAGGGTAGAAAACAGCATTCCCCTGCTACGGCCCCCCCAGACTGGTTAAGTTTATCATTCAATCACCTTCTGGGCACTCGTGTGCGCGACTTTCAGAATCATTGGGAAAGATACTTTCCAAAACTTTACACCTTCAGGAGAGGGACAAATAGCCAAGCAAGTAATGCAAGGTGTTCCCCTCCTGAAGGTCGGGGATCGCCATTCCAGCAGAATGTTAAACAGGAAATGTGAATGGATGGCAAGTTACAGGTCACACACATTTCACCTGCTGCACAACTTTAGTATTAATGTGCTCCCATATACTGATAGCCCTGACAGACCTCTGGAGCCATGTACAAACTCATGATGAGTAATCAACAAAAAGGTGTCCTTTTAATAAGGTACTGGATAGCACTTAAATACTTCACCATCCAGTGCCCCCACAAGAAGCTGGGTGAAACACTCAATGGGTTGAGAGATGCAGTGCCTAACACATTGATGTAGAGAAGATTCATTTTATAAGGTATTATTACCCATAAACAAATATTATTATACTGCACCTACATTGTAGTTGGAACCAGGGCTGTGGAGTCGGTAAGCCAAACCTGCGACTCCGACTCCGACTCCTCAATTTCCCTTACACCGACACCGACTCCAACTCCGACTCCGACTCCCACACATATTGCTTATATTTAAGTGAAAAATTTATTGTAGTACAATGTGAACCTCAGACATTTAATCATTTTTATGATCCAATAATCAAGATATTTAGATAGAACAGAATATATATTGGTGTACTACCCGGTTTTCATTCTTTTTGGTACAGATACGATATGGATAGACAGATATGGATAAATGGATAGATAGAGCAGATTTCTAATCTGCTTTTGCTATTGAAAACATTATCTATGAGCTCAAAAACCTTTCAGGTGATGCAGTTTTTTAAAAAGATGATCAGCTTTTGCAGCTGAAAAACGTATCCTCAAAAAACACAGGAAAAACGCTGTGTGTGAATGTAGCCTTAGATCAGGAATATAACAGCCATTTATAGGACATTTCATAACTTTCCCAAATTCCTATGAAAAAATATTCAGCACATCCTGCATTGAATTACTGTACCCAATTTATTATATATTTTAGGAGTCGGAGTCGGTCCATTTTATACCGACTCCAACTCCGACTCCACCAAAATGAGCACCGACTCCGACTCCACGACTCCGACTCCACAGCCCTGGTTGGAACTATAGTAGACTTAAATAATGGCAAGAAATAGAATACTCATTTATTTAGTTGTAGAATATAAGCCCGCAAAGGCAGGGTCCTCTCCCCTCTGTACAAGTCTAACATTGCTAGTTTGTCTACTGTTAGTGATATTTGCATTTTTATGTAACCCCTTCTCATGTACTGCACCATCAATATGGTGCTATAGAGAGATGGGCGGACATCTGGATGTTCGAGTCTGGCGGGTTCGGCCAAACAGTTACAAAAGGTTCAGGTGCCAGAACAGTACCCGGACCCCATTCACTTGAATGGGGGGCCCGAACATCCAGTGTTTGCTGCGCAGTCATGTGCATGACAGCGTGGCAAACACCGCTTCTTATTGGCGGGGAAATCATCCCCGCCGGTCAGAGAGCCGTGGTTCCCACGCTCTCGTAAGACAGTGTGAGCGATCAGCTGTGATCGGACATATAAAGCTCACCTCCGGTCACTGGTGTCAGCTGATGGGACTACTGATCCCATCATCCGACACCTGCTGCCGCTAATTACAGAGAGAGCAAGAGCGGAGGATGGGAGTATTCCCGCACTGTAAATAAATAATTTAAAAAAAAAAACTGTGTGTTCCTCTGTATTTTTGCTAACCAGTCAGACCACTCAAACTCACAGCTGGGGGCTGCAACCCTCCGCTGTCAGCTTCAGCAAGGCTGGTTATCAAGAATAGAGGGGTCCCCACAATTTTTTTTTAATTATTTATATAAATTAAAACGGCATGGCGTCATCCTATTTTTGACAACCAACCTTGCTGAAGTTGACAGCTGGGGGCTGGTATTCTCAGGCTGGTAAGGGGCCATGGATATTTTCCCCCCTCAGCCTAAAAGTAGCAGCCCGTAGCTGCCCAGAAAAGGCACATCTATTAGATGCGCCAAATCTGGCGCTTTGCCTGGCTCTTCCCACTTGCCCTGTAGCGGTGGCAAGTGGAGTTCATATTTTTGGGGTTGATGTCATCTTTGTTTTGTCCGGTGACATGAAGCATACGGCATATTAATGGAGTGGCGTCTATAAGACACCTATCTATTACTAATCCTATAGTTGTATGGTAAATAAAGACACAGACAGAATAAAGTCCTTTATTTAAAATAAGGGTATGTGCACACGCTGCGGAATCCGCTGCGGATTCATCCGCGCGGATTTTGCAAAATCCGCAGATAAATCTGCAGGTAGAAAGACCTGCGGTTTATCTGGGGATTAGCCTGCGGTTTTGCCCTGCGGTTTCACCATCTCCATGTCAATTCTTTCTGCGGTTTCAAAACCGCAGGAAAACCGCACGGAAAAATCCGCACCGTCTACACAGCGTTTTTTTTTTCCATTCATTTGAATGGTACTGTACACCGCAGCTAAAACTGCTGCGGGTCCGCAGCGGCCAAATCCGCTGCGTAACCGCAGCAGAATCCGCAGCGTATGCACACAGCCTAAGACTAGGCACAGTTTTCCATTTTTATTTAAACTCCTAATTCCAGAGAAGCCCTCAATCTCCTGTAATAAAAGTAAAATAAAAAAACAATATACCATACCTGTCCATCGTTCTGTCCAACGTCGTAATCCATGTCTGGGGGATAAACAGTTTTCAACCTGGATGGTGCCAAGATGCGTCCGTCCAGGCTGAAAACCACTGGTGAATGAGCTGCGAGTGCAGCCTCAGAGACCGGTGGTGACGTCATAGAGGTTACCTCCGGTTACTGAGGCTCTGTTCCCAGCCGGGCTGAACTGCCGTAACCTTGCCCGCCAGCACCGTGAGAGTGGGGGGACCCCACGCCGTTTTAATTATTTAAATTTATAAAAAACAGTGTGGGCACCCCTATTCTTGATAACTAGCCTTACTGAAGCTGACAGCTGAGGGTTGCAGCCCCCAGCTGGGAGTTTTGTCTGGCTGGTTAGCAAAAATACAGGGGAACCCACTCAGTTTTTTTTATTTATTTACAGCGCAGGAGCGGCTGATGAATACTCCCATCCGCCGATCCTGCTCTCACTGCAATTCGCGGTAGCACGTGTCAGATAATAGGATCAGTAGTCCCATCATCTGACACCATTGACCGGAGGTGAGTTTTATACCTCCGATCACAGCTGAGCGCTCCGGCTGTCTTTTGACAGCGTGGGAACCGCTGCTCTCTGACCGGTGGAGATGATTTCACCGCTGATTAGAAACAGTGTTTGCCGCACTGCCATGCACATGACAGCCGGACAAACACCCAATGTTTGGGCAGACGAATCTGAACAGTAACACGGACTTCCTGGTGAAGTCAGTGTTCGGTGTCCGTGCCCGATCAGTAGGTATTCAGTATGGACGCCGAACTTTACTTTTTGGGTTCGCCCATCTCTAGTGCTATATAGATAAAGAATAATAATTTAGTTGACTGGTACCA
Organism: Dendrobates tinctorius; assembly: GCF_039654945.1. Lineage (NCBI taxonomy): Eukaryota > Metazoa > Chordata > Amphibia > Anura > Dendrobatidae > Dendrobates > Dendrobates tinctorius. Next base: position 14,709,234 of record NW_027361750.1, on the reverse strand, counting down.
TCATTCAGCAATATTATGTCAAGCTTATCTGATTAGGCTTATTCTGTATCCCTGTCTGAGAAAACATCCATTTTTAATGCTTTTTATTCAACACATATACTGTATATTATTTTAGGATCTTTGAGTTCACTTCTTTGATTCTGGGGCATATGCTATATTTCCTCCGACTATGGTGATGATTCTCATGATCATGCTGCGGCAGACCAATGGGCTATCATATGAGCGCTCTTCTTCAGTCTGATTCTTCAGATGCTGTTGTGACTATTGACGGTGGCATCCGAGAAGTAAAACTGCTGGGATCAGAACTAGTTCTGGTCATGGAAACTGCAATGAGAGCTTCTGCTGAAGATGGAACGGGCACCGTCCCAATCATGTATGGGCACTTCATGAGGTGGCAAGATACATGCCACCAGAAACATCGCATGTGTTAAGGGTTTCCTCAATAAAAAGTGTTAGAAACCCCAACATTGTGGAAAGTGGTAACAAACGTCTCATTCCAACCATAGGAAATTCTTCTTAAAGCATCAAAATCTTTTCATATGTCCTTATTAGATATACAATATTGTTGGTAATGCCCATTAAGGAGTGAAGACCAGAGCATGGAGGACTAGGGACAAAGCCAGAATATTCAAGTCAACATTTAATTGTACGCAGTATCCAGGAGTGACCAGAAGGCGCCTCACTCTCTGCAGGGCAAGGATGAAATACATTCAGTGTAATTCGAAGTAACATATACATTAATATCTGTCCAATAACGGTGAATGCTGATTGAATTGTGAAGAAAAAAAACATTTTTTTGCCATCACATTAGCTGCAAACCATACAAAGTGCATAGCAAAAATATATTCTCAGAATGAATTGCACCACATTAAGCTTTAAAATGTCTTCAGAAAAAATACATTTGCTCAAAAACAGAAATATTTCCTGTGTACTTTGGGCAGTAGTTATATATTAGTGGGAATTGTGCTTCCGCGTCCTCAGAAAACTGGTGCTGACTTTTCCGCGCTGCAAAGTACAAAAAAAAAAAATATTAGACACAATGTACAATAAATATCACAATAACTCCAGGCACGTAATGAAAGAAAGTGACCCAAATTTAAAAGGTTGAAAAAAAACAAAACACCTATCTCTTGTAAGAGTTGTAAGAGCGGAATAAAACATTTTTTTTTCTTAATTTCGCCCCTCGATTGCGGGATTAAGTTTAGTTAAGTCCAAGTGGGTGTTCCAAGACACTTTTCTCAGGGGTGGAGGGGCTGCACTTCTTCTCCCTGTACTAGTTGCTATCTGATAACTTTAGTCTAAGTGGGTGTTAACTCTTTAACTGACAAATACTTTGTTACAAAGATATTAGCAATCAGAGGACAAATTAAAAAAAAAAGTTTTACATCTCTCTGCAGCCAATATTACATTGCGTGTCCAGTTCGCCATGAAAAATTTGGTGAAAGGTTCTCTTTAAAACATTTCTAAAATGGACTGAAGGTCCATTTTCACTGACCGACCTACTACACCGATCGGTCAACTTATACCAATCAGCGGTCGTTTAAATGCCCGTTTACACTGGCAGACCAAAGCAAATGACGCACACTGAGTGACCTATACGAGATTTCTCCATGCGCATAGGTCACCATAGCTCTCGGCAGAACGAGTCCTGTTTACACAGGAGGATGAACTGCTGAGAATGATGATTCACCCAATGAATGAGTATTTTTCTTCCAGCATGTGGCCGCGGCTCAATGCACCCAGAAGTGTAGCCGGAGATCAGAGTGTTCATGTACCTACACTGAGTGTGGCCTGCACTGATTCTGAGTGTCGCTGTGCTCCTCCAGCATCTGTGTGCAAACGCACTAACAGGAACAAGGACTTGAGTTTAGGGAGTGCTCCCTGTCCCCTTATTTGCATACGGAGTAAAAGTAAATTTTTCAGCAACTACTACTCTAAAATGTATGTCACTGGTACGATTCTTAGAAGAGCTCTGATCCCTATATAAATATTTAAGCAGCTGAAATTGCTGTTTGGGGGTGATGGTGTTCCTTTATGGCCCCCATAAACTTAGTATCAAAGTTGTTCAAACCTGCTGACTTTGGTGGGATTTGCCGACCATATGTCAAGAGAGAGAGAACAAAAGGATTGGGAGATTGAAATTTCAACATCCCAACCTTTTGTTTTCAGGAAAGTTTATGAGCTGTCACAGATATCTGGTAGCACCATTCTTTTCTCTCGCCATTGAAAACACATGAATGCTCAGTCACGCCGACTGCTTGTGTGTATGGTGGAGTTAGGAAAGATGGTGGTCTTTCCTCTGACCATAAAATGTGTATCCAGATTGAGGAAAAATCACTAGGACAGTGGAAGACAGCGGCCAATTGTGCTTCCATCCCCAGAGACATGCCACATGAGGGTATAATAGAGATCATAAGTTATAGCATTGAGTGCTGTGAAGCTGCTACAAAACACACATCATAAACTCCGTTTTACGAGTTTGAGTTCTTACCTAATAAATAGAGATTAAAAAAAAGTGCCACAAACAGATTTTCACTTTTTACATCTACAGCTGTTCTCAAACCTTAGCAGTGTCTACAAATTCACTGGTGTCCATGGAGGCAGTAGGGTCTTGTGGGCTCCATTTTTCTATAACGTTCTTACCTTCATTAACAAAGAAGTCGGCCATATAAAAAGCAACGTGCACGGCTTCTGCAATGTGGGAAATATCAGAAGTTTTTTTCCATTCAAATGGATTTTTTTCTGGATGCCACTGGACGCCATAAATAGGGTAATCATACGCTGTAAAACACAATGTGGCAAAACTCAGGAGCGAGTTCAATACAGCAACCAAATACAGAATTTGGCACTTGTGAAATATGTCAGAATTGTCATACAATCCAACCCATAATGTTTTAGTCTTCATCTTTGACCTTCTTCAGATTGTTAAAGAATCTGTGATATAAAGTGTAATGGTGTAAAAAGGAGGAGGAGAATGTCCGACTTCAGGGAATGGCACTTATAAAGGTCTATGGACCAATATACTCTGGTTTTCATACAGGGGTTTTTTTTCTTTTAGATTTATACAAAATCTGAGATACTAAAAAGAATACCCCGATACTATAGGCTCTGTGCACCTCACATATCACATACAAAGGACATTTTTCGCAGAGACATCAGTTAATACCTTCAAATGTGGAGATAAATTCCAGAACACCGTCAGAGTTAGTGGACAGGACGCTGTAGAATTTGCGTAGCTTCTCATTAGCTGTAAAGTTCTGTAAAAACACACAAACCAAAATAATGTTAGAATACATGAAGGGTACAAGAATAATAGGCTTAGTCAGTATTAGCCATTGCCAATAGAAACCAGGCAGATTTGAGCCATCCGATGTGGGTACCAAACCTCACGTCGCATTCCGATCGATGCGCACACAGAGTGTTATTAGAAGTTCTTGGAAGCGAAAACTAAAAGGGGTTTAACTTATCACAATGTTACATGACAAACAGGAAAGGCCATAAGGCCGGGGTCACACTAACCGACGCAAAATACGGTCCGTAGTTTACATGCGCAATACGGATGAATGACCCCTAAATAGTGCTCCGTATGTCATCCGTAAGCAAGGTGTGGTTGCGTATTTTGCGCATGTCTGCATCCGTATGTAATTCGTATGGCGAGATTTTCTCGCCGCCTTTCAAAATGGACATATAATGGAGCACTATGACAGGGTTTGTAAACAGAAACGAAATAATAGATATAGACACATAGAATGCATATATATATATATATATATATATATATATATATATATATATATATATATATATATATATATATATATGTACACACAAGTCATTGAGACAAACATACATACATACATATATACACACATATACATATATATATACACTCACTGGCCACTTTATTAGGTACACCTGTCCAACTGTGTGTTAAGACTTAATTTCTAATCAGCCAATCACATGGCGGCAACTCAGTGCATTTAGGCATGTAGACATGGTCAAGACAATCTCCTGCAGTTCAAACCGAGCATCAGTATGGGGAAGAAAGGTGATTTGAGTGCCTTTGAACGTGGCATGATTGTTGGTGCCAGAAGGGCTGGTCTGAGAATTTCAGAAACTGCTGATCTACTGGGATTTTCACGCACAACCATCTCTAGGGTTTACAGAGAATGGTCCGAAAAAGAAAAAAAATCCAGTGAGCGGCAGTTCTGTGGCCGGAAATGCCATGTTGATGCCAGAGGTCAGAGGAGAATGGGCAGACTGGTTCGAGCTGATAGAAAGGCAACAGTGACTCAAATTGCCACCCGTTACAACCAAGGTAGGCAGAAGAGCATCTCTGAACGCACAGTGCGTCGAACTTTGAGGCAGATGGGCTACAGCAGCAGAAGACCACACTGGGTACCACTCCTCTCAGCTAAGAACAGGAAACTGAGGCTACAATTTGCACAAGCTCATCGAAATTGGACAGTAGAAGATTGGAAAAACGTTGCCTGGTCTGATGAGTCTCGATTTCTGCTGCGACATTCGGATGGTAGGGTCAGAATTTGGCGTAAACAACATGAAAGCATGGATCCATCCTGCCTTGTATCAACGGTTCAGGCTGGTGGTGGTGGTGTCATGGTGTGTGGAATTTTTTCTGGGCACTCTTTGGGCCCCTTGGTACCAATTGAGCATCGTTGCAACGCCACAGCCTACCTGAGTATTGTTGCTGACCATGTCCATCCCTTTATGACCACAATGTACCCAACATCTGATGGCTACTTTCAGCAGGATAATGCGCCATGTCATAAAGCTCGAATCATCTCAGATTGGTTTCTTGAACATGACAATGAGTTTACTGTACTCAAATGGCCTCCTCAGTCACCAGATCTCAATCCAATAGAGCATCTTTGGGATGTGGTGGAACGGGAGATTCGCATCAGGGATGTGCAGCCGACAAATCTGCGCCAACTGTGTGATGCCATCATGTCAATATGGTCCAAAATCTCTGAGGAATGCTTCCAGCACCTTGTTGAATCTCTGCCACGAAGAATTGAGGCAGTTCTGAAGGCAAAAGGGGGTCCAACCCCTTACTAGCATGGTGTACCTAATAAAGTGGCCAGTGAGTGTATATATTTGACAGAGTTCTTCATAGCAGAATAGCCGCTAATTAAATTGCCGGCTTCTATCAAATCATTCCCCAACCCGACATGAAATGACACATGTTTTACATTCAGTAAAGCATTTCATTTCATGTTTTTTAATATGTCCCTGACTAATAATTAGATGCGGGTTTGTGTGCAAAATTTGGGAGTTGTAGTTGTTATTTTAAGGGGTTAATTAGTTGTTAAAAAATGTGGGCTTCCCATTGCCCTGTAGCGGTGGGGAATGGGTTAATCTAACAAAGGGTTAATGTCACCTTACAATCGAATGGTGACATTAACCCTTTGTTCGATTAACCCACCCACCCATGTGTAAGGCTATGTGGGTGTAGCAGCAGCAACAGCTGATTAATGAATAGTCATTCAATGGTGTGAATTATGTGTTAGATTCTAGTCACATTAAGGCAGTAAATTTTATTCACATCTATGCAGGTTTTTGCATGCAATTTTCTGCAGCCATGTGTTAGGCTATGGCGGTGTAGCAGCAGCAACAGCTGATTAATAAATAGTTATTCAATGGTGTGAATTATGTGTTAGATTCTATTCAAATTAAAGCAGTAAATTTTATTCACACCTATGCAGGTTTTTTGCATGCAATTTTCTATAGTTTTATTAAAAATGTATCTAATCAATAAATACTAAGTATATTGTTGGGCATATTATATTATTCAGGATACTGTAGTCATTTTCTTTAAATTTTGACTCATTATATAATTGAATTTGTATCCTTTTGCTGTTTATCCTTCCTATAAGTGTTGGTTTGAGGCAATGGTTTTATGGTTGTTTGTCAATTAATGTTTAATAAAACATGTATTTTATGAAATGAGTGACACTCTTGGTTATTGGGTCACCTGACAGTGACATAACCTTTGTGATATATTTGTGCATTGAGAGTGTAGCCCGCTCCTTTGAAGGATAATGGGCTTGGGTATTGTGCTTACCTACTGAATGTAAAACGTGGCATTTCATGTCGGGTTGGGGAATGATTTGATAGAAGCCGACAATTTAATTAGCGGCTATTCTGCTATGAAGAACTCTGTGAAACATAAATATATATATGTTTGTAACAATGACATGTATATATATATATATATATATATATATATATATATATATATATATATATATATATACACATATACACACACTATGTGTATATATCTATTCTTTCGCTTCTTTATTAAACCTGTCAGTGTGAGTTTACTGTATGGCGCACTGAATTGCCGGCTTTTCTAAAAGACACCGGGTGCGTATTTCTCGCAAGTCACATGTGTGGTCCGTGTGTAATGTGTATTTTTAGCACACCCATAGACTTTCATTGGTGTTCTACGGGCGTAGTACGCTGACAATCGCAGCATGCTGCAATTGGCACGGACCGTAGAATACGCCCGAGAAATATACGGCTGTTGGGAGCAAACCCATAGAGAATAATTTGTCCGTGTGTAATGCGTGCTTTTAACGCCTCTCACTCATCCGTATTCCTCGCCAGTGTGACCCCGGCCTAAGAGACATTATCAAGGGTGGGCCAATGTTGGGGCAGGTGCAGATGACTGTGTATAATTCTCCTTTGAAAGAATCATGTCAATTATGCAAATCACACTCTGATCACTTTGATTAGAGTGTGATAATACTGCGCTTCATTTCTCTCGGACATTGGACTGAACTTAGATGTCAGCCAAGTGCAGTCCGATGGTTTCCACAGATTCCTTGACTTGCATGGCCGAGTGCGAATCTGAATATCTGATCAAACTCGGAACTAAAGCAACTTTTTTCCTCGGTCCGACTTGGTATGAGCATACAATAACATTGGTTGAAGTGCAATCCGGTGTTTTGTCGGATCGTACTAGGACCAAAAATATGCTGGTCGGCACCTGCCCTTAGTTCAAGTAATAGATAACTATTGGAAGTGCAGGAAAAAAAAAGAAAGCTACGAAATAATACGTCCCTTTGACCATAGGGGTCCCAAAGGTGGGTTACTAACAGATAATAAAATTATGGCAATTCCTAATGATATGCCATTAATATGTGATACGAGGAATCCCCTTTAAAAGGAATGCTCTAGAAAAAAACAAAAAAAAACAAACACTTATGCCTATTACAGGGCCTGAGCTGCTGAAGTCATTGCATCTCTGGGTAGACGTATACTACAGTGTATCCGCTTTTTGCAAGAATGTGCATTTAAAGCACCATTCCAGTGTTTTGGCAGTGCCACTAATGTAAGTTTCCTGATCCTAGTCTTATACTCACCAGCTGCCCTCTTCATCTGTTCCTGGCGCCGCTCCAGTCCCGATCTGCCATCTTGTGACCGCAACTTCTGAGTGATCACAAATCAGAGTAATGGTCTCAAGTTCTCAAAGTACCGTAATTCTATGACAGCCTCATTGTGGATCTCGTAGATTTACACTGTGTAGTGACTTCCGAAATCGCCCAGCAAACACTGGAGCGTTCTGGCAGGTCACAAACTGCTGTAAATGGAGTGGAGCGGCGCTGAGAACAGAAGATGAAAGCGGCTGGTGAGAATAACACTAGCGGTAGGGTCACCACTCCAGTGGTGAAATAAAAAAAATACAAATGCTGGCGTGGTGCTTTAGAAGAGTTTCTGATATGAGAAAAAGGGTCTGCTTTTCCCCAGTGCTCCTCCTTGCCATGGGCTGTGTGGTATTGCATCTCAGCGCCCTATAACTTAAAGGGACTCAGTTAGAACGGATATCCTGTGCTCAAAGTACAAGTGCTCGGTGCAACGCGTCTTGGCCAAACATTTAAGTGCGCCTTCCCATCTACTCGTTTTCCGCCCAACCTCCACCCTCCTCTGATTCTATCAAGCCAGAGCTGTCAATCAAAGAACAGGAAAGGAGGAGATAGATGAAAACAAGCAGGTGGGAAGCTGCACTTAAATGTTTGGCCCCGCCACAGTGCACCGAGCGCCTGCACTTGGGTTGAAGAGTCATTATGTGCTAACAGACTGTTTTAAAATGTAGATAAGAGGCCAGAAAACATGCAGCCAAGAATGGCGCCATTTATTACATTAAAAAATAATAATCATAAGAGCCTTCACACTGATCAACATTTTATATCCTATTGATAGGTCATAAAACAACATTGTGGTAAGAAAATCCCTTAAACCTTAGAAATATTCAGCCATTCCTTCTTTTCTTGGTAAATACCGGTATCTGCTTTTAAGTACAGATTTCTGAACAACTAAAAGCTAAAAGTCAAGAACAAGAAATGATCAATCTAATTAACAGGGCAGGTCTAACGAGTCATTATCTGGATAGGACGGTGTCTGTACCTGTATGGAGAGGCTCCAGGAGTGGAAGTTTGCCGTAATGAACATGGTGGAGAGGGCTTTAAATAACGTACGTGGAATGTTCTGGAATAATTTGCTATTTAATACATCTAGAAAAGAAAAAAAAAAAAAAAAAAGGTTTAGGGTAAAGAAATGTCATTTCCTTCCATTTTCATATACAATTCGTGAACAGTGAGCCGGTTTAGGCTAGTTTCACACTAGCGTTTGTGAGCGCAGCGACGGCCTGCGCACGGCCGCCGCTAAGCCCCGCCCCTGCCGCGCCTCCGCCGGTAGCTCCGCCTACCGGCGCATGACGCTGCATGCGCCCTGCGTCCCCTATCTTTATCACTGGGGGCGCAGGCCGTGCGCAGTATGCGTTTGGCGGCGCATGCGCCTTTTTGACGCATACTGCGCACGGCCTGCGCCCCCAGTGATAAAGATAGGGGACGCAGGGCGCATGCAGCGTCATGCGCCGGTAGGCGGAGCTACCGGCGGAGGCGCGGCAGGGGGTGGGGCTTAGTGGCGCCCGTGCGCAGGCCGTCGCTGCGCTCACAAACGCTAGTGTGAAACTAGCCTAAGACAGAGGACACAGTCCTCTCTACAAAACGTATGCAGGTGCAGCTTCAGCTATAGGTACACAGAAACATGGCAGCCGCGAACTGGCATACATTTCACTCACAATTTAGGCTAGTTTTCTGGCATACACTATAGTAAAATTGTCATGCTGCAATCAGCCCGGACAATTTTTAATAACAGCAAGATTTTTACACATGTACCCCTTAGACCAAATGTTGTGACTTTTGGCATAGAGGAATAATCCATTCTCCCTTATGTCTCGCTCATATGTTGTTCTCATCATGGGCAGCGTACAGGACACCAGACTGATCGGCTATATATCATTACAATTTACAGTATTTGTTAGCACTAGTAACTTATATAAACCCCCGATAATGCCTTTTTCCCCCAAATGTAATTTGCCCACAATTTTGATTTGAAAAGTCACAAAATATGTTGAACGTTTGGAATTTTCACAACAGTTTCTCCCGGCTATATGAAAGTGAGTGGCGCCTGGGTGTGACACTACAGCTTGTCCAATTCATGGCGAGCTGTAATATTCCTTATGACTCTTGTTGAGGAGGCGTGGTGGAGTCAGATGCTCCCGATTCATCAAGACCGGTGAGAAAAATCGCCAGTCTTGATACATCGGGGCCCAAGGGTCCATCCTCACGTGTACACGGATGTGCAAGATGTCCTGTTCTATGGACCCACAATGTACAGCACCACCGCAAACTATACAGCACACAACTTCTAGTGAATCCTTGACTGCCTTTAAGGAGAGAAAAACAGAAAAATACTGTGTTCTTATGGCCTTCTGTATCGCTGTGATTGCTTGTGTATCGCAAAATACACAAGCCATTGTTAGAACATGGCCTGTTGTCTGGTTATAGGACGTGAATGTCCTTGATTTCCCGCAGTTTCCTACATTCTGTATTGATTGTGGTGATAGAAGGTTAAGAATGTCTCATATTGCCCAAGGGGTAAGGTTTCTCCTTGTGGAGAGTGACATGCTAGCTCGTGCTTGTCAAGCGAAGGAGGCTTATTCGCCATGCAATGCTCCTCTGGGAAATTTAATATGCAAATTGCCTCTTCAGAGAGAAAGAGGACTTGAACTCTATAGCGCCACCAGTTGGTAGTAGCGATCCTACAAGTCACAATCAACCCTTTAACGAGTCTTTCAGCTATAGAGTTCAAGTCCTCAGAGTTCAGTGCCTCTCTGAAGAGGCAATTTGCATATTAAATTTCCCAGAGGAGCATTGCATGGCGAATAAGCCTCCTTACCCTGACAAGCACGAGCTGGCATGTCACTCTCCACAAGGAGAACCTTACCCCTTAGACCTCAGTCCAGAGCCTCTCACCTAGCCAAATCAGATCTCATACTTTGCACTGATGAGGGCCAATAGCCCGAAACACCATGTCTGCAAATTGAGATTCTGATTTGGCTTTTATCCCAAGTCATATTACAAGACTCGTTAAAGGGTTGATTGTGACTTGTAGGATCGCTGCTTCCAACAGGTGGCGCTATAGAGTTAAAGTCCTCTTTTTCTCTGAAGAGGCAATTTGCATATCGTATTGCCCATGGAGTCCTGTCTGTGGGCATTTTAATACAGTGTTTGAACTGATTGTTTGGTTGGTGCGTAGGAAATGATTCAGTATAACTAGTATTACATTCAGATAAACCCCTGCTCTCTCTATGCTCTGCCAATCAGTAGGTGAGAGCGCCCACTGGACTTCTACGACTGTACATACAGAGATAACTATTACAGATGAGCGAACATGCTCAGAAATTGCCTAACAAACAGGAGATACATGCATGTGTTGCGGCTGTCGAACAGCAGGGACAAGAGCATATTTTTCGAGCACACCGAAGACACTCGGTTAGCACCCGAGCATGCTCGGATAACACCTTATTCCAGGACGTTCGTTCGTCACTAATAACTATACAAAACCCAAGACAGAAATAAAATGGACAAATACCCTTCTGTAAGTAAATAAGTAAAAGCAATATAGTGCATATAAACACTGGATGTGATTAAAAAAATGTTCCTGTGCTGAGATAATCTTATAAATGTAAGAAAGAATCAGCTGTAATCCCCTGCTGTCCTGTCTGTATACTCTATTGCTCCCTCCGCCCAGAAGATGTAGAATATCCGACCATATTTCTGCACGGTCAGACACGGCCATTACACAGTACACAGCAGGGGCACATTTATAAGACTATCTCAGCACAGGAACATTTTTTTAAGCACATTCAATTGTGGAACTTATTTTTATTCTAAGATTTATTAATTAAAATGTACTTAATTTGTGGGACAACCACTTTAAGTCTTCTCCCTGTCATACCCACTACCTTTTGGTCCAGTGCGCTCATGAAGATAGGAACATGAGGCAACCCCTTGAAAGTAGTTGATCTTTGCTGCTGGATGCAAAGTGCAGACAATAAACCACCTGGCCGTCACCAAGCAACTTGCCCTGTGACAACTGACTCCTTCCTGAAACATATTGCTGGTGCCCACCAATATGAGGCAGTGCACTGTACTGAGTTTAGTAAATGATACGGCAGGATTTATAGGGTCCATTCTTGCTTAAAGGGAATCAGTCAGCAGGTTTCTGCCACCTCATCCGAAAGCAGCCTAATGCAGGCAAAGAGAAGTTGAGTCAAACGATGCATCACTGGGTGCAGCAGTTCCAACAGAGTTTTGATTTGGCAATACAGCTAACCCCGCCCAAACCAGGCCCAATCCTACACAGCCCTTACCCATATGCATGTCACTTGACAACGGTAAGGTTTTTAATATTAGAGTTAGGACTGTCCCAGTTACGGTCACCATGGAGTGGTGGGATGGCTTTCACATTTTTGTGATAAAAAAACATGTTATCTAAGTACACTATATTATTTTCATGTACTGTGCTGTTTATATATTTACCGCAGGGTATTTAATCAGTGACCTGTGTGAACGCGCGCTTACAAGCTGCATGCACATCAGTTTACATCTCAATTCTTAACTTTGTATTTTTTTCTGTATATAGAAAGTCCAAACACAGTGAGGTGCCTATCACAGGAGGGGGAGTATTAGGCTATGTGCCCATGTAGCGATTCTGAAGCAGAATAAACCTGAGCAGAATCGCACATCCTGCTCCCGGGAAAACGCATGCATTTTTTTACGCGCTTTTGTAAGCGTTTTTGCATGCGTTTTCCTAAGCATTTTTGCCAATATAATTGATGGTATGCGGAATCGCGTGCGATTCCGCAAAATTAATGAACATGCTGCGTTTTTAATCGCTAAGCGTTTCCACAGTGGATAAAAACGCACCATTGGAACAACATGTGCGTTTTTCATTAAAAATCAATTGGATGCTTTTCTTAAGCATTTCTGCAGCAGAATCGCTTGTCTAAAAGCGCTGCAGAAATGCTTAAAAAACGCTACGTGGGCACACAGCCTAAGGGTCCTTTTACATTTAGCGATGCACCAGCGATCCTGACTATGATATGACCCGGTTAGGATCGCTGGTGCATCACTAAATGATCGCTAGTGAGCTGCCACACAGGCAGATCTCACAGCGATGCAGCAGCGACACAGCGGACGATACTTAGCTTTCAGACACGGCGATCCTGACGTCCTCCCACCAACCTCCACTCGTCGGCGCCACAGGAAGCGCCCGACGAGAAATGGAGTTGCGCGATCAACGACAGACAGCGGGGGAGCAGGTCGGAGGTAAGTATTACACATAGCGATATTGCTGCTACGTCACCAAATCGGTGATGCTTTAGCGATATCGCTACATGTAAAACCCCCTTAAGAGTAGCATGCATAAGCTGCTGTGTCCCAAAAATGATAAGCTCCTGGTGCTAAAACAATCATTGCAAGCAAACAAAAGCATGGAGCTTCATAAGAGAGGCATGGCTGAAATCTATGTTTTAAGCCCTACAGCACAATGTCTTCAGATTACATAGCAAAAACCTACTGACAGATTCCCTTTATTCACAGACAAATATTCATATAATTTGGATTACTGAACTGTGAATATCGATCCTTCAAATTACAATGCTCGCAAGAGGGTTGTCCGGTGACACTCACTGACACAGGTGAGCGGCACTGATAATACCTGTCAGGATGCATATTTCCCATCTTAATCAATAGCACAGGCAGGGCTGTGGAGTCAGAATCGTGGAGTCAGAGTCCATGTCCATTTTGATGGAGTCTGAGTTGGAGTTGGTATAAAATGAACTGACTCCGACTCCTAAAATATATAACAAATTGGGTACAGTACAATGCAGGATGTGCTGTAAATATTTTCATAATAATTTGGGAAAGTTATGAAATGTCCTATAAATGTCTGTTCTATCCCTGATGTAAGAATCTAAGCTTTTAGTTGAGATGAATCTGTGTTGCACGTTATGTACATGCTCAGTAGTGAGGCAGGGCTGTGGAGCTGTAGGTGAGATGAATCTGTGCTGCACTTTATGTACATGCTCAGTAGTGAGGCAGGGCTGTGGGATCGTAGATGAGATGAATCTGTGCTGCACTTTATGCACATGCTCAGTAGTGAGGCAGGGCTGTGGAGCTGTAGGTGAGATGAATCTGTGCTGCACTTTATGTACATGCTCAGCAATGAGGCAGGGCTGTGGAGCTGTAGGTGAGATGAATCTGTGCTGCACTTTATGTACATGCTCAGTAGTGAGGCCGGGCTGTGGAGCTGTAGGTGAGATGAATCTGTGCTGCACTTTATGTACATGCTCAGTAGTGAGGCAGGGCTGTGGAGCTGTAGGTGAGATGAATCTGTGCTGCACGTTATGTACATGCTCAGTAGTGAGGCAGGGCTGTGGAGCTGTAGGTGAGATGAATCTTTGCTGCACGTTATGTACATGCTCAGTAGTGACCAGTGCTGTGGAGTTGTAGGTGAGATGAATCTGTGCTGCACTTTATGTACATGCTCAGTAGTGAGGCAGGGTTGTGGAGCTGTAGGTGAGATGAATCTGTGCTGCACTTTATGCACATGCTCAGTAGTGAGGCAGGGCTGTGGAGCTGTAGGTGAGATGAATCTGTGCTGCCCGTTATGTACATGCTCAGTAGTGACCAGTGCTGTGGAGTTGTAGGTGAGATGAATCTGTGCTGCACTTTATGCACATGCTCAGTAGTGAGGCAGTGCCGTGGAGTTGGAGTCATGGAGTCGTAAATCAGGGAAATTGAGGAGTAGGCATTGTTGGTTTGGCTTACCAACTATACAGCCCTGAGCACAGGTGCCAAATACTTGTCAAACACGCACAATTTTTGGCAGGTACCTGCTGACACAACATCATTAGTGCCACTTACCCCCAGTGAGGAAGAAAAAAGTGATGGACTTATCAATGTATAATGGCTTTTCCTGGGTGGGCTACTAAAAACAACATTCAATTTACAAACTCAGTAAACAGACAGACACAATTGATGGGGCATATGATTGACAGGAAGATCCAGCCAACCATAAAAATCCTGTGAATTAGGGGCAAATTGCGGAGAATCGATGGGGCCATAACACTGAAGCACATGCACTGATTCATTGTACAGGTGAACACTGTGCTCCATGTCCTGTACTGCTCTCTACACGAGGCTTTGAAGATCTTTATGGATAGGGGATAACTTCCAAATTCTGTGCATCCCCTTTAATAAGTCAGTGAACGCATAAGCTACGATGTACAGCACATACTACACAATGTACTTACTTTCTGTGAAGTTTAGAGGCAATGAGATGTCTTTTGTCTGGGTCAGCGTTAGTAACAGTTCTCCACTTGTCAGTACAGTCAATTGCTCAAATCCTAAACAGGTCCCCCAGATAGGAAAGTAATCGCCTTTGTCATTAGCCTGAGAGAAGGAAAAATTGCCATAATTAGTTCAGTAATGTTAACAGAAGTAAAGAAATGACTACTACAAGTAAGGATCCGTTCACATCACAGCCCTCCACAATCTTCACCGAATGAAAAGCCGTCTGAGAAGGTTGAGGTAAGAGGTCTCAGTAGAGCAGTCACATACAGTAGTGTTCTAAAATAACAGCAGTGTGTTCAAAATCATGAGTTAATCACAAAATCTTTATACTAGTTTTTATTTCCAGCATTGGGAACATGGCACACTGATGTCTAATTCGAAACATGAAGAGAAATGTATATCATTTTGAACTTCTTTACAGAAAATAACAAAAAATGAACATTGGGCTGTTCTAAAAAAAAATAGCAGTGTCTGCATTTGTCTTTACAAACTCACAAAATGTATATTTTTAATGACAATTTATCAATCCTAATATTTAGTTGTACACCCACAGGTTTTTAGAACTGCTTCACATCTATGTTGTATGGAGTCAACCAACCTCTGGTCCCTGTCCACTGTAATTCCAGCCCAGGATGCTTGGACTAGATCCCACAATTTTTTGGCATTTGTTGGCTTTGCCTCAGAAACAGCATATATGATGTCACCCCACGAGTGTTCTATCGGATTAAGGTCTGGGGATTGGGCAGGCCACTCCATAACCTCAATTTTGTTGGACTGGAACAAAGATTTTGCTTGTTTACTGGGGTGTTTAGGGTTGCTGTCTTGTTGAAACACCCATTTCAAGGGCATATCCTCCTCAGAGTAAGGTAACATGACCTCTTCAAGTATTTTAATATATGCAAACTGGCCCATGATCCTTGGTATGCAGTAAATAGGTCCGGCGCCATAGTAAGAGAAACATGCCCATATCATGAAGCTTGCACCACCATTTAGCTGTCGGAACTGCATTACTTCCACTTGTAATGAGTGCCCCCTGGTCCTTAGTGTGGTCTTTGGAAGGAATAAGTCATGTGCCAGTCCTTTGTACTGACCACACATATATACATGTAAATGAGATCTGCTCTGAGATCAGCCACCTCAGATTGTTGTGACACATTAGGAAAGTACTAGCTTGTGTAGTAAGGGTACTCTAAATACCTTAATATTGAGATTTTTTCTTTTTCAATGGTCTGACTCACAAACTATTATTCTACCTCTACGAAGCTTTATATCTGCCAATATTAATGGTCCTGGAGACTCTTATTGACCCTCACTCTATCCAAACCCAAACACACTGCTAAGCATGATTCAGCTTTCCAGATTATGTCCTTTAAACTGCTTCAAAGTACAATGGTGATAAACTATGAGCAGCCACACAAGACACTAGGGACTCCACACAGTCCTCTCTTATTTGTGGGAGGATTCTTCCAGCTTCACACATCCCAGTTTCTGGTCCTGTGCAGGTCTCCTGAGCAGACCTCAAAAGCCTGATAGATGTATATGAGGCTGTTGAGTTCAGCTCAGGAGAACTGCAGTGGGTACGTGCATCACGGTCCTTACACTGACTATGAAACTGACATGTGAAGCCAGCCTTAGGCTACCAAAATACAGTGGGGAAAAAAAGTATTTAGTCAGTCAGCAATAGTGCAAGTTCCACCACTTAAAAAGATGAGAGGCGTCTGTAATTTACATCATAGGTAGACCTCAACTATGGGAGACAAACTGAGAAAAAAAAATCCAGAAAATCACATTGTCTGTTTTTTTTTCATTTTATTTGCATATTATGGTGGAAAATAAGTATTTGGTCAGAAACAAAATTTCATCTCAATACTTTGTGATATATCCTTTGTTGGCAATGACAGAGGTCAAACGTTTTCTGTAAGTCTTCACAAGGTTGCCACACACTGTTGTTGGTATGTTGGCCCATTCCTCCATGCAGATCTCCTCTAGAGCAGTGATGTTTTTGGCTTTTCGCTTGGCAACACGGACTTTCAACTCCCTCCAAAGGTTTTCTATAGGGTTGAGATCTGGAGACTGGCTAGGCCACTCCAGGACCTTGAAATGCTTCTTACGAAGCCACTCCTTCGTTGCCCTGGCGATGTGCTTTGGATCATTGTTATGTTGAAAGACCCAGCCACGTTTCATCTTCAATGCCCTTGCTGATGGAAAGAGGTTTGCACTCAAAATCTCACGATTCATGGCCCCATTCATTCTTTCATGTACCCGGATCAGTCGTCCTGGCCCCTTTGCAGAGAAACAGCCCCAAAGCATGATGTTTCCACCACCATGCTTTACAGTAGGTATGGTGTTTGATGGATGCAACTCAGTATTCTTTTTCCTCCAAACACGACAAGTTGTGTTTCTACCAAACAGTTCCAGTTTGGTTTCATCAGACCATAGGACATTCTCCCAAAACTCCTCTGGATCATCCAAATGCTCTCTAGCAAACTTCAGACGGGCCCGGACATGTACATGGGACACGTCTGGCACTGCAGGATCTGAGTCCATGGTGGCGTAGTGTGTTACTTATGGTAGGCCTTGTTACATTGGTCCCAGCTCTCTGCAGTTCATTCACTAGGTCCCCCCGCGTGGTTCTGGGATTTTTGCTCACCGTTCTTGTGATCATTCTGACCCCACGGGGTGGGATTTTGCGTGGAGCACCAGATCGAGGGAGATTATCAGTGGTCTTGTATGTCTTCCATTTCCTAATTATTGCTCCCACAGTTGATTCCTTCACTCCAAGCTGGTTGGCTATTGCAGATTCAGTCTTCCCAGCCTGGTGCAGGGCTACAATTTTGTTTCTGGTGTCCTTTGACAGCTCTTTGGTCTTCACCATAGTGGAGTTTGGAGTCAGACTGTTTGAGGGTGTGCACAGGTGTCTTTTTATACTGATAACAAGTTTAAACAGGTGCCATTACTACAGGTAATGAGTGGAGGAAAGAGGAGACTCTTAAAGAAGAAGTTACAAGTCTGTGAGAGCCAGAAATCTTGATTGCTTGTTTCTGACCAAATACTTATTTTCCACCATAATATGCAAATAAAATGAAAAAAAAAACAGACAATGTGATTTTCTGGATTTTTTTTTCTCAGTTTGTCTCCCATAGTTGAGGTCTACCTATGATGTAAATTACAGACGCCTCTCATCTTTTTAAGTGGTGGAACTTGCACTATTGCTGACTGACTAAATACTTTTTTTCCCCACTGTACTTGGGCCACCAAACTAAATTCTAGATCATTTTTCTTTTTACAGAATTTTAAGAGTGAAAAAATTGCAGTGGTTCGGATGTTTGTTATTTTTTTAATTTGTATTTTTTAACTCGCCATTAGAGTCTAGTTACTGGAGAAAACCCATCAGCTCAGCCGTGCTAGAGAGGGAAAGATCGGGACCTTGCCATCATGGGATTGTTGGGTCCATTAGATGTGGCTGTATTCTCTGCTCAGTGGGTAACAATTGTTGAGTCCATGCATAGGATACAAACTAACATCTCCTTTACGGGGTCCAACTGCTGAAACCCCACCAATCCCGAGAATTGGGGCTTCTGTGATTGGAGCGGTGGTCAATCATGTTCGTTCCCGTGATTTTTATATGTGACATATCCCCTATAGGGCTATGTGTTTAGTTTATAATGTCATATTTATGTTGTATGCTGCATAACTATATTTTTTGTAATCATTATGTAGATTAATAAAAAAAAATTATGTAATATCTTTAGTCCGTAATATCCTGACTAAGGCTACTTTCACACTAGCGTCGTGCACTGTACGTCGCTATGCGTCGTTTTGAAGAAAAAACACATCCTGCAAAAGTGCTTGCAGGATGCGTTTTTTCTCCATAGACTTTTATTAACGACGCAGTGCGACGCATTGCCACACGTCGCAACCATCGTGCGACGGTTGCGTCGGACCGTCGCCACCAAAAAACGTTACATGTAACGTTTTTTGGTGCGTCTGCAGCATTTCCGCCCCCGCTTCCCAGCACCTCACAATGGGGCAGCGGATGTGTTGAAAAACAGCATCCGCTGCCCCCGTTGTGCGGTGCTTCCACACTATGCGTCGGTGCGCTGCAATGTCGCATAGCGACGTGCAGTGCACGACGCTAGTGTGAAAGTAGCCTAATATCGACGTTATCATGTAACTTCTCTATTTCCAAGAATTTCTTTATGCTTTTTTAAAAGTGAATCATTTTGTGTTGTGCAATATCAGTCATAGTTTGTAACTTTGCAGTGGGTATCCCCCTTCCTCTTTCCTGCACATGTAACATTATGATTTTCCGTCATTTTGTTACAGGAACGGCATTCTTCACTTCTCCAAAGTACAATTGTGGTGCATAATAAACAGCCGCAACCAACGCTTGTGAGTTCACACAGAGATCTCAGACTTGGGAGGGCTTTTATCCATGAAGCACCAATCCATGAAGCTCTGGAATATATTTGGCAATAGATGAGGATTACGGTGATTCAGAGTCCACGCTGCCCAAGGTTCAAAGGTACGATCACACACAAAGGTGAAGCATGAATGCGGTTTAGGTCAACGCGTTTTGAGGTTTTCAAACTTCTTCATTAGGACCAATCCACAATGATTGAATATATTTTTTGTGTATTTTCATCACTTTTAGATGGAGTCTGAAACTCAGAAGCAAAAACAAACTACATTTTATAATGCCCCCATCGTTTTAAATCATGTAAATAAGTCTTTTTGGAAATACACACTGTCGCCATATGTTCTTCTGAGCGGCGCTATTGCTTACAGCTTGGTCCGCATCATGTGATCCTGGCTGAAGAGGCGGCTGACGTCACGTCAAGTACCAGAATCCTTTGCATCACCCAGGCATGAACACTCCTCCGACTGACTGGGCTGTGGGCGGAGTTTCACCGCACGTCACAGCCCAGGATCGGGCGCACGTTTGCGACCAGTGAAAGCAAAGGACAGGGGGGACTTTTAGGATCGCTACTTCCCATAGGTGGCACTAGAGTTCTAGTTCTCTTCCTCTCTGAAGAGACAATTTACATATTTCCCAAAGGAGCACTGAGGCTTAAAAGTCTCTTCACCTCAACATGTCAGGCTTCGCAAGGAGAAACGCTACCCCTTGGATCCCGGTCAGACGCCTCTCACACAGCCAAACCAAATCTCACACTTTGCACTGACGAGCGGGAGTACCCAAAAACGCAGTGTTTTCAAATGGAGATTCTGGTTTAGGCTTTTGTCCTAAGTTGTGTGACAAGGCTCGTTGGAGAGTCAATATTGACTTATAGGATTGCTACTTCCTATAGTTGGCGCAAGAGCTCTAGTCCTCTTCCTCTCTGAAGAGACAATTTGCATGATTCCAAATAGGTAATGTTATCTCACTACTGACTGCTATCCCACCATAGTCATCCCATACACTGAATGCCCGGATAGTCATCCCATACATACTGGAATAGAAGAATCCAGGATATCTATAAACAGAAAGATAGTGAGGAAACACTTAGCTAACCTAAATGAATTCAAGTCTCCAGGTCCAGATGAATTACACCCCAGAGTACTAAAGGAGATAGCAGAAGAAATTTTTGAACCCCTCTCCATAATCTTTGAAAATTCTTGGAGAACAGGAGAAGTGCCAGAAGACTGGAGAAGAGCAAATGTTGTTCCTATCTTCAAAAAGGGGAAGAAGGTGGACCCAGGCAACTATAGGCCGGTGAGTCTGACTTCTATACCAGGAAAGATCTTTGAACAAATTATTAAACAACATGTATGTCAATACCTGGATAAGAATGAAGTGATTAAACAGAGTCAGCATGGGTTTGTAACTGATAAGTCATGTCAGACTAACTTAATTTCCTTCTATGACGGTATCACTGATTGGGTGGATCAAGGAAATGCTGTAGATATAGTATATCTTGACTTCAGCAAAGCATTTGACAAAGTCTCTCATACAATCCTTATTGAAAAAATGACTAAGTATGGAATGGACAAGGCAACTGTTAGGTGGATTCATAACTGGCTTAGTGATCGGACCCAAAGAGTGGTCGTAAATGGCTGCACATCCAGTTGGAAGAATGTCTCAAGTGGGGTACCACAGGGCTCTGTCCTGGGCCCTGTATTGTTCAACATCTTTATCAACGATTTAGATGAAGGAATTGAGGGTAAACTGATTAAATTTGCTGATGACACAAAGCTAGGAGGGATAGCTAATACTAGAGAGGAGAGAGAGATGATTCAAAAAGATTTAAATAAACTGGAGAAGTGGGCAGCAACTAACAGAATGGTTTTTAACAGGGAGAAATGCAAAGTACTACATCTGGGCAATAAAAATGAAAAAAGCATATATAGAATGGGAGGAATAGGGCTAAGTGACAGCACATGTGAAAAAGACTTGGGTATACTAATAGATCACAGACTGAATATGAGTCAACAGTGTGATGCAGCAGCAAAAAAGGCAAATGCAATTCTAGGATGTATTAACAGAAGCATACAGTCTAGATCACGTGAAGTCATTATTTCCCTCTACTCCTCTTTGGTCAGACCTCATCTGGAATATTGCGTCCAGTTTTGGGCACCACATTTTAAAAAAGACATCAACAAACTGGAGCAAGTTCAGAAAAGAGCGACCAGAATGGTGACCGGTCTGCAAACCCTGTCTTATGAGGAAAGGTTGCAGGATTTGGGAATGTTTAGTTTGCAAAAGAGAAGACTGAGAGGAGACTTAATAGCTGTCTACAAATATCTAAAGGGCTGTCACATTGTAGAAGGATCAACTTTATTCTCATTTGCACAAGGAAAGACTAGAAGCAATGGGATGAAACTGAATGGGAAGAGACACAGATTAGATATTAGAAAAAACTTTTTGACAGTTAGAGTGATCAATGAGTGGAACAGGCTGCCACGAGAAGTGGTGAGTTCTCCTTCAATGGAAGTCTTCAAACAGAGGCTGGACAGACATCTGACTGGGATGATTTAGCGAATCCTGCTTTGAGCAGGGGGTTGGACCAGATGGCCCAGGAGGTCCCTTCCAACTCTACGATTCTATGATTCTATACACTGAAACCTAGGGAAACACCAGCGAGGACAGAGGGAAAAGTTACCAAATCACTGAAACACTCCTCATGCTATCAGTAGAAAAGTGCCCTTGTATGCACATCTCCTAACTTTGACATCTATATGAGCTATGTAAATAGCCAAGCAAGCAACAAAGAGAGCTGCACTTAGAAGACCACCTCTTCTCTGACAGTAGCTGAGACAAGGGGCCCCAATTTTTGGAAGATATGCAGGTTTCAGCGGTGGATCCCACATCAGACAAGTATAATTTAACAGTCATAACATTTTTATTTTGATTGCATGCCAAAGCATGTTTGTTTGTGACAGATAAGACTGTGTTTTGGGGGGAGATTTTTCTTGCTTCTCTAGTTGTGTGTATATATATATATATATATATATATATCTCAAGGCAGAAAAGTCCAGCAAGCGGAAACTTCAGGTGGTATAATAAAATCCAAGAATTTTTATTGCATAAAATCCAGAGTTCAGTAACAAGATGCAGACATAATGCTGAACAGACTACGCGTTTCAGCGGTAACAACTGCCGCCTTCTTCACGGTCTCAAAAAAGAATAATTTCAAAAGTAAAAGTTTATAAGTCTATATTTATCTGTTATATACTTACCTAAAATTGTCTGGCATCCACTTTCGTCCAGACGTCCTCAAATCCCACAATCCACCTCGCCGCACCGGAAGTAAACCGACCGCCATATTGGAATACCTAAGTGATGGGTATTCCAATATGGCAGCCGCTGGTGGTACCGGGTCCTTCCACATTACCACCAGCAGGACACCGCCGGGACACCCATGCCAGACCCCCCCCCTGCCGCTGGACCCGCCGCCAAAACCCGCCACCGGACCCGCCGCCTCCTGACTACACGCACTGAATCCCGCCGCTGCCTGCCCACCCACCTCCGTGCAGGAAAGACCGCGGCTTGTGGCCTGTGCTGGAGATGGGGTGCGGGCACCCTCTGGTGGCGCTGCACCCCATCTCCAGCACAGGCCGCAAACCATTGTCTTTCCTGCCAGCTGTGACTGCACGGAGGTGGGTGGGCAGGCAGCGGCGGGACACACACCCCACACACACGCTGCCCTCCCGATGCGATAGCATCAGGCCCACCTCTAGTGAATCAATAAAGTACAAAGTACTGTACACAAGTGTATATTTCTGCTAAATGAATTTCCCAAAAGGTCATAAAACGATATCTGAGGAACATTCATTTTTTTTATGAAACCACTTTATTTTATTTCTTTATTTTAGTTATTCCACCTAAAACATTTTAGTCTGTTGGATTTGTACAAATTCTGAGACAAAGGGAATCTGGCAGTAGGATCAACTCCCCAAACTGTCTACAAGCTTGTCATAAGAATGTAAATACAATGATACCTTGATATCTGCGGTCCATTATTTCACATTAGAAAAATCCACGTTTTTCTTATATACAGTATAAATGAGCTCTAAAGATCTATTGGCCGGACAAGATCTGCCTCAGAATCTGAGTGTTTATTGTAAATGAAAGGGAAAGTTACCAGTGTGAGACATGGAATGACTGACAGTTATAATCAAACACAGCTCTGCTGTGACAGACGGTCAGTGATTCCATTTTTCATACTGGTAACCTATGACCGGCCCATAAACCATAACAGCATATTTATACAGTTGTGTTCAAAAGTTTACATACCCTGGAAGAATTTTTGCTTTCTTGGCCTTTTTTCAGAGAATATGAATAATAACACCAAAACTTTTTCCCCACTCATGGTGAGTGGTTGGGTGAAGCCATTTATTGTCAAACTACTGTGTTTTCTCTTTTTAAATCATAATGACAACCCAAAACATCCAAATGACCCTGATCAAAAGTTTACATACCCTGATGATTTTGGCCCGATAACATGCACAGAAGTGGACACAATTGGATTTGGATGGCTACTAAAAGGTAACATCCTCACCTGTGAACTGTTTGCTTGTTTTTCAAATATATTTATTGGTTTTAATATATTGGAAGGGTGAGGGGACACAAAGGGGAAAGGAGTGAGGAGGGTAGGTGATTGAACAAGGAGTGTAGGAAGACAAAATCAGAGAACTCAAAACAAGCAATGTATACAGCCGAAGCAATAAATCGACATTATTAGAGAATGTTCCATGCATAACATAATGTGACCTGTTTGCTTGTAATCAGTGTGTGTGCATAAATGCTGAGTTTCTGGGATCCAGACAAACTCTTGCATCTTTCATCCAGCCACTGATGTTTCTGGATTGGGAGTCATGGGGAAAGCAAAAGAATTGTCAACGGATCTACGGGAAAAGGTGGTTGAATTGTATAAAACAGGAAAGGGATACAAAAAGATATCCATGGAATTGATAATGCCAGTCAGCAGCATTCAAACTGTGATTAACAAATGGAAAATCAGGGCTCTGTAAAAACAAAAAAACACAAATAACATCAGCTGAAATACTGGACTCTCTCAAAACTAGCGGTATTACTGTTTCAAGATGCATAATAAGGAGGCACTTGACAAAAAATGGGCTGCATGGTCGAGTCGCTAGAAGAAGAAAGTGTATTGTAGGCGAGATACTTTGTGGTATTTGCGCAGTAATGTATCTCGCCTACAATACACAAAACAGCACAGAGACAAGCCTCAAAACTTCTGGAACAAGGTAATTTGGAGTGATGAGACCAAATCTGAACTTTTTGGCCACAACCATAAACGTTACATTTGGAGAGAGGTCAACAAGGCAAATGATGAAATGAACCCCATTCCTGCTGTAAAGCATGCAAGTGGATCGCTGATGGTTTGGGGATGTGTGACCTACGAGGGCACAGGAGACTTGGTCACAGTTGAAGGAAAGATGAATGCAGCACGTTATCAGCAAATATTGGAGGCAAATTTGCACTCATCAGTCTGGGAGCTGCGCATGGGATGTACTTGGACGTTCCAACATGACAACGATCCAAGACACAAGGCCAAGTCGACCTGTCATTGGCTATAGCTTAACAAAGTGAAGGGTCTGGAGCCGCCATCTCAGTCTCCTGACCTCAATATCATTGAGCCACTCTGGGGAGATCTCAAGTTCACAATTCATGCTAGACAGCCCAACAATTTAAAGGAACTGGGCGCTTTCTGCCAAGAAGAGTGGGCAGCTTTACAATCTGAGAAAATAAAGAGCCTCATCCACAACTACCACAAAAGACTTCAAGCTGTAATTGATGTTAGAGGGGGCAAAACACAGTATTAAGAAATGGGGTATGTAAACTTTTGATCAGGGTCATTTGGATGTTTTGGGTTGTCATTATGATTTAAAAAGAGAAAACACAGTACTTTGACAATAAATGGCTTCATCTAACCACTAACCATGAGTGGAGAAAAAGATTTGGCGTTATCATTCATATTCTCTGAAAAAAGGCCAATAAATTAACAATTCTGCCCGGGTATGTAAACTTTTGAGCACAATTGTATATTAAGAAAAATGTGAATTACTCTGGAAAAAGACATTGAAACGCAGATATCAAGGTATCCTTTATTCCGCTTCCTATGACCTACATTCACTGCTATACACTGCTTAAGAGGGTTGATCATTCTTCTCGGTACGATTTTTTTTACAGACAAATAACTGGCATTCTAACAGGGGTGTGTAGGGTTTTTTTTAATCCACTGTATGAGAATCTGCCTTGATTAAAAGAATACTGTATATAATATTGAAGTAAAAATAAAATTACCGCTAGCGCTAAATCATAGAAAATCTTGGCAGCTCTCGCATATCCAGAATCTTTAAGGTCAACACCACCCCCGGGAAGAAGAACCCTAGAATATAAAAAAATAAAAAATAAAATATTTAGATAAGGATCTCACTGTTCCTCATACAGAGTTCACAAGAGGTTATATAAAAAAGAAACAAGACAACTAGTCCACTGTGCAGTCCATAACTAGCCGTACATTGATATGAAGGGGCATCCAAACTGTAAAGCTAGCCATACACAAGACAACTGTTGGTCGAAAGTTCATTTGGCATACAGCCGTCTCCCCTGACTCGCTCATATACATGAACGCAAGGATTCGCTGAGCGTTTGAGTCTTTTCTATGGGAAAAGAGGAGAAAAATTGCTGCCGATGGAGGCTTATCTCCACTGAAAACAAGATCAGCTGTTGCAGTTCCTTCTGCCCAGTACTTCTCTTTCCCCATATAGTCTGTCAGGGAACCATCGGAAGGCTCCCATACACATCAGACTGTTGGCTGGTCTTGCTGAAATTGGTGGGTCCGACCTTGAAGGGATTATTCGGTTAAAACAAGATATCAACTATCAACAGAATAGGTGATTACCTGTTAATTGAAGGGGACCCGACTGCAGGGGACCAGGCGGATTGGCAAAACGGAGAACTTTTATCCCCGTTAGAATGGAGTGGCAGTGCACATGCTGATCCTCCACTCCATTCCCTCCCTATGTGGCTGCCAAGTGCTGGATTCAAAGTTTTCCGACAGCCCCATAAAGAATGAATGGGGCGGCGTTTTGGTGTATGACCTGCCACTCCATTTTGCAACAGAGATCAAAGACCTAATGCGTGTACCAGTGGTCGAACACCCACCGATCGGCAAGTTGGATAAGCCATAACTTGTTTTCACTGAACCAATTCTGATGTCATGGCTGCTACGGATGCCTGGTTTGAGACACAACCGAAATCCTCCTTTTTGCAAGGCTTACAGAACTTGGAATACCAATGTAAGAAGTGTGTTGACATCAGTGGAGAGTATGTGGAATAAATGTAAAATTTCATCTTCCAATCTCATTTCTTTCTGGGTAAAGCCAAAGACTTCCAGCAGCCCCTCGATACACCTTTTAATGGCAGCAGTTAAGGGGCCTTATTCCTCAGCGCCACTTTTTAATGGTGCTGGAAAATAAGTTTATAGCGCCCCCCTAGCATCGGAAAATCTCCGGGGTCTCAGAGTAATGGCAATCGAAGGAAAAAAAAAATCTGATTTACCATTTATTTTTCTCTGCTTTGACATGATCTACTACATCAGAGGAGAGAGAAATGGGGTTCCTCGAGCTCAACCCCACCCTCTTCCCTCCCGGGTTCCTCCTGCGTCCGGCAGCATCTTCTTACGGGAATAAAACGGCGGGCGCATTCTTAATGCGCCCATCGCGATCTGCCGGCTGGCACCATTAGGAGATTTTCCTTCTATTGGTTCATTTTGATCACTGTGACAGGGTCTATCACAGTGATCAAAATAAAAAAAAAAAATAGTAAATAAAGCCCCCCTTTATCACCCCCTTAGTTAAGTAAAAAAAATAAAATAAAAAATGTATTTTTTTCCATTTTTCCATTAGGGTTAGGGTTGGAACTATGGTTAGAGTTGGGGTTAGGGTGGTGGTGGGTGTTGGGGTTAGGGTTGTGGTATTGGGGTTAGGGTCATGGTGTTGGGGTTAGGGGTGTGTTGGGGTTAGGGCTAGAATTGGGGGGGATTCTACTGTTTAGGTACATTAGGGGGTCTCCAAACGCGACATGGTGCCAACATTGATTCCAGACAATTTTGCGTTCAAAAAGTCAAACAGCGCTCCCTTCTGAGCCTTGCCACGTGCCCAAACAGTGGCTTTCCCCCTCACATGGGGTATCGGCGTACTCAGGAGAAATAGCAGAACAAATTTTGTGGTCCATTTTCTCCTGATACCCTTGAGAAAATAAAAAAAAGTTTGGTTCCAAAGTACATTTTTTGTGAAAAAAGTAAAATGTTCATTTTTTCCCTCCACATTGCTTTAGTTCTCGTGAAGCACCTGAAGGGTTAATAACCTTCTTGAATGTGGTTTTGCGCACCTTGAGGGGTGCAGTTTTTAGAATGGTGTCACTCTTGGGTATTTTCTGTCATATTGACCCCCCAAACTCACTTCAAATGTGATGTGGTCCCTAAAAAAATGGTTCTGTAAATTTTATTGGAAAAATGAGAAATTGCTGGACAACTTTTAACCCTTATAACGTCCTAACAGAAAAAAATATGTTTCCAAAATTGTGCTAATGTAAAGTAGACGTGGGAAATGTTATTTATTAACTATTTTGTGCGACATGACTCTGATTTAAGGGAACAAAAAATTAAAAGTTTGAAAATTGCAAAATTTTCAAAATTTTTGCCAAATTTCCGCTTACTTTTCATAAATAAACGCAAGTCATATTGAAGAAATTTTCGCTAATCTCAGAATTAGCGGGATCCGTTGTAGCATTCCAGAGCTATCTCTATATATAAAACTGAATGTGTGTGTGTGTGTGTGTGTGTTTATCACAGGGTGGATAAAAATCTTGATTTTTTTAAAAAAATCAAAAAAATCAGATTTTTTTGATTTAAATCAGATTTTTTTGATTTAAATCATTTGATTTAAATCAGATTTTTTAATCAAGTTGTACACAAGCAAAACTTTGTCTTTTTGCAAATCTAATTGTTTTACACAAATAAAAATATTAAAACAGTTGATTATGAAACCTAATAATTTTTATTTGCACTATTAAACACTCAGAATTGAACTACAGAGAGTAAGTACTTTTTAACAATAGCCTATCTCTAACGTTTGAAGTAAGCAAACATCTTCAGTGAATACATCAGTCCTTTAAGCCTACTGTTTATTTAGGACTTTTAATAGGAAAACCAGTTGTCCTGCTTTAGCAGTTCCTAAGCGGTTTCGGACTGTTGTGTGCACAAAACCAAATGAAGAAAACAATCTCTCTACTCCTGCGGATGAAGCCGATGCAGTCAGTAGCTGAGTAGCTAGATTTATTATCTTTGCTGGAAGAACAAGTGATTGCGACTTCCACCAGTCCAGTGGTTTTAGTTCATTAACGACGTTATCTGCAAACATGTATTTTTGAAATGGTGCAGATTCACACTTCAATTTCAGCACAGTTGCCACAATGTCATGGTTAGTATTGGCGAGCCACTCCATTGCAGAGTTGATTTCCGCCTCAGATAATTTTTTCCCTCTGTAGATGGGATGCAAGATATTGGCTAAATAGTGTTCTTCTTTTAATGCTTGGTCCTTGCGGTGCTGTATTGCAACCTTTACATTGTTTGAGAGGTTCAAGAGATCTAGAGAACCTTCTAAATCTTTCCAAACTTCTGTGGCATCAGCTATGGTTGCAGTATCTTTCTGCATTTTATCCAACGCAATCGATATTGACTTTAACCTTTCCAAAAGGTCCTCGGCATTTCTCTTCACACCAAGATTTAATACTTTGCTTCGTATATTAGCATCAATTTTATCCCGATGTGTTTCGCAAATGGACAGTAATTTTGACCAGTTGTTAATAAACAGTTCCAAGCAGTCAGCCAAGGTATTCCATCTAACATCTTGTGGTAGAACCAACTTCAGTCCTCCCATTTCCTTGTAGGTTGCATGTGCAAAATGATTATTGCGGAAATATTTAACAATTTCTACAACATGTTCCTTGACACCCAAAATATGCAGGTCTTTTGCCAAAAGATGCAACAAATGGGCAGAATAACCGTATGTAATGACATTTGTGTTATCCTGTGCCAGTTCCGCTCGCATTTTTGCCACATTGCTTGCGTTATCAGTAACTAAGCTCCTTACTTTACATCCAAACTGTTCTTGGCATTGGTGAATTGAGTTCTTAGCAATTTCAAGTAAATATTCAGCAGTATGTGAATCTCCAGATGTGTCGATTGTGTCTGTAAGGTAAGTTTCACCATCTTCTGTTGTGACACAAGTGCAAATTATGGGGTCGTTGTGGATGTTGCTCCAACCATCCAAGCTCATGTTAACAACCTTGTCTTTCAAATATTTTGTACAAGCCGCTCTTTCTATGTCGTATACAGCCTGAAGATGTTTTCCTGAGATATCAAATCTACTTGGTGGTTTGTAGCCTGGTCTAATTCCTTCGATCATTTGTACAAACAATGGGTGCTCAACTAGTCGGAAAGAAGAATTGGTTGCAAATATGAATTTAGCAATTAATTCATCAAAATGTTCTTTCTGGCTCGTCGTAGTCTTTAAGATGAATTTTTCTACACTTTGCACGCAAAGTTTTTTTTTGGGCTGCTTTGTTGAAGTTGTACCCAGATATTGATTGTCACGTGCAGCACAAGCCATATTTGACCCTGAAAGCACAGAAATTAAAAATATAAATCGACTGCGTATTTGAAGAAATATAACGAAAATATTGAAACAAACTTTTTGAACAATGTAATGGTCCTCGTCCTATAAGGGCTGTCTCAAAAGTTATGCTACTCAAGTTTTCCGGTGAGGTTGCTGTAATACTGGTAACTAATATCAGAGCCTCAGCAACTGAAAAAAATTATGTCACAAAAGTTTTAAAAATGTTTTTTTTTTAAAATGGTCAATTTGGCAGACTTCAAAAGTGAATTGCAGCCTACAATAAAAAAAAAATAAGCGTATACACACTTTATTTTTACTTAAAGGACATGTGCACCTTTATTTTTTAAGGTGCAGCCAGTCACAGTGTGCACATGTCCTCCCCCCGCAGCTCTCTTACCTCCGATGTCAGCGCTGCGGGGATCCGTGGCTTCGTTCTGCCCGTCCGCGAGCGCGCCTCCATTCATTTCAATGGAGCGTGCGGCCCGCTGACGTCACGCCGCTGGATCACTGCGAGTAGGCCGCAACCGGAGGACGGGAGGCGGACGGTCAAAACGAAGCCACGGATCTCAGCGCTGCGGGGATCGGAGGTAAGAGCGCTGCGGGGGGAGGACATGTGCACCTTAAAAAAATAAAGGTGCACATGTCCTTTAGCGTTAATTTTCTGTGAAATATTGCCTTAACATAAATTTAAATTCTATACTCCAGAACTACCAGTGCTAGAAATTTTTCTTTTCATAGACTTTAACCATCCCAGTAAAATGTCTGTTAAAAAAATAGGTTGTAAATTAATTGCCAGACTTACCACTAGTACTAGGCTCCTGGTGCATAAGAAGCTGTGGGGGTTCATTGACATTAGTTGTATCACTATCAACATCTTCATTTCCCTTCTGGTTGCAGTTTTCATAATGTGATTTCAAACGGCAAACAAGTCCTTGGATATCCTTTTGACAGTATTTGCACTTTGCTCTTGCACCTTTCTTTCCAAGATCTGCTGCTGGCATCTCAACAAAATGAACCCAAATAGGGTCTCTCTTACGACCGACCTGCTGCCATGGCAGGCTCACACAGATCACTTATGAAGTTTGATTGTTACTACAGCCTGAGCCAAGCACTGCTGATGTTACTACAGCCTGAGCCAAGTACTGCTGACTATCCAACAAGTTTGGGCATGTCAACTGAATGCAGGGAAAAAGAAACTAAACCAAAACTGAAACCAAGCTAGAAGTGTGGAATTAAAGGGGCAGTATGAACAAAATGTGGAGGCTATTAATAGTTTATACAATTAAGACATGCTGCTTTTAAACACCTACCTATTGCCATATAGTAAAACAAAAAAGATTTTTACTTACTTTGGGGTCCCCCCCTCACCCTGGCGTTAGATCGTTGCCCCTAGTTTCGTCCGTGTAACTATGGGCGCACATGCACACTGCTCTCACTTCTCATTTTAATCGTGATTTATATTTAAAAAAAACCTTTTGATTTAAATCAGTGATTTAAATCATGATTAAAATCATGATTTAAATCGATCCGATTTAAATAGAAAAAAATCTTTTGATTTAAATCGTGATTTAAATCATGATTTAAATCGGCGTGATTTAAATCAATCCACCCTGGTTTATCACCAACCAATCACGAAGCATCTTTCATTTCAACAGAGCTGTTTAAAAGAAGCTGAGCTGTGATTGGTTGCTATGAGCAAGTTTTCCCACTTGACAACACCTCAGCAGACACTGACATGGTGGGAGAAATCTAGCATCCCTGAGAACATAAGCTCCCTGCCATTGTCTGCCCCCCAGAAAGGAGCAGAAAGCACATGACAGAAATGAATTTCCCCCTCCTGTGCCCATATACACATCACACATCCTCCATCATATAGGCACGTCTTCCCTCTTAAAGGGATCATTGGTATGGAAGTCAGAGCAAATCCATCCAGCGCTTTGGTTTTGACCCCAGGGGTTTCTTAAAGGGATCATTAGTATGGAAGTTAGGACCGTTCCACTTAGCGCTCTGGTTCTGACCCCAGGCTGACTGGATGATGTGGGATATTAGGGGTAGTAGTCCGGTGGCTCTGGCTGACGGGATGATGTGGGATATTAGGGGTAGTAGTCCGGTGGCTCTGGCTGACGGGACGATGTGGGATATTAGAGGTAGTAATCCGGTGTCTCTGGCTGACGGGATGATGTGGGATATTAGTGGTAGTTGTCCGGTGGCTCTGGCTGACGGGATGATGTGGGATATTAGGGGTAGTAGTCTGGTGGCTATGGCTGACAGTATAATGTGGGATATTAGGAGTAGTAGTCTGGTGGCTCTGGCTGACGGTATAATGTGCGATATTAGGAGTAGTAGTCTGGTGGCTCTGGCTGACGGGATGATGTGGGGGCTGACGGAATGATGTTGGATATTAGGGGTAGTAGTCCGGTGGCTCTGGCTGACGGGACGATGTGGGATATTAGAGGTAGTAATCCGGTGTCTCTGGCTGACGGGATGATGTGGGATATTAGTGGTAGTTGTCCGGTGGCTCTGGCTGACGGGATGATGTGGGATATTAGGGGTAGTAGTCTGGTGGCTCTGGCTGACAGTATAATGTGGGATATTAGGAGTAGTAGTCTGGTGGCTCTGGCTGACGGTATAATGTGGGATATTAGGGGTAGTAGTCTGGTGGCTCTGGCTGACGGGATGATGTGGGATATTAGGGGTAGTAGTCTGGTGGCTCTGGCTGACGGTATAATGTGGGATATTAGGGGTAGTAGTCTGGTAGCTCTGGCTGACGGGATGATGTGGGATATTAGGGGTTGTTGTCCAGTAGCTCTGGATGATGTGGTATATTATAGTGAATGTGGCTATGCGGAGTGGGCGGGGCTCTACACTCAGCTCATATATATATATATATATATATATATATATATATATATATATTATATTATATAGAGATGTAATCATTATAATTTGTTATAATTAACCGTAGTCACTATGCCCGGGCAGCGCCGGGCTATTCAGCTAGTAACCTCATAAAGTGGCAGTGGTCAGAATTGTAAAAATTGGCCTGGTCATTAAGTACAAAACTGGCTCTGTCACTAAGGGGTTAAGTTGTGGTTGTACAATACAGTATGTAACCTGGATATCGATAACAAAATTATTACATCCAAAACGTACAAAAGACAAAATGAAAAAAACCCTGCTATAATTAAATAAGTAAAAAGCAAAAGTGCATTTAAATCATACAGATTTTGTCTTTTGTAGGTTTTGTCTGCTTTTTGGCCATGTGAACATGCATTTATATGCTGCATGTGTACCAACTCAAACCAAGCTCAATTTTTGTGTTTTTTCTTTGTATTTTTGCATTCTGTGCAAGCCGGGGTGTGGCCTCCCTCTCCTGAGCTGGAAATTGTATTTAAAGGCTTCCCCTGACTGGTGTCCACTGGTAGGGACCCGGTCCTTGTCTGCCCTTATTCACACAGACGTCAACTTTGACACGATAAGGTTATTAATACTAGACAGTGTAGGACCGCCCCAACCAGAGTCACCTTGTCGATGGTGGGATGGCTTTTATGCTATGTTTGATCAAATACAGTATTACTAAGAACTCTGTATGATTTAAATGCACTTTTGCCTTTTACTTATTTAATTATATGAGGGTTTTTTCATTTGTCATTTGTAGGTTTTGCATGCTTTTTGGCCATGTGAACATGCATATATATGCTGCATGTGTACCAACTCAAACCAAGCTCAATTTTTCTGCTTTTTTTTTTTAATTATTACATCGTAGGAATAATAAAAAGGGAAGAATATGAAGAAAACATGAGATCTTTCATGCTTTCAGAGGTTTTGATTTATGTATATATTTATGAAATTGTCTAAGAATATTTCATACATAAATCTCATAATCTTGATACCTAACTAACCGGACTATTGGACTGTTCTACAAACTGGCAGAAGGATGGTATGCTGCTTCCTGCGCTATTTCCTAAACTAGTATACGTAACACATACCCATTAATGGCAGTGAAGATTTTCACATACTCTTCTTCAGCAAGATTGATCCTGAAAAGGAAAAATACATAGTTGTTATATAATGGTTTAGTGTTCACCTGGAAGAACCTGCCTTTAATACAAACTGCAATTCTAAAAATGAAAAGATGTAAAGACAAAGCTTTTTTTTATTATTGGCACTTACACAAGTTTGAGTTTCCTATCTTCTGTCTATCATGGAGACCACTCAGCATTGCACTACATGTATAAGCAATGGACAGGAGGAGGAGACCACGCAGCGTCCCTATGTATGGTGTACGGGCCCTAGTCAGGTGTACTGCAGCACAAATTGGATCACGCTGTACAGACACAAAGTCAACAGACACAAAGTCAATAAGAAATGCTGTCTGTTTTGGAGACGATTTAAGCAATGCACAGTAGAGTTTGCACATCCCAGTCCATTGGACACAACAGTGGCCTGTGGCAGATGGTTAGGGGTGGCTCTTCTGATTAGCCAGCCTGGCAAGACGTCACATATGTGTGCTGCTGCAATAATGACATTGTGTCAGGCTGCCTAATCAAAGAAGAGCGGCATATGCCATCAGGTAAGAGGTGGCTCTCCCGCTCCAGTCCCGTGGCCACAGACCACCATCATGGCAGATCGACTTTGACTTGCAAATCGATTTGGCTGCAGCTTATCTCTTCTGAAGACGAAAAAGATCAAGCGTTTAGATTCACATTGTCAGTTAGGGGCTCCATACACACTTGGCTTGATGGCGAGTTGGTTCCAGAGAAATCAGCAGGGCTGTCTTACTTTAAAGGGGTTGCCTGGTATTAACATTTCGTTTTAGGCACGGACTGTAATAATAAATGGGGGACATAGTCATCTCCTGCCATACCCGTGAGTCATGCAAGCAGCTCGGGTGTATGGCACCGGCTTCAGAAGCAATGACCGGATGCCACAGGACTGCTGAGGCCTGTGATCGGCTGCAGTGGTCTGGGGACAGGAATAGCCCATCCTTGGACGTTTCTCTGAATACATTTTGTTGTTTTGCCGAATTGGCATGAGAAAATAATCGCAGACCAGCGCTGCCCCGTAGTATAACATTGGGCTAAGTGCTATCTGATAAAACATTGGAGAGCACTCGGCCATGTTATATTCCAGTGTGAGCGGACCGTTAGGGTCCCGTTACATTTAGCGAGGCACCAGCGAACCCGACAACGATACGACCTGGTCAGGATCGCTGGTGCATCGCTAAATGGTCACTAGTGAGCTGTCACACAGGCAGATTTCACCAGCGACGCAGCAGCGATAAGCGATCCGTCAGCGGTCGCTGTTACCTGTCACACTGCAGCGATGATGACGACTTCCGCCTGCGTCCATGCGTCGCTAGTCTGCGCCAGCGGGATGCCAATGAGGAAAAAAATGGCCCAGGCCATTTGAGCGCGATTAGCGATATCCAGCGGGGGAGGGGGAGTCGCAGGTACGTGTCACACAAAGCAAGATCGCTAGCGATATCATTGTTACGTCACAAAATCTGTGACGCTTTAGCGATATCGCTAGCAATCTCGCTATGTGTGAAAGGCCCTTTAGTGTATGAAGCCTTGTTTCTCGGCAGGACAATCACTATACTGCACTATTGTGTGTCACAAAGAACAGACATCTTTCCACCCAGGCTCACGTTACCTTATGGGGATGACTCTGGCTCCAGCCGATTCAAGTGTCTTCACATAAGAAGCAGCCAAATATGACGAGCCAAAATGTTGAAGGTTTTCAAAGTGTGTCTCCTGTGTCAAAACACCTGCAAGTGTAAAATACAAAATACACTATTATTTACCACCCAACATTTATGTGATTGGTTACATGCGGAAAGCAACAATTGAACAAAATAATGTAAAAATTAAAAAGTCTAAGAGATATCTTATGTCAAGTCAGCTTACGGTGTTTTGATTTGTTGTTAAAAGGAATCTGTTAGTAGGATCGTCCCTCCTAAGCCATCTATATGGGCATGTAGGTCACAGGAAGCTGAATAAAATGATAATTTGATATCTGAAATCTGATGTCTTATAATATTCCGGAGAAATTCAAGTTTTACTTACATGTAAATGAATTCTGAAGATCTATGGGCGGGATACAGATGTCCTTGAGAATCTGCCTCCAGAGATTACTGTAAATTAAAAGGGGTGTTACCAGTGTGAGACATGTAGATCAGGAGAGCAGAACGTCAGTCATTACTTGTCTCACAGTGGTAATGCCCCTTTCATTTACAATAATCTCTGGAGGCAGATTCTCATATAGATCCATGGACGGCCCATAGTCCTGAACAGATCATTTCCATATTAAGAAAAATATGGATTTCTCTTCGGGAATAAGACATT
The DNA here is from genome assembly GCF_039654945.1 of Dendrobates tinctorius. Taxonomy (NCBI): domain Eukaryota; kingdom Metazoa; phylum Chordata; class Amphibia; order Anura; family Dendrobatidae; genus Dendrobates; species Dendrobates tinctorius. Next base: position 14,673,011 of record NW_027361750.1, on the reverse strand, counting down.
AGATTTCACATATCAAGGTACCATTTTATTCAGCTTCCTATGACCTATATGCCCATATAGACAACTTAGGAGGGTTAATCCTCCTGACAAGATTCCCTTTATGGATATGTGTCACGTTTACTTCTATTTTTCAGTGCAGACATATGACCTATATACTGCAACTGATTACAATATTTTGCGGACTATAAAACACAAATTTTTTTCTTCCATATATTGGAGGAAAGTGTGGGGGTTCGTCTTATAGTCCGGAGCGGGTCACAGGCAGGGCTGTGAAATCATAATAAAACAAAGTCCAGCTCACTGTAGTAGATATCTTGAAGAGTTCGGAGCACGGAAACGCTGTGTCAGGGCGTGAAGCAGTCAAAAAAATGAAGGATCCAGCTCAACAAAATAGTGACTAAGAATGCCTAGTCACCAGAAACACGTCGCTATCGCATTTTATCTACTGTTTACGCTGATGTTTTTATCCTCTATTGATCACGTTTTCTAGTGAATAATGGAAAAGTTTTTTCACTTTTTCGCTGAGCTGCATCCTCCATGTTTTTGGCTGTGAATTCGGAGTCAGTATAAAAAAAATGGACAAACTACCGACAATATATAATAAATTGGGTACAGTAGTTCAGAGCAGGATGCGCTGTAAATGTTTTCAGAAAAATTTGGGAAAGTTATGAAATGTCCTATAAATGTCTGTTCTGTTCCTGATCTAAGCATCTGGGTTTTAGTTGAGATGAATCTGTGCTGCACATAATGTACATGCTCAGTAGTGAGGCCGGGCAGTGGGGTCAGGAGTTGGGAAATTGAGGAGTCGGAGCTTTAGGTTACCGACTCCACAGCCCTGGTCAAAGGAGGCAGAAGCTGGCTCTGGGGCCAACACGTGTGGCAGCTATTAAAAGTGAGTATGCACTTCTCCCCATAGTCCCGAGCGTGGGGAGCAGTGAAATTTCCGGCAGCTGACATTGGCATATTGAAGCACATGGCAGTGACGTCATGCACTGTGCCGCTTGCACGCTGAAGTCAGTTACTGGCATCAGAAGATGCCACTGCGAGAGAGCGGAGGGAAAGTGAATAGAATCTTTTCTTTTTATGTGTGATGAGGGACATACACCAGGATGGGAGCCATATATACTATGATGAGGATCATATACTGTTTACCAGGGTAGGGGCTATATAATATATACCAGGATGGAGGCCATATATTCCAAAACGGGGGCCATACATACCAGGAGTGAGACACGGATTGGTCCCATATACACCAGGATGAAGGACATTAGTACAGAATTGGGGGACATTACACCGATAACAGTGTCAGCAGCAGATGCCCCCCTCCCCCCATAATAATGAGTCATGACCAATTCCAAATGTTTTGCTTCAATTTTTTTTCTATTCTCTTCCTCTAAAACCTAGGTGTCTCTTATAATTTGCAAAATAACGTAAATGGCAGTTCTTTTTGTAGTATCATATAATAAAACTGTGGTCAAAATTGTTGGTACCCCTCATTTAATGACAGAAAAACCCACAATGGTGACAGAAATAACTTGAATCTGACAAAAGTAATAATAAATCAAAAATCTATGACAATGAACAAATGAGAGTCAGACATTGCTTTTCAACCATGCGATCACAGAATTTTTTACAAAATAAAACTCATGAAATAGTCCTGGACAGAAATGATGGTACCCTTAACTCAATATTTTGTTGCACAACCTTTTGAGGCAATCACTGTAATCCAACAATTCCTGTAGCTGTCAATGAGACTTCTGCACCTCTCGACAGGTATTTTGGCCAAACCCTCAAGAGCAAACTGCTCCAGTTGTCTCGTGTTGGAAGGTTGCCTTTTCCAGACGGCATGTTTCAGCTCTTTCCAAAGATGTTCAGTAGGATTTAGGTCAGGGCTCATAAAAGGCAACTTCAGAATAGTCTAGTGTTTTCCTCTTTTCTAGCTGTGTGTTTTGGGTCATTATCATGTTGCAAGATCCATGACCTGCGACTCAAACCAAGCTTTCTGACACTGGGCAGCACAGCAGCCCCAGAACATAACAGAGCCTCCTCCATGTTTCACAGTAGGGACAGTGTTCTTTTCTTGATATGCTTCATTTTTCCATCTGTGAACATAAAGCGGATGTGCCTTCCCAAAAAGTTCCATTTTTGTCTCATCTGTCCATAGGACATTCTCCCAGAAGCTTTGTGGCTTGTCAACATGAAGTTTGGCAAATTCCAGTCTGGCTTTTTTATGATTTTTTCAACAATGGTGTCCTCCTTGGTCGTCTCCCATGAAGTCCACTTTGGCTCATACAAGGACAGATGGTGCTATCTGACACTGATGTTCCTTGAGCTTGAAGTTCACCTTTAATCTGTTTAGAAGTTCTTCTGGGCTCTTTTGTTACCATTCGTATTATCCGTCTCTTTGATTTTTCATCAATTTTCCTCCTGCGGCCATGTCCAGGGAGGTTGGCTACAGTCCCATGGAGCTTAAATTTCTGAATAATATGTGCAACTGTAGTCACAGGAACATCAAGCTGCTTGGAGATGGTCTTATAACTTTTACCTTTAACATGTTTCTCTATAATTTTCTTTCTAATCTCCTGAGGCAACTCTTTCCTTGGTCCATGTTGAGTGCGATACCCACCATGTCGCCATACAGCAAAGTGAGTATCTGTAGCCTCTATACAGGCACACTCACTGATTCCAAGATTGTAGACACCTGTGATTCTAATTAGTGGACACACCACGATTTAACATGTCCCTTATATAAATGTAATGATGAAAATGGAGCAAAGGATTAAAGGGGTAGAAAAGTTTCTATACAAAATCCACTGATGAATGTCACAGTCACATTTTCTGCACAGTGGCAAACAGAATAATACATTGGATTAGAAGGGGCATTTCCAGAATAAGGTATAGGATAAGCTTTATCGTTTACTTATGCATCCATTATGAAACTGATGGTAAAAACAGACACACGTATCAAATGCTGATGATACGGGTACCATTTTTTCATGTATGTGTTTAAATCCGTGGCCATCATGTATCAGACACCGGCTGTGTGATCTCAGCCTGATATGTTTGATTCTGGAGTGCTGCAGCATTACAGAAGAAAGAATACTGTAACAGCCGCTTTAGACTAGTCGGATAGTCGGGGTCCCCGGTGGCTTCCACCACCCACTGGCCTGGATTGAAAGGTCTCTGCCTACGTGTGTGTATTAGACAGAAACCTGTCAGTCACTGGCAGAGGGCAGGAGAAGTCACTGGGGACCCGGATGGGGCAGCATGTATCAGCTGACATGATCCCTTTAATAAAATTCAAAAAAGAAAATTAAAAAAAAATGCTTGTCAAATCCAAGCTCATCTGCAAAATAAAATTTTATCTCGACCTCACAGTCAACATCTTAAAGACAATACCTCCAAAAAAACTATGTCAGAATTCAATTGCCATCACCCCTAAATCCCACCAAATAATTTTTTCTCCTTTTTTTTTTTTTTATAATAAAATTACATGGTAAATTGCAAAGCACCATCAAAAATATAACTCATCCTACAAAAAACAGCCCTCATATGGCTGTCAAAAAGATAAACTTGAAAAGGTTGTGGCTCCTGAAAGTAAGGGATGAACAATTTTTTTTACCATCCCCTCTGAAATTAGTTTTTTAAGGATGTTAAAAAAAATCCTTTGGCATACGGTATATTAACCAATAGGCTGAACACGTGATCTGTTTGTGTAAGGCGGTGCTGGATAAGCGAGTACGTCACGCAGCGCTTAGCTATTTACACAAATGAATAATGAGTCGTCTAACAATTCTCACACTAGATCATGCCAAGACAACAGGAGCCATTTATGCCAAACCATATAATTCATGGAAACATAAACCTGTGCCCGGAGAGCCAACACGTAATGACAGCAAGTGATTTATGTGAGAGTCGTCTAATGGGTTCACTCACCGTGTACTGGTTACAATGGTGCCAGTACTGGACATAATGGATTAGCGGACACACAGCCGAGGTTAGCATCACCGTAGGCTCACATACTCATTCAGCTTTGAAAGTCAAGAGACCATTTCCACTAAATGCTTTCACTTCTATAGGACTGACTGAGAAACGATGGGTCAGTCCAATAAAAGTGAATAGTCCAGTGGTTACTTGTGTGCGCACTAGAACTGCATAGTCACAGAGGGCCTGTGGTTATTAGCCACCCCCCGCAATCATACTTATAACCTCCCCCCAAGAATCATACATTTATAACCTATCGTGTGATAGGAGATACATGTATTTATATGGAAAACCTCTTTAAAAGGGAAGTCCCCATAGCAAAGATCATATCCCAATATGTAGTGGGTGTAATAAATAATATTAGCAAATACCTCCAATTAGAAATATAGTGAAGTTCTTCTGATTCACTATGTCGTTTACCCCATGTGCAGGGCATTGCAGTAGCTTAGGTATCCATGGCTTCGGCCATTAATTGTCACTATACGAGTGGTTTTAACCATGGATACCTAAGCTACTGCAATGCCGTGCACATGGGGTAAGCTACATAGCGAATCAGAAGAACTATGATAGTTCTAATTGGAGGTATTTACTAACATTATTATTATTACTACAACTACTACATATTGGGATCGGATTTTGGAGATGGGACTACCCCTTTAAAGGGGGTATCCGAGACTTTACAAAAAAACAAAAAATGTGCCTAAGCTTTAACAGGCAGGTAACTGCAACCTACCTACCTGTTGCACCCGGTACAGTTGTTCCCCAGCACGGGGAGCAGTCACATAGCACTCCTGCCGGGGATTCACTTACCTCTGCTGACGCCATGGGGTGGGACCTTTCAGGTCATTCTGACCGGCAGCCAGATCGCCCAGTCAGGCAGCGGGAATCAGGCTGTCAATCAGAATGACCTTGGAAGTTCCGCCCAGTCTACAGAGCGGAGAAGAAAAGAAGCCTCCGCTTTATAGACGTGACATCAGCACAGGCTTCTGAATCCCTGGCAGAAGTGATCTGTGACCGCTCTGTGCCGGGGAAGAACAGCACCGTGACTGGAGGAAAAGGATCAAAGACAGCTCTACGTTCCCACAATGAGCATTTGGTAAATTTGTGATGTTGCAGGCTTTCTGCTCTGATTACGTAAATTAGGTTACTTGCATTTTTTCGAAAATACACAGCATAAAAAAGTCATCAAAAGCTCATTGCGGGAACATAGTCGTACAAGTATAAGAAAACCGACCTTCACAGCCCCTTAACACTATATAATGGCTATATCCCTCATGAGCGCTGGTAAATTAATGGCCCATGATAGATATGTCCGTCATGCTGATGGGAGATACCGCCTCTGTAGCCCTGCGATCAGCTGCAGCATGGCTGATATACATGGCCAGGATTCTGCTGAAACTGGAAGAGTGGTGAGAACACAGATCCTGCAGATTAGGCCTCTAGATGCTGAGGACATTGTGACCACCACAGAGGATTGGTCTAATCAAATGCCCGTCAGTGCTCGGCTACACTCACACCATTCGATTTTCGGCCGCCGTCCATGAATAAAATAGCAGCAGTCAGACCAATGTTATTCCATAGGGCTGTTCAGATTAAACCTGTTTTCCTTTCACGGACTGAGTGACCAAGAAATATAAAGGAATCGCAGCATGCCCTAGCCTTTTCAGCATCAACCATGATCAAACGTGCAGAATCTGATTTTTATGGATACATTGCAATTCTTTAAACCAGGAAAATGTATTTGGTTTTTGCAAAGTTTGACTGAAAACAAATGGCAGACAGATTGCAAATAGATGACAATACGGAAAAAAAAATGGACATTTTGTTATACACTCGTGTGAACTTGCATCAGAAGAGTATTGTAGAGATCAGGACAAATCAAGGTCAAACTCTAAAGTGTACAAGTTAAAAAAAGAAAGGAAAAGTGAAATGAAATCCCCGTCTATCCCTCCATTTCTATTTTTATTGAAAAAAAAAAGCAAAAAAAAGACAAATAACTGGTATTGTCACATCTATAAATGACCCCTGCTTTAAAAATGTCACATCTGCAATTGTACCAGTGAACACATCATCTCATCCCGCACAAAAACAAGACCATACAGCCCCAGCAATGTAACATTACAAAATAAATATATAAATGTGGCTCTTGGACACAAAAACAGATTAAAAAAGGATATTATTGCCTAAAAATAGAAAATTATATAAAAAATAATAAATCCCACAATTTGGCGTTACTGTAATTGCACCAACCCACAGACTTAAAGGGATATTCCCATCTCCAGGATCCATGTAATAGGTGTAAACTGTACATACAGGCGCTTCTCACAAAATTAGAATATCATCAAAAAGTTAATTTATTTCAGTTCTTCAATACAAAAAGTGAAACTCATATTATATAGAGTCATTACAGAGTGACCTATTTCATGTGTTTATTTCTGTGAGGCTGTGTTCACACACAGCGTTTTTTTAGTGGTTTTTACTATAAAACCACTATAAAACTGCTAAAAATAAGCTGCACAGTCATTTCTATGCATTTTGCACTTTTTGTGCACATTGATGCGTTTTTTACCGCGAAAAAAACGCATCGCGGTAAAAAACGCAGCATGCTCATTAATTTTGCGGATTTTCCCCGTTTTAGGCCTCTTCCATGCGGTTTTAAACCGCTGCGGAAAAAAACCGCATCAAAAACGCATCAAAACTGCGCAAAAAACGCAAGCGGAAAAATAGGTGCGGTTTCTGGGAAGGGATTCAGGTTTTTGAGCAGAAAATTTCTGCAACGTGTGCACTTAGCCTGAATGTTGATGATTGTGGCTTACAGCCAATGAACACCCAAAAGTCATTGTCTCAGTAAATTAGAATAATTAACAAAAAACACCTGCAAAGGCTTCCTAAGTGTTTAAAGGGAACCTGTCACCAGGTTTGGCCGCTATAAGATGCGGCCACCGCCTTTCAAGGCTTATCTACAGAATTCTACAATGCTGTAGATATGTCCCCAATCCGACCTGAAAGATAAGAAAAATAAATTTTATTATACTCACCCAAGGCGGCGGTCCGATGGGTGTCGCAGGTCTGGGTCCGGTGCCTCCCATCTTCCGGCGACGCCGCCCTCCTGCTTGCTTCATCGCTTCCCAGCATCCATCACGCTCCTGCCCAGGCGCACTTCTCTGCCCCCTTGAGGGCAGAGGAAAGTACTGCAGTGTGCAGGCGCTGGGCCTCTCTGACCTTTCCCGGCGCCTGCACACTGCAGTACTTTTCTCTGCCCTCATCAGGCAGAGAAGTGCGCCAGCACAGGAGCGTGATGGATGCTGGGGAGCGATGAAGTAAGCAGGAGGACGGCCCCCTGGGTGAGTATAACAAAGTTATTTTTCTTATCTTTCAGGTTGGACTGGGGACTTATATACAGCATTACAGAATGCTGTACATCAGCCCTGAAAGGCAGTGGCCGCATCTTATAGAGGCCAAAACAGGGGACAGGTTCACTTTAAAAAGGTCCCTTAGTCTATTTCAGTAAGATCCACAAACATGGGGACATACCGTAAAGTAATGGAAATAATTATTTGATCCCTTGCTGATTTTGTAAGTTTGCCCACTGACAAAGACATGTACAGTCTATAATTTTAAGGGTAGGTTAATTTTAACAATGAGAGATAGAATATCAAAAATAAAATCCAGAAAATTACATTGTATAAATTATATACATTTGCATTTTGCAGTGAGAAATAAGTATTTGATCCCTCCGGCAAACAATACTAAATACTTGGTGGCATAACCCTTGTTGGCAAGCACAGCAGTCAGACGTTTTTTGTAGTTGATGATGAGGTTTGCGCACATGTCAGGAGGAATTTTGGTCCATTCCTCTTTGCAGATCATCTCTAAATCATTAAGATTTTGAGGCTGTCGCTTGGCAACTCCCTCCACAAGTTTTCTATGGGATTAAGGTCTGGAGACTGGCTAGGCCACTCCATGACCTTAATATGCTTCTTTTGAGCCACTCCTTTGTTACCTTGGCTGTATGTTTTGGGTCATT